>NC_053390.1:545879976-546207557 GCF_905171765.1 Bufo bufo | reverse complement strand
CGTACTAGACTCCGTCAACATGTTAGCCAGTTTACCGGAAGATAAACTGATCCGGATCAGGGAAGTCATACACAGATTCACAGTCACGAGAGTATCAACAAAGGCAGAGTTACAGTCGTTGCTAGGGATGCTAAACTTCGCCATGCGCATTATTCCACAGGGAAGATCATTCATTTTCCATCTGTTAGCTCTTCTTCCCGCGGCTCCACAGCAGCACAGCCCGGTTCAGCTAGACGCTCAGGCTGTAGCAGATCTAGTCATGTGGGATCAGTTCCTGAGCCACTAGAATGGGATCTCCTTTTTTATTCCCTCAGCTACCAGTTCATCTCTTTTTTTCCGATGCTTCTTCCAGTATAGGTTTTGCAGCCATTTCTGGCACCCACTGGCTGGCCGGTACATGGCCATAGGAAGTCAGACAGATCCCTGGTCTTCTCAAGTCTTCAGCCTTGTTTGAACTATACCCCATAGTGGCCGCGGCGTACGTATGGGGTAGCTCATGGTCCAATTCCACAGTCACTATAGTCTCCGATAATGCAGCTACGGTGGATATTTAACGACAGGTAGATCCAAATCCCCACTAGTCATGTCCTTCACCAGGAGACTAGTTTGGCTCTCGTTACGGTGTAATTTCCGCTATTGCTGTTCCCATATCAGGGGTACCCAGAATGTGGCGGCTGATGCTCTGTCACAGGCTAATTTTTCCCTTTTCCAGCAGGTCATGCCAGAAGCGGACAACGTAGGGGCAGTGGTACCTCCTCACTCACAGTTGATTCTGGATTGACCAGTCACATAGTTACGGCAGATGACCTGGTAGCCAGGTTTCTTTCGGTTAACACGGCCAGGACTTATAAGACAGGATGGAACAAGTTCCTCACATTCCAAGCGAAGTATCCTCAAGAGAGTACTAGCTTCATTGGTTATGTTTTGGCTTTTATAGGGTACTGCCATTCAGATCTGAAACTCTCACACAACACCGTCAGGTCCTACCTGGCAGGCGTTCATCATTTTTTGGGCCATCAACAATTCAGAGTCGGGGTACCTTTTTTCCGTTCACATTGTTAAGGCAGCCCTGAAGGGCTTGAGTAACTGCCACGTGACAAGCCAATCACGACGACAAGCCATCACTGGAGAAGTCTTTAGGGGCTTATCTGATATTCTAGACCGAGCCCCTTTTGGTACATTACCCAGTCTCGTGCTCAAGGCTGCCATTTACTTGGGGTTTTACGGGTTTTTGAGGCCAGGCAAGTTCACGTGTACTGCCTCCAGCAGCAGTAGCTACGTCATCATCGCCCAGCTGGGCCCGTGCTCTGGTGGATAAACACTGTCCTTGCCGGTCACCAAAACTTCTCAAACCGGACTTCCCGACACTAGTCAAATTTTCCCAACGACACACCCATGGTGCCCAGTTCGCATTTTCAAACAGTTACTGGCATCTTTGGCAGGCCGAGACCCTTGCAGCCCTCTGTTGCCGTTTCCCAAAGCTCTGCTCACTACCTCCCAGTTTGTCAGTCACGTCCGCACGTTGGTGTCAAATTTAGATTTGAACCCGGCGTCTATTTATGGTCATTCTTTCCGGATAGGGGCTGCTTCCAAGAATAAAGTGCCAGCTCATGTAATCCAGAAGTTAGATAAAATATTATATAAAATATTTTTATATTTAGTATTTTATTGCAATTATGTATTTCTTGATTAATCGATTTGTTGAGGGTAAAACTTTGTAACATATGTTTTTATTTTTATTTAATCATGTATATTTAGATTAATTTAATTACTTTTTGCATGTGGGTTATTTTTTGTATGTATGTATCGACTACTTTCTCTAAAGATTAATTGTTATATATCATGTATTTAGACTTTACGTTGCTAATTTATTAAAGAATATATATATATTTTTTTTATAAATCCCTTGTTTTTACAATAACAGTCGACATAAAATTATTGCCTAAAAATTATAATGAACAGTCAATATTACATACTAAGTGAACTAGAGCACATTGTCTTTTTTATTTACATTACTCTATTCAATTGATTCATTATTTTAGCTGTATTACATTGTACCTTATAGTCGGCTGTAATATCAGGACACTGCGCTCGATGTGTAAACCATACTGGAAAATAGATCTCTGACATACCAATTGTCACACACACAGCACTCCACACGCCTCCCGCACCAGTGTGCTATCGGTTTCTATACCAGGCACATCTAGTCTGTAGCAGAACACTGCGTTAACGCAGCCTGCCTCACCATGTGCTGATTCCTCCGTACAAGAGGGCGGCAGGACTTGCAGGGTTTAGCAGCGGCTCTGTCGTCCTCCTCTTGTCTGTGTGGAGGCATGTGTACCGCCGCTCGCCCCACCCATACACGATCAGCGCTGCACACACTCAGGGCTATGGACATCGGCACGACACTCTGCCCGTCAGAGCCCAGAAGCCAGTGAAGAACTTGCTTGCCTTGGGCCGGGTGTAGAAGTGTCCCCGGTTCTGACAGGTCAGTTTCTCTTCCCCTAGGTCATGACTCTGTCACGGTCCCCGGCTACTGGCAGGGTCCTCAGCGGCTGCCTCCAGTGCGCAGCCTGGTTCATCTATCGCAGGTCATGCTGCCGAGTGCCGAATAAGGCTTTAGCTGCGATGCTTGGCTACACACGGGGGTTAGTGTCACACATAGGCGTGCGCAGCCTATTGCATTAGGGTGTGCACCCTAAAGCACAAACACACACACACGCCGCGCGCATGTATGTATATATATATATTATACCCACAGATCCTCCATAACAGTGTGTCCGTTTTTATTGTACTAACCTAATACTTAAAAGACAAGCTTTCAAGAGTTTTCCTTTCTTCCTCGGTACGCTGGAGTATTCAGAAACAATCTATTCCTAAGGCTGGGTTCACGTCTGCGTTATCCCATTCCGTTATAGGTTCTGTTTTAAACGGAATATAATGGAATGGCCAGATGGAATGCAAAACGGAAACCTTTCAGAGGCATTCCGTTTTGCTCTGTCCTAATAGAAGTTTATGAGAAAGCATAACGGATCGGTCTGGGCCCCTTATGCTGTTATCCTGTCGACAGGACTTTGTTTTCCGTCTTGTAAAACGGGAACTTGCTGGATCTGTTTTGATTCCCATAGACTTTTATGAGGACGGAGAGCAAACGGAAAGCCTCCTGCAGAGTCCGCGCTGTACGAGAAAGATAGCAGTGGCTGTGAAGGCGAAGGTTCCAGAGCACAATGACAGCCCCAGAGCCTTTCTGCTGCCCGACCAACCGTATGCTGCCACAGCCCAGCCTGCAGGACATCAGAGAGGCCTGGGGGCCACATTATAGCACCACCGCATTTACTTATTATCAAAAAGCATCATACATAGCTAAAAAAACAACAACAATTTTTTACTGTCCCTTTTAGCAAAAGCCAGAATATAATAAAAGACAAAAAATAAAACAATTTACTTACAAAAGAAGATGTTCAGTCGTCTGCTGTGCCGTCCTCTGCTTGCTTCCGCGGATTCTTTGCCCACTTTTTTGTCTCTCCTCAGTGCGCAGGCGCAGTGTTATGGGGGATCTGTGGATGACGCACTGTTATGGGGGATCTGTGGATGACGCACTGTTATGGGGGATCTGTGGATGACACCCTGTTATGGGGGGATCTGTGGATGACACACTGTTATGGGGGGATCTGTGGATGACACCCTGTTATGGGGGGATCTGTGGATGACACCCTGTTATGGGGGATCTGTGGATGACACCCTGTTATGGGGGGATCTGTGGATGACACACTGTTATGGGGGGATCTGTGGATGACACCCTGTTATGGGGGGATCTGTGGATGACACCCTGTTATGGGGGGATCTGTGGATGACACCCTGTTATGGGGGGATCTGTGGATGACACACTGTTATGGGGGGATCTGTGGATGACACCCTGTTATGGGCATCAGTGGATGACGCACTGTTATTAACAGTGCGTCATCCACAGATCCCCCCCATAACAGTGTCCTCCACAGATATCCCCTTAATAGACTGTTAGACCTTATTAGACTGGCACTGTTATGGGGACATCTGTGTGGAATCTGACACAGATGCGGGGGATCTGTGAATGACACTGTTATGGGGGGCCGGGGGGATCTGTTAATGACACTATTATGGGGGGCTGGGGGGATCTGTTGATGATACATATATATAGCAGCATCTTGTGCGATATATGTGTCATCATCCACAGATATCTCCCCCCACCCCCCATAGCAGTGTCCCTGACAGTGACTGACCCCCAATAGGGGGTGAAGGCCGGCAACTATTGTACGACCCCAAGGTTCCTCATGTAGGTGAGCTTGTAATTAAACTTGTGCAGAGTTGTGCTGCTATCTAATAATCTACCACTGAAGTACTGGCACAGTCAGGACTGCCGATAGTATTCACATCAGTTTATCTTTTTCACAGTGCACAAAAGACCTGACCTTCACCATCCATTCACTGGGCACTGGGCGGGCTCCCGCTCTTCAAACATTCAGGCCGGCAGCAGCGTAGCTTGACGTCACTCAGTCCGTCACGCCGCTCGCGCATGCTCCTCCCACTTAATGAAGCAGGCGGAGCAGGGGCGTGACGTCGGAGTGAGTGACATCACGCGGCCGGCTGCCGGGAGAAGGAGTCACGGAGCACAGGAGCAGTGTGGATACACTGCAGTATTATACTCGTCGTCAGTCGATGTATGTCATATTGAAGCTGTGCGGGGCTGGCAGCTGGGGCTCAAGCGGCACTGCGGCAGGCAGCAACGCAGGAGGCGGAGCACAGGGGTGTGATTAGGGTGTGCCCAGGCACACCCGGCACACCCCGTGCGCACGCCTATGGTGTCACACAGCCCGGAGCAGACTTCACCATGAAGGGGCTGACAGGCATAGGAGAGTACCTACACTGTCATACAGGAGAACGGAGTTTGTAGGCTTTTTGGAAGGCGACATGTGTTCTAGAGTGACATCGAACAGCCGATAAAATTAACTCCCATAACTAATGTATCTGTGCTTCATCTTTGTGGACTTGACATATAAAATCATATCCTGTTTGTTGGAGAGATGTGGTACATATAGGTAAGGCTGGTTCCAGCCTGCATTTGTGGGAGGGGCGTCTGGCCTTATATTCCGCTCACTCCCGTCCAGCCAGGCGCCCGAGCTTCACGCATTACTGCGGCTTACGCTCCCTCCTTCAGTATCGTCACTTCCGGGTATCGCGGTCACGTGCCTCCGCCGCCAGTTCCGCCGCCAGCCTGCCAGGTAATCGGGGTGTCGCGTCCCCACTCTACTTTCACGTTCGCCCGGGTTATCTGGCTTCGGGGGGTTGCCCGGTGGGATGCCGCTCTCCCCCAGCATGTTCCGCCCACGCAGGCACAGGCGGCCGGGTCGGGGGAGCGGTGTCCTAACTCAGCACACTTCCATTTATGCCGCTCTGCATAAGGCTCATTAAAGAGTTCAGGGGCCAGCGGCAGCGCCGCGGCGTGGCTTTGTTTGCATGCACTAAAAGTACTCATTAATTCTGTGGTTTTGGTGCAGGGGTTCTCCTGTGTCACGGCGGGGTTTTGTTCATATGCCTTTATAACAGCGCTGTCTGCACTTTAGGTACTCGCGAATTCTGATGTTATGGTGCAGGGGTGCTCCTGTGTCGGGGCGAGTCGGCGTGTTATGCCTCGGGAGCTGCGCTGTCAGCTCTGGAGGCATGCACGGTTCTCAGGTTTGGTGCAGGGGTACTCCTGTGTCCAGGGGGGCTTCGCTACATTCATGCCTCCTGAACCCCTCCGGCAGGTCACCAGCGGGTTTAGGAGCTGCAATGCTGGTTGTTAAAAAAAAAAAAAAAAAAGGGGGGGCGTTATTTTTAAAAAAAAAAAAAAAAAAGAAACAATATATCAATTCACGCTTATTTCTGGGTTCGAAATCCTCCAGCATCATGGTGCCAGAATTTGCGAGGGGATTTTTTCCACGTTACTTCCCGGTTCCCCCTTTTGCGGGGTCCTGGGATCACTCAGGTTGTCAATGTCCCTGGATCGCCCAGGTTGTCTATGTCTCTGGATCACCCAGGTTGTCGATGTCCCTGGATCGCCCAGGTTGTCAGTGTCCCTGGATCGCCCAGGTTGTCAGTGTCCCTGGATCGCCCAGGTTGTCAGTGTCCCTGGATCGCCCAGGTTGTCAGTGTCCCTGGATCGCCCAGGTTGTCAGTGTCCCTGGATCGCCCAGGTTGTCAGTGTCCCTGGATCGCCCAGGTTGTCAGTGTCCCTGGATCGCCCAGGCTGTCAGTGTCCCTGGATCGCCCAGGTTGTCAGTGTCCCTGGATCGCCCAGGTTGTCAGTGTCCCTGGATCACCCAGGTTGTCAGTGTCCCCGGTTCGCCCAGGTTGTCAGTGTCCCTGGATCGCCCAGGTTGTCGGTGTCCCTGGATCGCCCAGGTTGTCAATGTCCCTGGATCGCCCAGGTTGTCAGTGTCCCTGGATCGCCCAGGTTGTCTGTGTCCCTGGATCGCCCAGGTTGTCAATGTCCCTGGATCACCCAGGTTGTCAGTGTCCCTGGATCGCCCAGGTTGTCAATGTCCCTGGATCGCCCAGGTTGTCAATGTCCCTGGATCGCCCAGGTTGTCAGTGTTCCTGGATCGCCCAGGTTGTCAGTGTCCCTGGATCGCCCAGGTTGTCAGTGTCCCTGGATCGCCCAGGTTGTCTGTGTCCTGGATCACCCAGGTTGTCAGTGTCCCTGGATCGCCCAGGTTGTCAGTGTCCCTGGATCGCCCAGGTTGTCTGTGTCCCTGGATCACCCAGGTTGTCAATGTCCCTGGATCGCCCAGGTTGTCTGTGTCCCTGGATCGCCCAGGTTGTCTGTGTCCCTGGATCACCCAGGTTTTCAATGTCCCTGGATCGCCCAGGTTGTCTGGGTCTCCGGTTTATTCTTAGGGTCTGTTTATGTTCTTTAAATCCTATCCTTGTATTGTTCCTCCCTTTAGTTCGGACTTTAGTTGTACGCGTTCCACGTTTTCGACCAGGCAATTCCGGAGCGCTCTCTGGTAAGTCAGTTCATAGAGGGTTCGCAAGGCAGGGTTAAAATTTCGGTTCTACTCAGGGTCATTTTCCTTTCATTAGCTCCATCTTTGGCATTTGGGGTTTTTGGGGCCGTGCTTCCAAACTCAGTCGTGTCCTACCAGGTAGGTGGTTCGTCCGATGGGCATTTTTTACTTTATTGTTTCTCACATTCTTCCGTCCGGCCTCTTCGCATACGTCTGTTTCGTTGCTTTTTCTGGGTGTTCTTTACTCGTCTTTTTTCTCAGGTCAGATATGTCCCACGTCTCCTCCGATATGGTCGATAACGTCTCCATACCTGGAACTCCCGTCTCTGGGCGCGACAGCGGTACATCATTAAGAAGCTGGACGGTGCCTAGATTGGTCGCCGAACTCAACCGCAGGGGGATACGGCATCCGGCGTCCGCTCGCAAGGCCGAATTGTATCGCCTGCTGATGACGGCCCCGGCCCCGATGGCGGGCCCTTCCAACCCGGATGCTATACAGCTGGCCTTAGCTCAGATTCAGTCGTCCATCGCTGGGCTGGCTGGCTCAGTTTCGGACATTCAGGCTAGGTTAGCGGTCCTGGAATCCAGGCCCACGGTTCCACCGCAATTTCCAGGGTCGGCAGTCACCCCTGCCATTCCGCTGGACGTTGCAGGTAGGCCTTCTGTCACCCCTCAGATCGCCCCTTCCCACTTCGTCCCCGAGCATATTAAAAAGGATATCCTGGCGGGCAAGGACGTGAACCTCGCATCCATCCTTATTGCCTCCCAGGATATTTCAGAGAATCGGGTCGTCAACTGCGGAGAGGTATCTGTGGTATTGAGAGCTAAGGATGCTCGGCTCAATAGGAAACTATCTATGTCCGAGTTTGTCCTGGCCTTCAGCCTTTACAGGGACGTGGTGTGTTCTGCTCAACCAGATCGCAGGGCAGAGCTGGACACTTACTTGTACCGGATTGCGGACTTGGGGCACAAATACGGCGGCACGGCTTTTTACGATTATCATCGTTCTTTTTCGGCTAAAGCCGCGGCCGCTTTGAGTCAGTTCCAGTTCGTGTCTAGCTGGGCGGAGCTGGATATGGAATTGTTTTGCCGGCATTTTGCGGGTCTCTAGGCCCCCCTCTGTGCTACCTGCCAGTCCATTTTTCATTCTACCGACTGGTGTCCCAATCCGGTGCAAGCCCCACAGTCAGCCCCCTCGGCAGGTCCTTCTGGGTCATCCAGGTCTTCCCCGTCGTTAGATAAGCTGGGCAGACCCATCGTGTTTCTCGGGGGCAACCAGGTTTGCAATAATTTTAACGCCAAGGGATGTGCCTTCAATTCCTGCCGGGCGCTCCATATTTGTTCCCTTTGTTTTCGGGCCCATCCCCGCTCCTCCTGTCCCAGGAGGGCAGCCAAGGATTCCTGACTAGCCGACATTAATTTGGGGTTACTGGCTGCTCTCCTGCGGGACCACCCTGATCGGCTTTTTGTCTCCTTCTTGTTGGATGGGTTCCGAGAGGGTTTCCATACGGGCCTCATTACTCTCCCGCAGGGCTGTTGGACGGGTCCTAACCTGCTATCCGCGGCCAACGATCCTGAGGCTGTCACCTCTCTCATCCAACTGGAGGTCGACAAGGGGTTTGTCATCGGTCCGTTCTCAGACATTCCTTTCCAGTCCTGGCGCATCAGTCCCATTGGTCTTGTTACTAAACTGTCATCTAATAAAAAGCGTCTCATTTACGACCTCTCTGCGCCTCATATGTCGGCCATCCCGAGTCTCAATTCTCTCATCCCATCCGAGGAGTATTCAATGCAATATTCCTCGGTCGACGAGGCAATTCAGTACATTTTGCTGGCAGGGGCCGGGGCTTGGTTGGCTAAAGTAGATATAGCCGATGCTTTCAAGCAGCTTCCTATCCACCCTCAGCTTTGGAAGTATTATGGCTTCAAGTGGGCGGGCAATTACTACTTCGCCAACCGTCTCACTTTCGGGTCTAAAAGTAGCCCGTGGCTTTTCGACCAACTAGCCAAAGCACTGCACTGGATCCTTACCCATCATGGCGGGTTATCCATGGTAGTTCACTACCTGGATGACTTCCTTATGGTAGAAAGTCCTAGTCAGGTCCCATCCATTCCTCACACTCTTTTGGATATTTTTGCCCGTCTTCAGGTCCCTGTCGCTGCCGCCAAGACGGAGGGTCCGGCCACCAGGGTCACCTTCTTGGGCATAATTCTGGATACAGTTAAGATGGAGGCCAGCCTCCCCAGCGAGAAATTGCATCGGATCCGATCTGCCATCTCTCGGGCGGTCCGGTCCCTCTCTTTGACCAAGGTCGAGTTGCAATCCTTGCTGGGGATGCTTAATTTCGCCACCAGAATCATGCCTCAAGGCAGGACCTTTCTCGCCAGTTTATTATCTCTGTTGCCCTCCGCTCCAGAGCAGGATTCTGTTGTCCATCTCGACGGTCATGCCATCGCGGACCTGTGCATGTGGAACAGTTTTCTGTCCACCTGGAATGGCATTTCGCTATTCGTGCCACAGTGGGGTTCAGCTTCTCCTCTCGTCTTTTCTGATGCCGCGGGGTCATTCGGGTTCGCTGCCATTTTCAGGTCCCATTGGTTGGCCGCCGGATGGCCGCCAGAATTGGCCTCTGATCCTGCTGCTCTTAAATCCTCTCCCCTCCTGGAACTATATCCCGTAGTGGCGGCAGCCCAGGTTTGGGGTCACCTTTGGTCTAATTCGTCCGTGTCCTTTGTCACGGATAGTCAGACCTTGGTGGACATCGTTAACAAAGGCAGGGCCCAGTCGTTCAAGATCATGGCTTTTTTGCGCAAGCTAGTCTGGCTGTCCCTCCGCCACAATTTTCATTTCCGATGCATGCATATATCAGGCGAGCAGAATAGGGCCGCGGACGCTCTTTCCCGCTTTAATTTTCCCGTTTTTTTCCAGGAAGTGCCCGACGCGGATCGGTCAGGTGCGCCCGTGCCTCATTTCAGCACCCTCACCCTGGGCTAGATGTCCTCATAGACGAAGCCAAGGGTCTGGTCAGAAAGTCTCTTTCGCATAATACAGCGAGGAATTACCAGGCCGGCTTGAGGGCGTTCGATAAATTCTCCAGAACTCACCCAAGGGGTCTTCATTCCGAAACGGCTCACATCATGGCCTTTTTAGCCCATTGTCACTACCAACTGGGGCTGTCACACAATACCATCAAACTCTATTTAGCTGGGCTGCAACACCACTTCATGCTGGATGATCCACACCGCGGGTCCTTTTTCTCTGTTCAGGCCATTAAGGCCACCCTTCGGGGTATTCAGAAAGAGGGTCAGGGGTCCCAGAGCCGTAGGCAACCCGTGTCTAGCGAGTTGTTTAGGGCTCTCTCCTCGTCTTTGGACGGTCATCCTTTTGGGCCCTCCACTAGCTTGGTCTTGAAAGCAGCCATGTACCTCATTTTTTATGGGTTTCTTAGGCCGGGGGAAGTTTTAGCCGGTCCGAACCGTCAGGGTCACCCGTTGAAACAGCATCTGTCTTGGGGCCGAGGTTGCTACACTCTTCTCCTTCCCTCTACCAAGACCAGTCAGACGGGTCCCCCTACTGCAATCAAATTTTATCCGTCCTCCAACTTATGGTGCCCAGTTCAGGTGCTGCACCAATTATTATCACTCATTCGGGTCGGTCCTTCAGATAGTCCTCTCCTGCCGCACGCCGGCAAACCCCTTACCGCCACACGGTTCATTACCTGCATCCGTGCTCTTGCCCAAGGTTTAGGATACGACCCCAAAATTATATCAGGGCATTCTTTCCGCATAGGGGCAGCTTCTGCCGCATCACGACATCAGGTGCCAGCTCACGTCATTCGAAGCATGGGGCGTTGGCGGTCCTCTTGCTACACTAGATATATTCCTGATCCTCAATTTGAGATCGCACGTGCCTTTTGTTCTTTGGCTTTGTAAATCATGTAATAAAATGTTGTTACTAATGGTTGTTTTTGCCCCCTTTTCTTGGTGTACCCTCGTCGTGGCTCCCGGCATAATTCAGCCACCTTGCTCAGGGCAGGGGTCTCTGCGTACGCTGACGTTTCCTAGCCCTGACCATAAATAGGTAAGGCTGGTTCCAGCCTGCATTTGTGGGAGGGGCGTCTGGCCTTATATTCCGCTCACTCCCGTCCAGCCAGGCGCCCGAGCTTCACGCCCCTCCCCCCCGCCCCTTTTTCCAAGGTTTCACTGGGTATGCCCCCTTTTCTTGGTGTACCCTCGTCGTGGCTCCCGGCATAATTCAGCCACCTTGCTCAGGGCAGGGGTCTCTGCGTACGCTGACGTTTCCTAGCCCTGACCATAAAGATAGCTTAGGCTACTTTCACACTAGCGTTCGGGGCTCCGCTTGTGAGCTCTGTTTGAAGGGGCTCACAAGCGGCCCCGAACGCATCCGTACTGCCCTAATGCATTCTGAGTGGATGCGGATCCGCTCAGAATGCATCAGTCTGGCAGCGTTCAGCCTCCGCTCCGCTCAGCAAGCGGACACCCGAACGCTGCTTGCAGCGTTCGGGTGTCCGCCTGGCCTTGCGGAGGCAAACGGATCCGTCCAGACTTACAATGTAAGTCAATAGGGACGGATCGGTTTGAAGATGACACAATATGGCTCAATTTTCAAACGGATCCGTCCCCCATTGACTTTCAATGTAAAGTCTGGACGGATCCGTCTGAACTACTTTCACACTTAGAATTTTTTCTAAGCTATAATGCAGACGGATCCGTTCTGAACGGATCCAAATGTCTGCATTATAGGAGCGGATCCGTCTGTGCAGACAGCAGACGGATCCGCTCTGAACGCAAGTGTGAAAGTAGCCTTATACACGGATGGACAACTTGTATATATCTATCTACCCAATCTCTCCCGGGAAGCCCTTTATTATTCTTCCCCTTCCCAAGATCTGCATTATAGAGGACAGGATTAGTGTACGTTTTTATAGAAGTTAGATGAATAAGAATTTCTATGTAAACTCGACAAAAATTAAGCACTGCTGCATTAGTTATGTGGGTTCAGTTTACCGGCAGTTCTCTGTAACTACAGCACACATGGTGCCTTTCAAACAGACTCCAAAATCCTTCACTGGCTTCTGGGCTCTGACGGGCAGAGGACAGCGGGGTCGTGCCAATGTCCTTAGCCCAGAGTGTGTGCAGCGCCAATCGTGTATGGGTGGGTCGACAGACTGTACACATGCCTCCTCACAGACAAGAGGAGGACGACAAAGCCGCTGCTAAACCCTGCCAGTCCTACCGCCCTCTGGCTTGGAGGAATCAGCACACGGGGAGGCAGGCGGCGTTAACGCAGTGTTCTGCTACAGACTAGATGTGCCTGATATGGAAACTGAGAGCAGAAGAGTGCGGGCGGAGTGAATAGCTTATTTGTTACTCATTTATATTGTGCGTTCAGAAGGTAAAATAGCTTTAAATATTTTAAACAAAAACCATTGCATTCAATATTCATGTTATCCCATTACTGCTTTACACAATGAACCTACTACTGTAACATGTGTTTTATTAAATTTTTGGTCTTGCCCAGGTCTGGTGGGGGGTCCATTCCTGGGAACACATTACTGCTGCAAACTTGGAACCTGCTGTGGTCAGAGGTGTCTTCGTTTAGTTTTGGTGTTGCCCAGGTCTGGTGGGGGGGTCCATTCCTGGGAACACATTCCTGCTGTACATTTAGAAGCTGCTTCCTGTCCTGCTAAGTTGGGCCGAGACATGTGTAGGCCTTATACTCGACCGTTACCAAAAGCCTGCTGTTGCTGCTGCTGCTGCCTGTCATGATCATGCTGAGTTATCTATGGGTCTTTTACCACACCATTACCTGCTGCTGTCTGTCCTGCTGAGTTGGGCCGAGACATGTGTAGGCATTAGACTCGAACTTTACCAAAAGCCTGCTGTTGCTGCTGTGTGTCATGATCATGCTGATTTATGTTTTATGCCTTATACTACACAGTATCCTTTACCTGGTGCTGCTGTTGCCTGTCCTGAATCAGCGTAGTTAGTCCCATCTATGTTTAGACCTTATACTACAGCATTTACCTACTTGGCTCGATAATGATCCTGCGTAGTTGAGTCTAGAAATTTATAGTCCTTAATACTACAGAGTTACCATTTACATGCTGCTGTCTGACATGATACTGCTTGGTTAGGCCCATCGATAGGTAGGCCTTAAACTGTATTGCTACAACACTGCCATTCCCAACAAAATATTGGCACCTAGATGTAACTTATCAAATAGATATGACCCTCCTATTGGATAATTACTGCATTGGCGATTATCTTTCAGCTGGCAACAAGTTATTTAACCCCGACAGGGTCTCATTTCTTAAACAACTATGTAGAAGGACACATCTCGTGTTCGTGGAAAAGATGTTAATCTGTTTGAGAAGGTTCTAATCATTGGCATGCATCAAGGCGAAAAAACATCTAATGAGATTGTAGAAACTACTAAATGTGGGTGAAGAACTAGCCAACGCATTATTAAAAACTGGAAGGATAGTGTACTGTGGACCCATCAAATTCGATAAATAAATGTGGCAGGAAAAAAATACTGAATGATCCTGCTTTGCTAACACTTAAACGTTTGGTGAAATGAAATTGAATAAAAACAACAGTAGAACTCAAGGCTATGTGTGATAATGAAAGTAAGAGCATTTCCACACGCACAATGTGAAGGGAACTCAAGGGATTGGGACTGATCAGCTGTGTAGCCGAAAGAAAACCAATAATCAGTGAGGAAAACCAGAAAAAAAGGCTTCAATTTGCTAGGGAGGAGGTCAAGTGGTCTGATGAGTCCAGATTTAGGGAAAAAAGAGAAATACGATCCAGCACTCCTGAAATTTTTGAGCCGTCGGTTCTTTTATTGCGGTGATAAAAATTCGTACAGTGGTACAACCTCCATATGTGTCATTCGCAGTCTACGCGTTTCGAACTAAGCAGTTCTTATTCATTACTCCATGTGGAACTTTAGTCCATGTAAAATATATATAGACTCCTGAGGAAAAAGGGCTCCTCCTCTATGGGGGAGGAAACCACTCAGGTGTTTTAATTATCTAGCTGAATCCAAAAGTCCACATGGTAGCTAAAAACATTATCACATGACAAAGCCCTTTCCTGGTGAAACGTGCGTCGAGGTGCAGCTATGTTCAGACACTTGGTGCCTCCACACATTATGGGTAACTTATGCATTCTGTAGTTCATGCTGTGTGCCTCTATTTGGTTGTTACTTCTTACCCATGCCATTGTTGCTCTGTTATGATTTCATCATCCATTGTGACCTGGCTTTCTGCTCTACCATATAGGCCATGGCCGCCACTCATTGTGGTGGGCAACCATGGTATGTGTGATTAGGTGATTCCATGTACACCTGCGGTATGCATTTATCTACATGTTATTTTGGGTGAATCTACATCTCACCCATTATAGTGCGGATTAGCACCTTGTGTTTCTGGCACGTTCCCTTGTCAGTACGGTATATGTGAGGGTGGGGGTTTACGGCTCCGATACACGGGGTGTCCCATCCCCCCATTGCCTTGTGCCTTTGTCATTGTATGTTTACTTTATGTCTTAATAAACTACATATATTTTATGTGAGTGTTTTCCTAATTTTTTGTGGGGTTATTGGTTTGGTTCTTTTTGGTTATAGTAATTTATGCGAGACCCCAATGTATTGTATGCACTTTATTACAGTTTTTCTTATCGGTTGGTCTAACCCATCATGCCTAGTGCCTACTGTACAAGCCTGTGGGGGCAGTGCTATGATCTGGGGTTTCTGCAGCTGGTCAGGCCTAGGTTCAGCAACTGTATGTGCTCCAAGAATGAGGTCTGCTGACTTCCTGAACTTACTGAATTAACAGGTTATTTCATCAATGGATTTTTTTCTTCCCTTATGGCACGGGCATATTCCAAGATGACAATGCTAGGATTCATTGTGCTCAACTTGTGAAAGAGTGGCTCAGGGAGCATGAGACATCATTTTCACACATGGATTGTGCAACACAGAGTCCAGACCTTAACCCCTTTGGAAAAAAAAGATTTTTTTTGGGTTGGCCTTTTTTTTTTGGACAGGCAGTGCATTTACCTGCTACTGTCTGCCGTTATTCTGCAAAGTTATGAGTCGGCATTTTAGTAAAGTCAGTGTTAACAAATACCTGTTGATGTTGTCTGTCCTAATTGTGTGGAGACAACCAGCATGGACCACTTATTCTCCATAGGTCTTTGTCAAGTATAGAGTATTTAAATTATCTTAAACTGGTGTGCATGTTTCATATTTGCGCATGTGCTCTGTTCATTATGTATTGTCAATAATTATATAATTATATATATATAGAAATACATTTAGTTTTTTATTAAATATAATCGTGCGGTGTTCTGCATCATTCACAAAATATAAATGTTTAAATTAAATTTATGTTATAGTTTATTATTTTGCTGAAGTTGGGTTTGGGGAGGCCCAGTTGTCCTTCTCACTGTAGCATGTGGCCTTCCCTTGTCAAAACTTTAAATAACCATCTGCCTGCTGCATTGTCCTGATTCTTCTTATATATGTGTAGGCAGTATACTCCACTGTTACTAATGACTGCTACTATTATCCTGATCCTTCAGAGTTATGTGTAGGCCTTATATTCCACCATTACCAATGACTGCTGCTATTATCCTGATCCTTCAGAGTTTTGTGTAGGCCTTATACTCCACTGTTACCAATCACTGCTGATATTATCCTGATCCTTCAGAGTTATGTGTAGGCCTTATACTCCACCGTTACCAATCACTGCTGATATTATCCTGATCCTTCAGAATTATGTGTAGACCTTATGCCCCGCCGATCTGATAATGATGACCCAATAGGTCATTAATAGAAAAAGCCTGGACAACCTCGTTAATGTCATCATCTCGAGAAAAAAAACAAAAACATTTTAGTGTTTGAAAGGGAAATATTAGATTTTAGATTTTTTACCATTATAACATCTGATTGTATTGAAATTGTATGTGTGTGGGGTATGAGCAATCAGATATTAGTCATCTGAGGAGAGGTGTACCGGTCTAGTGAAGTGATGGTACGATATGGGGTGTACAGCTGGTTCGCTTCCCCGTGGTGCACCCGGGGTAACGCTAAATGAACCAGCAAATACTGGCGGTCAAACACTACTTGTACTGACCATCAAGACACAAATTAGAATCTATAGACTGTGTGTGTGTGTGGGGGGGGTGGGTGTGGGGTCTGGGGGTATATAGTGTGAAGGGTATATAGTGTGAGGCAGGAAAATGGATGTGTAATGTGCATATGACAGATATTTGTCTGCTATCCATACAGACATGGTCGTGTGATGTCAGATAAAGTTTTCCTAAATATTCGTGATCTCAAAAATTTATTTTAATATTTTTCGGAATACATACAAATTGACATTTTATCATGTGAGTCACAACAATACTTATTGCCCCAAATCATTATATCTACGCAAACAAGATAAAATGTCAATTTGTATGTATTCCGAAAAATATTACAATTTTTTTTCGAGATCACAAATATTTATGAACACTTTAGCTGCATATAAATACATTTAAATAACAAGCATGTGATACAACATTACAGTGCTATAAAGTTGAATTACTTACAGTGATGATGACATCTAGCTCGGCATCAGTAAAATTACTCCCGACCATTTTTTCCATACAACTTGACATCCGAATCTTTGAAAACAATCGCGAGACTAAGCGCATGCGTACAAGAATATTTCAATGACGAGTTTTCGCGTATAACAAAGTCACGGAATTAGCAAATATATCACGAATATTTGACAAAATATGTGTGAAATATGTGTGAAATATTGCGAATTCGAATATGGGACCTGCCGCTCATCACTACTAGTGACTTGGTGTTCCTCTCGGGAAAGCCTATCCCCACCATCAGAGGTACTGTGAAGAACGAGGGGTTCACTTAAACAACGTCCTTAGAGCAGGTAGGATGCGTGGCACAGTGGGTTCACTACGCTGGTTCGTGACACTGTAGTTGCATCTGAACTTACTCTGACAGAAAACACTCATACTTTTAACGTGTTGATGCACATTTATCATGAGGTTTTTGCACAAAACTTTTTTTTTATTACGCTTTTCTGCCACTGTTTACTTCAGTTTTCAGTGTCCTAAGATACAGTGCAAAGCACTGAAAGTATTAATATAGCACCTCAGAGTAGCAAGGAGCAGATCCTGTAGGAAGATTCCATTTCCCTACAGACTACAAGCAGTCTATCTACCAGCCCTCAGAAGGGGAAAGATCTACCGAAGGTTTAGCTACCATAAAGGGATTGTGGATGATTTTGGAAAGGAAGATAATTGCTGCCAAATTGGCTATAGCCTCCTCTGTATGTGGTGAAGACCCACTCACACCCACCATAACCAAAGGACAGGAAGTTGCCCCTGTTCAGAGCCTGTATTTCCCTGAAGATACTTTGGATATCATATACTTATATATCTGATGATACAGAAAGTGCATCCCTTTAGGCCATAAAAAGGAGAGAATGACCAGTCTGATTGTGAGAGAGAGAAGCTAGCCTCCATATACAACCTTCGGGAATTACTGAGTTGACTATAAGGCCCCTTTCACACGGGCGAGTATTCCGCGCGGATGCGATGTGTGAGTTGAACGCATTGCACCCGCACTGAATACCGACCCATTCATTTCTATGGGGCTGTTCACATGAGCAGTGATTTTCACGCATCACTTGTGCGTTGCGTGAAAATCGCAGCATGCTCTATATTCTGCGTTTTTCACGCAACGCAGGCCCCATAGAAGTGAATGGGGTTGCGTGAAAATCGCAAGCATCCGCAAGCAAGTGCGGATGCGGTGCGATTTTCACGCACGGTTGCTAGGAGACGATCGGGATGGAGACCCAATCATTATTATTTTCCCTTATAACATGGTTATAAGGGAAAATAATAGCATTCTGAATACAGAATGCATAGTAAAATAGCGCTGGAGGGGTTAAAATTTTTTTACATTTAATATTTTTTTTTTTAACTCACCTTAGTCAATTTGATCGCGATGCCCGGCATCTCCTTCTGTCTCCTTTCATGAACAGGACCTGTGGTGAGCATTCATTACAGGTCAAGGACCTGTGGTGACATCACTCCGGTCATCACATGATCCATCACATGATCTTTTACCATGGTGATGGATCATGTGAAGACCGGAGTGACGTCACCACAGGTCCTTGACCTGTAATGAATGCTCACCACAGGTCCTGTTCATGAAAGGAGACAGAAGGAGATGCCGGGCATCGCGATCAAATTGACTAAGGTGAGTTAAATTTTTATTTTTTATTTTTTAACCCCTCCAGCGCTATTTTACTATGCATTCTGTATTCAGAATGCTATTATTTTCCCTTATAACTATGTTATAAGGGGAAATAATACAATCTACAGAACACCTAACCCAAGCCCGAACTTCTGTGAAGAAGTTCGGGTTTGGGTACCAAACATGCGCGATTTTTCTCACGCGAGTGCAAAACGCATTACAATGTTTTGCACTCGCGCGGAAAAATTGCAGGTGTTCCCGTAACGCACCCGCACATTTTCCCACAACGCCCGTGTGAAAGAGGCCTATGGGCTGAATTTCATATGAATAGTGCTTGTATGGATCACCTGCTGACCGGCTTGAGTAAAGTACTGTGGATCTGTTACACCACACTACAGTTTACTCTATCACTATCACTGCAATGGATGCCAGGGAGCGATATCCTGAAGTAGGACACCGTGACCACTACAACCGTGACCACTTTCGCGCTATCACTCCCATTCTCCACAACAGCTTCCAAGGGGATGCACCCATATTGAAAATGACAAGCAAGCAGGCGAGACAGGTGAGAGCTGTCTTAATATTAGTGCTGAACATATAAATGTAGCTGACAGCCATAAGTTTAAGTTTTCCAATATCAAATTATCAATGTCAAAATGCAACATTTATCAATGATGTGTGATATTTTGATACATTAAATGCAGCAGACTTTTATACTCTACTCTTAATACATGTGTGAACCATTGTGTTATATCTATGATTTACATATCAGTATTCTTTTTTACACTTAGATTACAGATTCAGTAAAACAATCAATACATATTTACTCATGCTATATTTCTTTAGCTAATGTGGAATTTGGGTGGACACTGATTTCAGACTGCAGCTAAATTCAGATTCTTTACTTTTTCATGTTTCAAGAAAACAAAATGCTTGGAGTGCCTGAAGCTGACTATAAATAAGGGCCTTCTGATGACCGTAAAGGCCTCTTAGACTCACAAGTGGTGTAAGTGATCTACTACAGTATAGTGCTAAGGGCAAAGATAGGTCTGGCACCATTTAAATGTGATAAGAGAACATGTTTCAGCTGTCAGCTTGACATCTTATTTTTGTATTGTCACAAATGAAGTTTGTCTGTACAGTCGGGCTTTCTCATATTTAATTGTGCTGTGGATTCCACTTCTTTGCAATTTATTGTTTTATTATTTTTTTGCATACACATATTATTACTCCCATGAACAACATACATTTTATAAATTTTTTGACATTGTAATACCGTACATTGAGTAATTTATTAGCAGCATATAACTGAAATGGACCTTGTAGGAAGTTTGGAGGTTAGAGAGTAGTGATGGCCTTGCGGTTCGCCCGGCAGTCCGTTAGCAGCGAACTTTGCGCGTTCGCGATCCGCCGAACATATGGCGATGTCCGCACGCGCCATATTCTTTTGCATTGCGCCCAACTTTGACTCATGACACACACATCAGGTGGGACAGGACAGCCAATAGAGACGTTTCAGCACATGGACAAACCCCCAACCCTATAACAGAACCCGATCTGGCAGCCATTTTACATTCTGTGTTTTGCCAGTGTAGGGAGAGGTTGCATTTTGGAGCAGGGACAGGCTGTTAGGAACATAGGGACACCAAACGCTAGCTAATAGGGCCACAAAAGTCCTTTTAAGGACTGGTACCGTTGTGCTATCGATAGGCGTGATACACAGAGGGGTGTGATATACTTATAATATACTTTCTAACATACAAAGTATATTATAGTACATTTGTATGCTTCCAGAAAATACTGATTGAGGGCTGCGATCTATCAGCTTCCACAAAATAGTGATTAAGGTTTTCCATAGACCTGCGTCCACAAAATTACTGCTTGAGGGTGATATACTAGCTTCAACTAACAACTGATTGAACCCTGCCATCTATCAGCTTCCAGAAAATTGCGATAGAGGTTTTCCATATACCTGCGTCCACAAAATTACTGCTTAAGGGTGATATACCAGCTTCAACTAACAACTGATTGAGGCCTGCCATATATCAGCTTCTGCAAAATAGTAATAGAGGTTTTCCATATACTTGCGTCCACAAAATTAGTGCTTGAGGGTGAAATACCAGCTTCAACTAGCAACTGATTGAGGCCTGCCATATATCAGCTTCCACAAATACTGCTCTTCTCTAGGGACTTTGGCACAGGGTCATTTTGAAAATGACATGCAGAGGAAGAGGCAGGCCGTTCCGCAGGGGTGGTAGGGGTCAGGCAGGTGCACCAGGCCGGAGCCTAAGTGGGAAGTTGGAGAAGGTGCGTGCGATTATGTCAAAGGACGCACCAGAGTTGGTTGAGTGGCTCACTCAGCCTTCTGCTTCTGCACCGTCCTCATCCTCTGTATCTGCATCCTCCTCAGTCTCTGCTGTGTGCACCCCCAAATACACCACCACCACAGCCCCTCCGCTCGAGTCAGAGGAATTATTTTCCCATCCATTCCCAGACCTTACCGATGCGCAGCCACAGAGGCGGCTCTAGACTTTGTGAGGCCTTAGGCGAAACTCGAACATGAGGCCCCCACGAAGATTGTTGGGATTCTCGCAATCTCCCGTATGGCGCCCTAGCTCAGTCCTCAAGAAATAAGCTGTGTCAACTACTGCACGGAGCGGTGGTGTGGTCAACACTCCCCCTCCATGTATCTCAATGGAAGACTCGGAGATACACAAGTGCTGTATCTGCAGCTCTCCCATAGATACATGGAGGGGGAGTGTTGACCACCACTCCGGGCACAAGAGTACCATACAGGAGATCGTGGGGGATCCCATCGGCCGTACCCCCCCCCCCCCCCCCCGATCAGACACTTATCTCCTTTTACTTATTCAGGCCCCAGCACCCAGACAGAGGAGAGAGGTCCCATAGCAGAGAATCAGGCTTCATGTCACCCACCGATGGAGAAGGCCACTTTTGCTTATTTAGGCCCCTGACACCCAGACAGAGGAGAGAGGTCGCATAGCAGAGAATCAGGCTTCTTGTCACCCACCAATGGAGAAGGCCACTTTTACTTATTCAGGCCCCAGCACCCAGACAGAGGAGAGAGGTCCCATAGCAGAGAATCAGGCTTCATGTCACACACCGATGGAGAAGGCCACTTTTACTTATTCAGGTCCCAGCACCCAGACAGAGGAGATAGGCCCCATAGCAGAGAATCAGGCTTAATGTCACCCACCAATGGAGAAGGACACTTTTACTTATTCAGCCCCCAGCACCCAGACAGAGGAGAGAGGTCCCATAGCAGAATATCAAGCTTCATGTCACCCACCGATGGAGAAGGCCACTTTTACTTATTTAGGTCCCTGACACCCAGAGGAGAGAGGTCGCATAGCAGAGAATCAGGCTTCATGTCACCCACCAATGGAGAAGGCCACTTTTACTTATTCAGGCCCCAGCACCCAGACAGAGGAGATAGGTCCTATAGCAGAGAATCAGGCTTCATGTCACCCACCAATGGAGAAGGCCACTTTTACTTATTTAGGCCCCTGATACCCAGACAGAGGAGAGTGGTCGCATAGCAGAGAATCAGGCTTCATGTCACCCACCACTGGAACAGGCCACTTTCATATATTTAGGCCCCGGCACCCAGACAGAGGAGAGAGGTCGCATAGCAGAGAATCAGGCTTCATGTCACCCACCGATGGAGAAGGCCACTTTTACTTATTTAGGCCCCAGCACCCAGACAGAGGAGAGAGGTCGCATAGCAGAGAATCAGGCTTCATGTCACCCACTATTGGAACAGGCCAGTTTACGATATTTAGGCACCCAGACGGAGGAGAGGTTCATTCAACTTTGGGTTGCCCCGCAATATAATGGTAAAATTAAAAAAAGAGGATTGAATGAAGAAGTGCCCTGGAGTACAAGAATATATGGTTAAGGGGAGGTAGTTATAAATGTCTAATCTGCACAAGGGATGGACAGGTCCTGTGGAATCCATGCCTGGTTCATTTTTATGAACATCAGCTTGTCCACATTGGCTGTGGGCAGGCGCCTGCGTTTGTCTGTAATGACGCCCCCTGCCGTGCTGAATACACGTTCAGACAAAATGCTCGTCGCTGGGCAGGCCAGCACCTCCAAGGCATGAAAGGCTAGCTCTCGCCACGTGGACAATTTGGAGACCCAGAAGTTGAATCGGGCCGAACCATCAGTCAGTACGTGGAGGGGTGTGCACACGTACTGTTCCACCATGTTAGTGAAATTCTGCCTCCTACTAACATGTTCCGTATAAGGTGGTGGTGCAGTTAGCTGTGGCGTGGTGACAAAACTTTTCCACATCTCTGCCATGCTAACCCTGCCCTCAGAGGAGCTGGCCGTGACACAGCTGCGTTGGCGACCTCTTGCTCCTCCTCTGCCTTCGCCTTGGGCTTCCACTTGTTCCCCTGTGACATTTGGGAATGCTCTCAGTAGCGCGTCTACCAACAGGCGCTTGTACTCGCGCATCTTCCTATCACGCTCCAGTGCAGGAAGTAAGGTGGGCACATTGTCTTTGTACCGGGGATCCAGCAGGGTGGCAACCCAGTAGTCCGCACACATTAAAATGTGGGCAACTCTGCTGTTGTTGCGCAGGCACTGCAGCATGTAGTCGCTCATGTGTGCCAGGCTGCCCAGAGGTAAGGACAAGCTGTCCTCTGTGAAAGCGTATCGTCATCGTCCTGTGTTTACCCCCAGCCACGCACCAGTGATGGGCCCGAGCTGCATTGGATGCCACCCCGCTGTGAACATGCTTCATCCTCATCCTCCTCCACCTCCTCCTCATCCTCATCCTCGTCCTCCTCGTCCTCCAGTAGTGGGCCCTGGCTGGCCACATTTGTACCTGGCCTCTGCTGTTGCAAAAAACCTCCCTCTGACCCACTTCTAAGAGACTGGCCTGAAAGTGCTAAAAATTACCCCTCTTCCTCCTCCTCCTGGGCCACCTCCTCTTCCATCATCACCCTAAGTGTTTTCTCAAGGAGACATAGAAGTGGTATTGTAACGCTGATAATGGCGTCATCGCCACTGGCCATGTTGGTGGAGTACTCGAAACAGCGCAACAGGGCACACAGGTCTCGCATGGAGGCCCAGTCATTGGGGGTAAAGTGGTGCTGTTCCGCAGTGCAACTGACCCGTGTGTGCTGCAGCTGAAACTCTACTATGGCCTGCTGCTGCTCGCACAGTCTGTCCAGCATGTGCAAGGTGGAGTTCCACCTGGCGGGCACGTCGCATATGAGGCGGTGAGCGGGAAGGCCGAAGTTACGCTGTAGCGCAGACAGGCGAGCAGCGGCAGGATGTGAACGCCGGAAGCACGCACAGACGGCCCGCACTTTATGCAGCAGCTCTGACATGTCGGGGTGGTTGTGAATGAATTTCTGCACCACCAAATTCAGCACATGCGCCAGGCAAGGGATGTGCGTCAAACCGGCTAGTCCGAGAGCTGCGACGAGATTTTGCCCATTATCGCACACCACCAGGCCGGGCGTGAGGCTCACCGGCAGCAACCACTCGTTGGTCTGTTGTTCAATACCCCGCCACAACTCCTGTGCGGTGTGGGGCCTGTCCCCCAAACATATGAGTTTCAGAATGGCCTGCTGACGTTTACCCCGGGCTGTGCTGAAGTTGGTGGTGAAGGTGTGTGGCGACTGGATGAGCAGGTGGAAGAAGAGGAGGAGGAAGCCGAGTAGGAGGAGGAGGCTACAGGAGGCAAAGAATGTTGCCCTGCGATCCTTGGCGGCGGAAGGACGTGCGCCAAAAAACTCTCTCCTTGGGGCCCAGCCGCCACTACATTTTACCCAGTGTGCAGTTAGGGAGATATAGCGTCCCTGGCCGTGCTTACTGGTCCACGTATCTGTGGTTAGGTGGACCTTGCCACAGATGGCGTTGCGCAGTGCACACTTGATTTTATCGGATACTTGGTTGTGCAGGGAAGGCACGGCTCTCTTGGAGAAGTAGTGGCGGCTGGGAACAACATACTGTGGGACAGCAAGCGACATGAGCTGTTTGAAGCTGTCTGTGTCCACCAGCCTGAATTACAGCATTTCATAGGCCAGTAGTTTAGAAATGCTGGCATTCAGGCCCAGGAGTGGCTACGTAGGAATTTACACTTTCTCTCCAATGTTTGTGAGATGGAGAGCTGAACGCTGCCGTGTGACATGGTGGAGATGCTTGGTGACGGAGGTGGTGGTGTTGGTGGTACATCCTCTGTTTGCTGGGCGGCAGGTTACAACGTTCCTCCCGAGGCAGAGGAAGAGGCCGAGGCAGCAGCAGAAGAGGTAGCAGGGGGAGCCTGAGTGAGTTCCTTGTTTTTAAGGTGTTTACTCCACTGCAGTTCATGCTTTGCATGCAGATGCCTGGTCATGCAGGTTGTGCTAAGGTTCAGAACGTTAATGCCTCGCTTCAGGCTCTGATGGCACAGCGTGCAAACCACTCGGGTCTTGTCATCAGCACATTGTTTGAAGAACTGCCACGCCAGGGAACTCCTTGAAGCTGCCTTTGGGGTGTTCAGTCCCAGGTGGCGGTGGCCAGTAGCAGGCGAACTCTCTTGGCGGCGGGTGTTCTGCTTTTGCCCCCTGCTCCCTTTTTTGCTACGCTGTTGGCTCGGTCTCACCACTGCCTCTTCCTCTGAACTCTGAAAGTCAGTGGCACGACCTTCATTCCATGTGGGGTCTATAACCTCATCGTCCCCTGCATAGTCTTCCACCCTGACCTCCTGTTCAGTCTGCACACTGCAGAAAGACGCAGCAGTTGGCACCTGTGTTTCGTCATCATCATAGATGTGCTGACTCTGATGAGGTGGTATTCCCATGTCCTCATCATCAGGAAACATAAGTGGTTGTGCGTCAGTGCATTCTGTGTCTTCCAACGCTGGGGAATGGCTAGGTGGATGCCCTTGGGAAACCCTGCCAGCAGAGTCTTCAAACAGCATAAGAGACTGCTGCATAACTTGAGGCTCAGACAGTTTCCCTGATATGCATGGGGGTGATGTGACAGACTGATGGGCTTGGTTTTCAGGCGCCATCTGTGCGCTTTCTGCAGAAGACTGGGCGGGAGATAATGTTGTGAACGTGCTGGATCCACTGTCGGCCACCCAATTGACTAATGCCTGTACCTGCTCAGGCCTTACCATCCTTAGAACGGCATTGGGCCCCACCAAATATCGCTGTAAATTCTGGCGGGTACTGGGACCTGAGGTAGTTGGTTCACTAGGACGTGTGGCTGTGGCAGAACGGCCACGTCCTCTCCCAGCACCAGAGGGTCCACTAACACCACCACGACCATGTCCGCGTCCGCGTCCCTTACTAGATGTTTTCCTCAATGTTACCGTTCACCACAATAAGAAAAAAAATTTTTGGCCCAATGTATTGAATTCAAATTCAGGCCTTTTTTTACAGGCACCTAACACTATCTGGCTATCTATTTATGTACCGTATTACACTAATACAGGCACAGCAGTAACCACAGATTTAGAGGAATATCAATTGTAGGCCTAGTATTTAGGCCCTGGATGAAAGGTATCCTTTTACGGACAGAATTACACTTTGAGATGCACAGTAGCGTGTGAAAAAATATATAGGATTATGCTTTGAGCAGTTGTATTTTAACACTTAGTGTAATATACCCTTTAACGGAAAGTAATACACTTGGAGATGCACGGTAGCGTGTGAAGTTATTGAGGATGACCCTATCAGCACTTGTATTTACACCTTGAGTGTAATATACCCTTTTACGGACAGAAATACACTATGAGATGCACAATAGTGCGTGCAAATTTAAAGGATTATGCTTTCAGCAATTGTAATTTAACACTTTGTGTAATGTACCCTTTTACTGAAAGAAATACACTTGGAGATGCACGCTGAGTGTAATATACCCTTTTACGGACAGATTTACACTTGACCTGCAACAGCAGAAACCACTGATTTAGGGTATTGCTATTTTGGCAATTTAATTTAACCCCAGAACAATAGCTATCCTTTGACAGACACTATGAAACTTGTCCAGCCACAACTTACTGAATTAACAGGTTATTTCATCAATGGATTTTTTTCTTCCCTTATGGCACGGGCATATTCCAAGATGACAATGCTAGGATTCATTGTGCTCAACTTGTGAAAGAGTGGCTCAGGGAGCATGAGACATCATTTTCACACATGGATTGTGCAACACAGAGTCCAGACCTTAACCCCTTTGGAATAAAAAGATTTTTTTTGGGTTGGCCTTTTTTTTTTGGACAGGCAGTGCATTTACCTGCTACTGTCTGCCGTTATTCTGCAAAGTTATGAGTCGGCATTTTAGTAAAGTCAGTGTTAACAAATACCTGTTGATGTTGTCTGTCCTAATTGTGTGGAGACAACCAGCATGGACCACTTATTCTCCATAGGTCTTTGTCAAGTATAGAGTATTTAAATTATCTTAAACTGGTGTGCATGTTTCATATTTGCGCATGTGCTCTGTTCATTATGTATTGTCAATAATTATATAATTATATATATATAGAAATACATTTAGTTTTTTATTAAATATAATCGTGCGGTGTTCTGCATCATTCACAAAATATAAATGTTTAAATTAAATTTATGTTATAGTTTATTATTTTGCTGAAGTTGGGTTTGGGGAGGCCCAGTTGTCCTTCTCACTGTAGCATGTGGCCTTCCCTTGTCAAAACTTTAAATAACCATCTGCCTGCTGCATTGTCCTGATTCTTCTTATATATGTGTAGGCAGTATACTCCACTGTTACTAATGACTGCTACTATTATCCTGATCCTTCAGAGTTGTGTAGGCCTTATATTCCACCATTACCAATGACTGCTGCTATTATCCTGATCCTTCAGAGTTTTGTGTAGGCCTTATACTCCACTGTTACCAATCACTGCTGATATTATCCTGATCCTTCAGAATTATGTGTAGACCTTATGCCCCGCCGATCTGATAATGATGACCCAATAGGTCATTAATAGAAAAAGCCTGGACAACCTCGTTAATGTCATCATCTCGAGAAAAAAACCAAAAACATTTTAGTGTTTGAAAGGGAAATATTAGATTTTAGATTTTTTACCATTATAACATCTGATTGTATTGAAATTGTATGTGTGTGGGGTATGAGCAATCGGATATTAGTCATCTGAGGAGAGGTGTACCGGTCTAGTGAAGTGATGGTACGATATGGGGTGTACAGCTGGTTCGCTTCCCCGTGGTGCACCCGGGGTAACGCTAAATGAACCAGCAAATACTGGCGGTCAAACACTACTTGTACTGACCATCAAGACACAAATTAGAATCTATAGACTGTGTGTGTGTGTGGGGGGGTGGGTGTGGGGTCTGGGGGTATATAGTGTGAAGGGTATATAGTGTGAGGCAGGAAAATGGATGTGTAATGTGCATATGACAGATATTTGTCTGCTATCCATACAGACATGGTCGTGTGATGTCAGATAAAGTTTTCCTAAATATTCGTGATCTCAAAAATTTATTTTAATATTTTTCGGAATACATACAAATTGACATTTTATCATGTGAGTCACAACAATACTTATTGCCCCAAATCATTATATCTACGCAAACAAGATAAAATGTCAATTTGTATGTATTCCGAAAAATATTACAATTTTTTTTCGAGATCACAAATATTTATGAACACTTTAGCTGCATATAAATACATTTAAATAACAAGCATGTGATACAACATTACAGTGCTATAAAGTTGAATTACTTACAGTGATGATGACATCTAGCTCGGCATCAGTAAAATTACTCCCGACCATTTTTTCCATACAACTTGACATCCGAATCTTTGAAAACAATCGCGAGACTAAGCGCATGCGTACAAGAATATTTCAATGACGAGTTTTCGCGTATAACAAAGTCACGGAATTAGCAAATATATCACGAATATTTGACAAAATATGTGTGAAATATGTGTGAAATATTGCGAATTCGAATATGGGACCTGCCGCTCATCACTACTAGTGACTTGGTGTTCCTCTCGGGAAAGCCTATCCCCACCATCAGAGGTACTGTGAAGAACGAGGGGTTCACTTAAACAACGTCCTTAGAGCAGGTAGGATGCGTGGCACAGTGGGTTCACTACGCTGGTTCGTGACACTGTAGTTGCATCTGAACTTACTCTGACAGAAAACACTCATACTTTTAACGTGTTGATGCACATTTATCATGAGGTTTTTGCACAAAACTTTTTTTTTATTACGCTTTTCTGCCACTGTTTACTTCAGTTTTCAGTGTCCTAAGATACAGTGCAAAGCACTGAAAGTATTAATATAGCACCTCAGAGTAGCAAGGAGCAGATCCTGTAGGAAGATTCCATTTCCCTACAGACTACAAGCAGTCTATCTACCAGCCCTCAGAAGGGGAAAGATCTACCGAAGGTTTAGCTACCATAAAGGGATTGTGGATGATTTTGGAAAGGAAGATAATTGCTGCCAAATTGGCTATAGCCTCCTCTGTATGTGGTGAAGACCCACTCACACCCACCATAACCAAAGGACAGGAAGTTGCCCCTGTTCAGAGCCTGTATTTCCCTGAAGATACTTTGGATATCATATACTTATATATCTGATGATACAGAAAGTGCATCCCTTTAGGCCATAAAAAGGAGAGAATGACCAGTCTGATTGTGAGAGAGAGAAGCTAGCCTCCATATACAACCTTCGGGAATTACTGAGTTGACTATAAGGCCCCTTTCACACGGGCGAGTATTCCGCGCGGATGCGATGTGTGAGTTGAACGCATTGCACCCGCACTGAATACCGACCCATTCATTTCTATGGGGCTGTTCACATGAGCAGTGATTTTCACGCATCACTTGTGCGTTGCGTGAAAATCGCAGCATGCTCTATATTCTGCGTTTTTCACGCAACGCAGGCCCCATAGAAGTGAATGGGGTTGCGTGAAAATCGCAAGCATCCGCAAGCAAGTGCGGATGCGGTGCGATTTTCACGCACGGTTGCTAGGAGACGATCGGGATGGAGACCCAATCATTATTATTTTCCCTTATAACATGGTTATAAGGGAAAATAATAGCATTCTGAATACAGAATGCATAGTAAAATAGCGCTGGAGGGGTTAAAATTTTTTTACATTTAATATTTTTTTTTTTAACTCACCTTAGTCCACTTGATCGCGATGCCCGGCATCTTCTTCTGTCTCCTTTACTGAACAGGACCTGTGGTGAGCATTCATTACAGGTCAAGGACCTGTGGTGACATCACTCCGGTCATCACATGATCCATCACATGATCTTTTACCATGGTGATGGATCATGTGAAGACCGGAGTGACGTCACCACAGGTCCTTGACCTGTAATGAATGCTCACCACAGGTCCTGTTCATGAAAGGAGACAGAAGGAGATGCCGGGCATCGCGATCAAATTGACTAAGGTGAGTTAAATTTTTATTTTTTATTTTTTAACCCCTCCAGCGCTATTTTACTATGCATTCTGTATTCAGAATGCTATTATTTTCCCTTATAACTATGTTATAAGGGGAAATAATACAATCTACAGAACACCTAACCCAAGCCCGAACTTCTGTGAAGAAGTTCGGGTTTGGGTACCAAACATGCGCGATTTTTCTCACGCGAGTGCAAAACGCATTACAATGTTTTGCACTCGCGCGGAAAAATTGCAGGTGTTCCCGTAACGCACCCGCACATTTTCCCACAACGCCCGTGTGAAAGAGGCCTATGGGCTGAATTTCATATGAATAGTGCTTGTATGGATCACCTGCTGACCGGCTTGAGTAAAGTACTGTGGATCTGTTACACCACACTACAGTTTACTCTATCACTATCACTGCAATGGATGCCAGGGAGCGATATCCTGAAGTAGGACACCGTGACCACTACAACCGTGACCACTTTCGCGCTATCACTCCCATTCTCCACAACAGCTTCCAAGGGGATGCACCCATATTGAAAATGACAAGCAAGCAGGCGAGACAGGTGAGAGCTGTCTTAATATTAGTGCTGAACATATAAATGTAGCTGACAGCCATAAGTTTAAGTTTTCCAATATCAAATTATCAATGTCAAAATGCAACATTTATCAATGATGTGTGATATTTTGATACATTAAATGCAGCAGACTTTTATACTCTACTCTTAATACATGTGTGAACCATTGTGTTATATCTATGATTTACATATCAGTATTCTTTTTTACACTTAGATTACAGATTCAGTAAAACAATCAATACATATTTACTCATGCTATATTTCTTTAGCTAATGTGGAATTTGGGTGGACACTGATTTCAGACTGCAGCTAAATTCAGATTCTTTACTTTTTCATGTTTCAAGAAAACAAAATGCTTGGAGTGCCTGAAGCTGACTATAAATAAGGGCCTTCTGATGACCGTAAAGGCCTCTTAGACTCACAAGTGGTGTAAGTGATCTACTACAGTATAGTGCTAAGGGCAAAGATAGGTCTGGCACCATTTAAATGTGATAAGAGAACATGTTTCAGCTGTCAGCTTGACATCTTATTTTTGTATTGTCACAAATGAAGTTTGTCTGTACAGTCGGGCTTTCTCATATTTAATTGTGCTGTGGATTCCACTTCTTTGCAATTTATTGTTTTATTATTTTTTTGCATACACATATTATTACTCCCATGAACAACATACATTTTATAAATTTTTTGACATTGTAATACCGTACATTGAGTAATTTATTAGCAGCATATAACTGAAATGGACCTTGTAGGAAGTTTGGAGGTTAGAGAGTAGTGATGGCCTTGCGGTTCGCCCGGCAGTCCGTTAGCAGCGAACTTTGCGCGTTCGCGATCCGCCGAACATATGGCGATGTCCGCACGCGCCATATTCTTTTGCATTGCGCCCAACTTTGACTCATGACACACACATCAGGTGGGACAGGACAGCCAATAGAGACGTTTCAGCACATGGACAAACCCCCAACCCTATAACAGAACCCGATCTGGCAGCCATTTTACATTCTGTGTTTTGCCAGTGTAGGGAGAGGTTGCATTTTGGAGCAGGGACAGGCTGTTAGGAACATAGGGACACCAAACGCTAGCTAATAGGGCCACAAAAGTCCTTTTAAGGACTGGTACCGTTGTGCTATCGATAGGCGTGATACACAGAGGGGTGTGATATACTTATAATATACTTTCTAACATACAAAGTATATTATAGTACATTTGTATGCTTCCAGAAAATACTGATTGAGGGCTGCGATCTATCAGCTTCCACAAAATAGTGATTAAGGTTTTCCATAGACCTGCGTCCACAAAATTACTGCTTGAGGGTGATATACTAGCTTCAACTAACAACTGATTGAACCCTGCCATCTATCAGCTTCCAGAAAATTGCGATAGAGGTTTTCCATATACCTGCGTCCACAAAATTACTGCTTAAGGGTGATATACCAGCTTCAACTAACAACTGATTGAGGCCTGCCATATATCAGCTTCTGCAAAATAGTAATAGAGGTTTTCCATATACTTGCGTCCACAAAATTAGTGCTTGAGGGTGAAATACCAGCTTCAACTAGCAACTGATTGAGGCCTGCCATATATCAGCTTCCACAAATACTGCTCTTCTCTAGGGACTTTGGCACAGGGTCATTTTGAAAATGACATGCAGAGGAAGAGGCAGGCCGTTCCGCAGGGGTGGTAGGGGTCAGGCAGGTGCACCAGGCCGGAGCCTAAGTGGGAAGTTGGAGAAGGTGCGTGCGATTATGTCAAAGGACGCACCAGAGTTGGTTGAGTGGCTCACTCAGCCTTCTGCTTCTGCACCGTCCTCATCCTCTGTATCTGCATCCTCCTCAGTCTCTGCTGTGTGCACCCCCAAATACACCACCACCACAGCCCCTCCGCTCGAGTCAGAGGAATTATTTTCCCATCCATTCCCAGACCTTACCGATGCGCAGCCACAGAGGCGGCTCTAGACTTTGTGAGGCCTTAGGCGAAACTCGAACATGAGGCCCCCACGAAGATTGTTGGGATTCTCGCAATCTCCCGTATGGCGCCCTAGCTCAGTCCTCAAGAAATAAGCTGTGTCAACTACTGCACGGAGCGGTGGTGTGGTCAACACTCCCCCTCCATGTATCTCAATGGAAGACTCGGAGATACACAAGTGCTGTATCTGCAGCTCTCCCATAGATACATGGAGGGGGAGTGTTGACCACCACTCCGGGCACAAGAGTACCATACAGGAGATCGTGGGGGATCCCATCGGCCGTACCCCCCCCCCCCCCCCCGATCAGACACTTATCTCCTTTTACTTATTCAGGCCCCAGCACCCAGACAGAGGAGAGAGGTCCCATAGCAGAGAATCAGGCTTCATGTCACCCACCGATGGAGAAGGCCACTTTTGCTTATTTAGGCCCCTGACACCCAGACAGAGGAGAGAGGTCGCATAGCAGAGAATCAGGCTTCTTGTCACCCACCAATGGAGAAGGCCACTTTTACTTATTCAGGCCCCAGCACCCAGACAGAGGAGAGAGGTCCCATAGCAGAGAATCAGGCTTCATGTCACACACCGATGGAGAAGGCCACTTTTACTTATTCAGGTCCCAGCACCCAGACAGAGGAGATAGGCCCCATAGCAGAGAATCAGGCTTAATGTCACCCACCAATGGAGAAGGACACTTTTACTTATTCAGCCCCCAGCACCCAGACAGAGGAGAGAGGTCCCATAGCAGAATATCAAGCTTCATGTCACCCACCGATGGAGAAGGCCACTTTTACTTATTTAGGTCCCTGACACCCAGAGGAGAGAGGTCGCATAGCAGAGAATCAGGCTTCATGTCACCCACCAATGGAGAAGGCCACTTTTACTTATTCAGGCCCCAGCACCCAGACAGAGGAGATAGGTCCTATAGCAGAGAATCAGGCTTCATGTCACCCACCAATGGAGAAGGCCACTTTTACTTATTTAGGCCCCTGATACCCAGACAGAGGAGAGTGGTCGCATAGCAGAGAATCAGGCTTCATGTCACCCACCACTGGAACAGGCCACTTTCATATATTTAGGCCCCGGCACCCAGACAGAGGAGAGAGGTCGCATAGCAGAGAATCAGGCTTCATGTCACCCACCGATGGAGAAGGCCACTTTTACTTATTTAGGCCCCAGCACCCAGACAGAGGAGAGAGGTCGCATAGCAGAGAATCAGGCTTCATGTCACCCACTATTGGAACAGGCCAGTTTACGATATTTAGGCACCCAGACGGAGGAGAGGTTCATTCAACTTTGGGTTGCCCCGCAATATAATGGTAAAATTAAAAAAAGAGGATTGAATGAAGAAGTGCCCTGGAGTACAAGAATATATGGTTAAGGGGAGGTAGTTATAAATGTCTAATCTGCACAAGGGATGGACAGGTCCTGTGGAATCCATGCCTGGTTCATTTTTATGAACATCAGCTTGTCCACATTGGCTGTGGGCAGGCGCCTGCGTTTGTCTGTAATGACGCCCCCTGCCGTGCTGAATACACGTTCAGACAAAATGCTCGTCGCTGGGCAGGCCAGCACCTCCAAGGCATGAAAGGCTAGCTCTCGCCACGTGGACAATTTGGAGACCCAGAAGTTGAATCGGGCCGAACCATCAGTCAGTACGTGGAGGGGTGTGCACACGTACTGTTCCACCATGTTAGTGAAATTCTGCCTCCTACTAACATGTTCCGTATAAGGTGGTGGTGCAGTTAGCTGTGGCGTGGTGACAAAACTTTTCCACATCTCTGCCATGCTAACCCTGCCCTCAGAGGAGCTGGCCGTGACACAGCTGCGTTGGCGACCTCTTGCTCCTCCTCTGCCTTCGCCTTGGGCTTCCACTTGTTCCCCTGTGACATTTGGGAATGCTCTCAGTAGCGCGTCTACCAACAGGCGCTTGTACTCGCGCATCTTCCTATCACGCTCCAGTGCAGGAAGTAAGGTGGGCACATTGTCTTTGTACCGGGGATCCAGCAGGGTGGCAACCCAGTAGTCCGCACACATTAAAATGTGGGCAACTCTGCTGTTGTTGCGCAGGCACTGCAGCATGTAGTCGCTCATGTGTGCCAGGCTGCCCAGAGGTAAGGACAAGCTGTCCTCTGTGAAAGCGTATCGTCATCGTCCTGTGTTTACCCCCAGCCACGCACCAGTGATGGGCCCGAGCTGCATTGGATGCCACCCCGCTGTGAACATGCTTCATCCTCATCCTCCTCCACCTCCTCCTCATCCTCATCCTCGTCCTCCTCGTCCTCCAGTAGTGGGCCCTGGCTGGCCACATTTGTACCTGGCCTCTGCTGTTGCAAAAAACCTCCCTCTGACCCACTTCTAAGAGACTGGCCTGAAAGTGCTAAAAATTACCCCTCTTCCTCCTCCTCCTGGGCCACCTCCTCTTCCATCATCACCCTAAGTGTTTTCTCAAGGAGACATAGAAGTGGTATTGTAACGCTGATAATGGCGTCATCGCCACTGGCCATGTTGGTGGAGTACTCGAAACAGCGCAACAGGGCACACAGGTCTCGCATGGAGGCCCAGTCATTGGGGGTAAAGTGGTGCTGTTCCGCAGTGCAACTGACCCGTGTGTGCTGCAGCTGAAACTCTACTATGGCCTGCTGCTGCTCGCACAGTCTGTCCAGCATGTGCAAGGTGGAGTTCCACCTGGCGGGCACGTCGCATATGAGGCGGTGAGCGGGAAGGCCGAAGTTACGCTGTAGCGCAGACAGGCGAGCAGCGGCAGGATGTGAACGCCGGAAGCACGCACAGACGGCCCGCACTTTATGCAGCAGCTCTGACATGTCGGGGTGGTTGTGAATGAATTTCTGCACCACCAAATTCAGCACATGCGCCAGGCAAGGGATGTGCGTCAAACCGGCTAGTCCGAGAGCTGCGACGAGATTTTGCCCATTATCGCACACCACCAGGCCGGGCGTGAGGCTCACCGGCAGCAACCACTCGTTGGTCTGTTGTTCAATACCCCGCCACAACTCCTGTGCGGTGTGGGGCCTGTCCCCCAAACATATGAGTTTCAGAATGGCCTGCTGACGTTTACCCCGGGCTGTGCTGAAGTTGGTGGTGAAGGTGTGTGGCGACTGGATGAGCAGGTGGAAGAAGAGGAGGAGGAAGCCGAGTAGGAGGAGGAGGCTACAGGAGGCAAAGAATGTTGCCCTGCGATCCTTGGCGGCGGAAGGACGTGCGCCAAAAAACTCTCTCCTTGGGGCCCAGCCGCCACTACATTTTACCCAGTGTGCAGTTAGGGAGATATAGCGTCCCTGGCCGTGCTTACTGGTCCACGTATCTGTGGTTAGGTGGACCTTGCCACAGATGGCGTTGCGCAGTGCACACTTGATTTTATCGGATACTTGGTTGTGCAGGGAAGGCACGGCTCTCTTGGAGAAGTAGTGGCGGCTGGGAACAACATACTGTGGGACAGCAAGCGACATGAGCTGTTTGAAGCTGTCTGTGTCCACCAGCCTGAATTACAGCATTTCATAGGCCAGTAGTTTAGAAATGCTGGCATTCAGGCCCAGGAGTGGCTACGTAGGAATTTACACTTTCTCTCCAATGTTTGTGAGATGGAGAGCTGAACGCTGCCGTGTGACATGGTGGAGATGCTTGGTGACGGAGGTGGTGGTGTTGGTGGTACATCCTCTGTTTGCTGGGCGGCAGGTTACAACGTTCCTCCCGAGGCAGAGGAAGAGGCCGAGGCAGCAGCAGAAGAGGTAGCAGGGGGAGCCTGAGTGAGTTCCTTGTTTTTAAGGTGTTTACTCCACTGCAGTTCATGCTTTGCATGCAGATGCCTGGTCATGCAGGTTGTGCTAAGGTTCAGAACGTTAATGCCTCGCTTCAGGCTCTGATGGCACAGCGTGCAAACCACTCGGGTCTTGTCATCAGCACATTGTTTGAAGAACTGCCACGCCAGGGAACTCCTTGAAGCTGCCTTTGGGGTGTTCAGTCCCAGGTGGCGGTGGCCAGTAGCAGGCGAACTCTCTTGGCGGCGGGTGTTCTGCTTTTGCCCCCTGCTCCCTTTTTTGCTACGCTGTTGGCTCGGTCTCACCACTGCCTCTTCCTCTGAACTCTGAAAGTCAGTGGCACGACCTTCATTCCATGTGGGGTCTATAACCTCATCGTCCCCTGCATAGTCTTCCACCCTGACCTCCTGTTCAGTCTGCACACTGCAGAAAGACGCAGCAGTTGGCACCTGTGTTTCGTCATCATCATAGATGTGCTGACTCTGATGAGGTGGTATTCCCATGTCCTCATCATCAGGAAACATAAGTGGTTGTGCGTCAGTGCATTCTGTGTCTTCCAACGCTGGGGAATGGCTAGGTGGATGCCCTTGGGAAACCCTGCCAGCAGAGTCTTCAAACAGCATAAGAGACTGCTGCATAACTTGAGGCTCAGACAGTTTCCCTGATATGCATGGGGGTGATGTGACAGACTGATGGGCTTGGTTTTCAGGCGCCATCTGTGCGCTTTCTGCAGAAGACTGGGCGGGAGATAATGTTGTGAACGTGCTGGATCCACTGTCGGCCACCCAATTGACTAATGCCTGTACCTGCTCAGGCCTTACCATCCTTAGAACGGCATTGGGCCCCACCAAATATCGCTGTAAATTCTGGCGGGTACTGGGACCTGAGGTAGTTGGTTCACTAGGACGTGTGGCTGTGGCAGAACGGCCACGTCCTCTCCCAGCACCAGAGGGTCCACTAACACCACCACGACCATGTCCGCGTCCGCGTCCCTTACTAGATGTTTTCCTCAATGTTACCGTTCACCACAATAAGAAAAAAAATTTTTGGCCCAATGTATTGAATTCAAATTCAGGCCTTTTTTTACAGGCACCTAACACTATCTGGCTATCTATTTATGTACCGTATTACACTAATACAGGCACAGCAGTAACCACAGATTTAGAGGAATATCAATTGTAGGCCTAGTATTTAGGCCCTGGATGAAAGGTATCCTTTTACGGACAGAATTACACTTTGAGATGCACAGTAGCGTGTGAAAAAATATATAGGATTATGCTTTGAGCAGTTGTATTTTAACACTTAGTGTAATATACCCTTTAACGGAAAGTAATACACTTGGAGATGCACGGTAGCGTGTGAAGTTATTGAGGATGACCCTATCAGCACTTGTATTTACACCTTGAGTGTAATATACCCTTTTACGGACAGAAATACACTATGAGATGCACAATAGTGCGTGCAAATTTAAAGGATTATGCTTTCAGCAATTGTAATTTAACACTTTGTGTAATGTACCCTTTTACTGAAAGAAATACACTTGGAGATGCACGCTGAGTGTAATATACCCTTTTACGGACAGATTTACACTTGACCTGCAACAGCAGAAACCACTGATTTAGGGTATTGCTATTTTGGCAATTTAATTTAACCCCAGAACAATAGCTATCCTTTGACAGACACTATGAAACTTGTCCAGCCACAACTTACTGAATTAACAGGTTATTTCATCAATGGATTTTTTTCTTCCCTTATGGCACGGGCATATTCCAAGATGACAATGCTAGGATTCATTGTGCTCAACTTGTGAAAGAGTGGCTCAGGGAGCATGAGACATCATTTTCACACATGGATTGTGCAACACAGAGTCCAGACCTTAACCCCTTTGGAAAAAAAAGATTTTTTTTGGGTTGGCCTTTTTTTTTTGGACAGGCAGTGCATTTACCTGCTACTGTCTGCCGTTATTCTGCAAAGTTATGAGTCGGCATTTTAGTAAAGTCAGTGTTAACAAATACCTGTTGATGTTGTCTGTCCTAATTGTGTGGAGACAACCAGCATGGACCACTTATTCTCCATAGGTCTTTGTCAAGTATAGAGTATTTAAATTATCTTAAACTGGTGTGCATGTTTCATATTTGCGCATGTGCTCTGTTCATTATGTATTGTCAATAATTATATAATTATATATATATAGAAATACATTTAGTTTTTTATTATATATAATCGTGCGGTGTTCTGCATCATTCACAAAATATAAATGTTTAAATTAAATTTATGTTATAGTTTATTATTTTGCTGAAGTTGGGTTTGGGGAGGCCCAGTTGTCCTTCTCACTGTAGCATGTGGCCTTCCCTTGTCAAAACTTTAAATAACCATCTGCCTGCTGCATTGTCCTGATTCTTCTTATATATGTGTAGGCAGTATACTCCACTGTTACTAATGACTGCTACTATTATCCTGATCCTTCAGAGTTATGTGTAGGCCTTATATTCCACCATTACCAATGACTGCTGCTATTATCCTGATCCTTCAGAGTTTTGTGTAGGCCTTATACTCCACTGTTACCAATCACTGCTGATATTATCCTGATCCTTCAGAGTTATGTGTAGGCCTTATACTCCACCGTTACCAATCACTGCTGATATTATCCTGATCCTTCAGAATTATGTGTAGACCTTATGCCCCGCCGATCTGATAATGATGACCCAATAGGTCATTAATAGAAAAAGCCTGGACAACCTCGTTAATGTCATCATCTCGAGAAAAAAAACAAAAACATTTTAGTGTTTGAAAGGGAAATATTAGATTTTAGATTTTTTACCATTATAACATCTGATTGTATTGAAATTGTATGTGTGTGGGGTATGAGCAATCGGATATTAGTCATCTGAGGAGAGGTGTACCGGTCTAGTGAAGTGATGGTACGATATGGGGTGTACAGCTGGTTCGCTTCCCCGTGGTGCACCCGGGGTAACGCTAAATGAACCAGCAAATACTGGCGGTCAAACACTACTTGTACTGACCATCAAGACACAAATTAGAATCTATAGACTGTGTGTGTGTGTGTGTGTGTGTGTGTGGGGGGTGGGTGTGGGGTCTGGGGGTATATAGTGTGAAGGGTATATAGTGTGAGGCAGGAAAATGGATGTGTAATGTGCATATGACAGATATTTGTCTGCTATCCATACAGACATGGTCGTGTGATGTCAGATAAAGTTTTCCTAAATATTCGTGATCTCAAAAATTTATTTTAATATTTTTCGGAATACATACAAATTGACATTTTATCATGTGAGTCACAACAATACTTATTGCCCCAAATCATTATATCTACGCAAACAAGATAAAATGTCAATTTGTATGTATTCCGAAAAATATTACAATTTTTTTTCGAGATCACAAATATTTATGAACACTTTAGCTGCATATAAATACATTTAAATAACAAGCATGTGATACAACATTACAGTGCTATAAAGTTGAATTACTTACAGTGATGATGACATCTAGCTCGGCATCAGTAAAATTACTCCCGACCATTTTTTCCATACAACTTGACATCCGAATCTTTGAAAACAATCGCGAGACTAAGCGCATGCGTACAAGAATATTTCAATGACGAGTTTTCGCGTATAACAAAGTCACGGAATTAGCAAATATATCACGAATATTTGACAAAATATGTGTGAAATATGTGTGAAATATTGCGAATTCGAATATGGGACCTGCCGCTCATCACTACTAGTGACTTGGTGTTCCTCTCGGGAAAGCCTATCCCCACCATCAGAGGTACTGTGAAGAACGAGGGGTTCACTTAAACAACGTCCTTAGAGCAGGTAGGATGCGTGGCACAGTGGGTTCACTACGCTGGTTCGTGACACTGTAGTTGCATCTGAACTTACTCTGACAGAAAACACTCATACTTTTAACGTGTTGATGCACATTTATCATGAGGTTTTTGCACAAAACTTTTTTTTTATTACGCTTTTCTGCCACTGTTTACTTCAGTTTTCAGTGTCCTAAGATACAGTGCAAAGCACTGAAAGTATTAATATAGCACCTCAGAGTAGCAAGGAGCAGATCCTGTAGGAAGATTCCATTTCCCTACAGACTACAAGCAGTCTATCTACCAGCCCTCAGAAGGGGAAAGATCTACCGAAGGTTTAGCTACCATAAAGGGATTGTGGATGATTTTGGAAAGGAAGATAATTGCTGCCAAATTGGCTATAGCCTCCTCTGTATGTGGTGAAGACCCACTCACACCCACCATAACCAAAGGACAGGAAGTTGCCCCTGTTCAGAGCCTGTATTTCCCTGAAGATACTTTGGATATCATATACTTATATATCTGATGATACAGAAAGTGCATCCCTTTAGGCCATAAAAAGGAGAGAATGACCAGTCTGATTGTGAGAGAGAGAAGCTAGCCTCCATATACAACCTTCGGGAATTACTGAGTTGACTATAAGGCCCCTTTCACACGGGCGAGTATTCCGCGCGGATGCGATGTGTGAGTTGAACGCATTGCACCCGCACTGAATACCGACCCATTCATTTCTATGGGGCTGTTCACATGAGCAGTGATTTTCACGCATCACTTGTGCGTTGCGTGAAAATCGCAGCATGCTCTATATTCTGCGTTTTTCACGCAACGCAGGCCCCATAGAAGTGAATGGGGTTGCGTGAAAATCGCAAGCATCCGCAAGCAAGTGCGGATGCGGTGCGATTTTCACGCACGGTTGCTAGGAGACGATCGGGATGGAGACCCAATCATTATTATTTTCCCTTATAACATGGTTATAAGGGAAAATAATAGCATTCTGAATACAGAATGCATAGTAAAATAGCGCTGGAGGGGTTAAAATTTTTTACATTTAATATTTTTTTTTTTAACTCACCTTAGTCCACTTGATCGCGATGCCCGGCATCTTCTTCTGTCTCCTTTACTGAACAGGACCTGTGGTGAGCATTCATTACAGGTCAAGGACCTGTGGTGACATCACTCCGGTCATCACATGATCCATCACATGATCTTTTACCATGGTGATGGATCATGTGAAGACCGGAGTGACGTCACCACAGGTCCTTGACCTGTAATGAATGCTCACCACAGGTCCTGTTCATGAAAGGAGACAGAAGGAGATGCCGGGCATCGCGATCAAATTGACTAAGGTGAGTTAAATTTTTATTTTTTATTTTTTAACCCCTCCAGCGCTATTTTACTATGCATTCTGTATTCAGAATGCTATTATTTTCCCTTATAACTATGTTATAAGGGGAAATAATACAATCTACAGAACACCTAACCCAAGCCCGAACTTCTGTGAAGAAGTTCGGGTTTGGGTACCAAACATGCGCGATTTTTCTCACGCGAGTGCAAAACGCATTACAATGTTTTGCACTCGCGCGGAAAAATTGCAGGTGTTCCCGTAACGCACCCGCACATTTTCCCACAACGCCCGTGTGAAAGAGGCCTATGGGCTGAATTTCATATGAATAGTGCTTGTATGGATCACCTGCTGACCGGCTTGAGTAAAGTACTGTGGATCTGTTACACCACACTACAGTTTACTCTATCACTATCACTGCAATGGATGCCAGGGAGCGATATCCTGAAGTAGGACACCGTGACCACTACAACTCCCTTTCGCGCTATCACTCCCATTCTCCACAACAGCTTCCAAGGGGATGCACCCATATTGAAAATGACAAGCAAGCAGGCGAGACAGGTGAGAGCTGTCTTAATATTAGTGCTGAACATATAAATGTAGCTGACAGCCATAAGTTTAAGTTTTCCAATATCAAATTATCAATGTCAAAATGCAACATTTATCAATGATGTGTGATATTTTGATACATTAAATGCAGCAGACTTTTATACTCTACTCTTAATACATGTGTGAACCATTGTGTTATATCTATGATTTACATATCAGTATTCTTTTTTACACTTAGATTACAGATTCAGTAAAACAATCAATACATATTTACTCATGCTATATTTCTTTAGCTAATGTGGAATTTGGGTGGACACTGATTTCAGACTGCAGCTAAATTCAGATTCTTTACTTTTTCATGTTTCAAGAAAACAAAATGCTTGGAGTGCCTGAAGCTGACTATAAATAAGGGCCTTCTGATGACCGTAAAGGCCTCTTAGACTCACAAGTGGTGTAAGTGATCTACTACAGTATAGTGCTAAGGGCAAAGATAGGTCTGGCACCAATTAAATGTGATAAGAGAACATGTTTCAGCTGTCAGCTTGACATCTTATTTTTGTATTGTCACAAATGAAGTTTGTCTGTACAGTCGGGCTTTCTCATATTTAATTGTGCTGTGGATTCCACTTCTTTGCAATTTATTGTTTTATTATTTTTTTGCATACACATATTATTACTCCCATGAACAACATACATTTTATAAATTTTTTGACATTGTAATACCGTACATTGAGTAATTTATTAGCAGCATATAACTGAAATGGACCTTGTAGGAAGTTTGGAGGTTAGAGAGTAGTGATGGCCTTGCGGTTCGCCCGGCAGTCCGTTAGCAGCGAACTTTGCGCGTTCGCGATCCGCCGAACATATGGCGATGTCCGCACGCGCCATATTCTTTTGCATTGCGCCCAACTTTGACCCATGACACACACATCAGGTGGGACAGGACAGCCAATAGAGACGTTTCAGCACATGGACAAACCCCCAACCCTATAACAGAACCCGATCTGGCAGCCATTTTACATTCTGTGTTTTGCCAGTGTAGGGAGAGGTTGCATTTTGGAGCAGGGACAGGCTGTTAGGAACATAGGGACACCAAACGCTAGCTAATAGGGCCACAAAAGTCCTTTTAAGGACTGGTACCGTTGTGCTATCGATAGGCGTGATACACAGAGGGGTGTGATATACTTATAATATACTTTCTAACATACAAAGTATATTATAGTACATTTGTATGCTTCCAGAAAATACTGATTGAGGGCTGCGATCTATCAGCTTCCACAAAATAGTGATTAAGGTTTTCCATAGACCTGCGTCCACAAAATTACTGCTTGAGGGTGATATACTAGCTTCAACTAACAACTGATTGAACCCTGCCATCTATCAGCTTCCAGAAAATTGCGATAGAGGTTTTCCATATACCTGCGTCCACAAAATTACTGCTTAAGGGTGATATACCAGCTTCAACTAACAACTGATTGAGGCCTGCCATATATCAGCTTCTGCAAAATAGTAATAGAGGTTTTCCATATACTTGCGTCCACAAAATTAGTGCTTGAGGGTGAAATACCAGCTTCAACTAGCAACTGATTGAGGCCTGCCATATATCAGCTTCCACAAATACTGCTCTTCTCTAGGGACTTTGGCACAGGGTCATTTTGAAAATGACATGCAGAGGAAGAGGCAGGCCGTTCCGCAGGGGTGGTAGGGGTCAGGCAGGTGCACCAGGCCGGAGCCTAAGTGGGAAGTTGGAGAAGGTGCGTGCGATTATGTCAAAGGACGCACCAGAGTTGGTTGAGTGGCTCACTCAGCCTTCTGCTTCTGCACCGTCCTCATCCTCTGTATCTGCATCCTCCTCAGTCTCTGCTGTGTGCACCCCCAAATACACCACCACCACAGCCCCTCCGCTCGAGTCAGAGGAATTATTTTCCCATCCATTCCCAGACCTTACCGATGCGCAGCCACAGAGGCGGCTCTAGACTTTGTGAGGCCTTAGGCGAAACTCGAACATGAGGCCCCCACGAAGATTGTTGGGATTCTCGCAATCTCCCGTATGGCGCCCTAGCTCAGTCCTCAAGAAATAAGCTGTGTCAACTACTGCACGGAGCGGTGGTGTGGTCAACACTCCCCCTCCATGTATCTCAATGGAAGACTCGGAGATACACAAGTGCTGTATCTGCAGCTCTCCCATAGATACATGGAGGGGGAGTGTTGACCACCACTCCGGGCACAAGAGTACCATACAGGAGATCGTGGGGGATCCCATCGGCCGTACCCCCCCCCCCCGATCAGACACTTATCTCCTTTTACTTATTCAGGCCCCAGCACCCAGACAGAGGAGAGAGGTCCCATAGCAGAGAATCAGGCTTCATGTCACCCACCGATGGAGAAGGCCACTTTTGCTTATTTAGGCCCCTGACACCCAGACAGAGGAGAGAGGTCGCATAGCAGAGAATCAGGCTTCATGTCACCCACCAATGGAGAAGGCCACTTTTACTTATTCAGGCCCCAGCACCCAGACAGAGGAGAGAGGTCCCATAGCAGAGAATCAGGCTTCATGTCACACACCGATGGAGAAGGCCACTTTTACTTATTCAGGTCCCAGCACCCAGACAGAGGAGATAGGCCCCATAGCAGAGAATCAGGCTTAATGTCACCCACCAATGGAGAAGGACACTTTTACTTATTCAGCCCCCAGCACCCAGACAGAGGAGAGAGGTCCCATAGCAGAATATCAAGCTTCATGTCACCCACCGATGGAGAAGGCCACTTTTACTTATTTAGGTCCCTGACACCCAGAGGAGAGAGGTCGCATAGCAGAGAATCAGGCTTCATGTCACCCACCAATGGAGAAGGCCACTTTTACTTATTCAGGCCCCAGCACCCAGACAGAGGAGATAGGTCCTATAGCAGAGAATCAGGCTTCATGTCACCCACCAATGGAGAAGGCCACTTTTACTTATTTAGGCCCCTGATACCCAGACAGAGGAGAGTGGTCGCATAGCAGAGAATCAGGCTTCATGTCACCCACCACTGGAACAGGCCACTTTCATATATTTAGGCCCCGGCACCCAGACAGAGGAGAGAGGTCGCATAGCAGAGAATCAGGCTTCATGTCACCCACCGATGGAGAAGGCCACTTTTACTTATTTAGGCCCCAGCACCCAGACAGAGGAGAGAGGTCGCATAGCAGAGAATCAGGCTTCATGTCACCCACTATTGGAACAGGCCAGTTTACGATATTTAGGCACCCAGACGGAGGAGAGGTTCATTCAACTTTGGGTTGCCCCGCAATATAATGGTAAAATTAAAAAAAGAGGATTGAATGAAGAAGTGCCCTGGAGTACAAGAATATATGGTTAAGGGGAGGTAGTTATAAATGTCTAATCTGCACAAGGGATGGACAGGTCCTGTGGAATCCATGCCTGGTTCATTTTTATGAACATCAGCTTGTCCACATTGGCTGTGGGCAGGCGCCTGCGTTTGTCTGTAATGACGCCCCCTGCCGTGCTGAATACACGTTCAGACAAAATGCTCGTCGCTGGGCAGGCCAGCACCTCCATGGCATGAAAGGATAGCTCTCGCCACGTGGACAATTTGGAGACCCAGAAGTTGAATCGGGCCGAACCATCAGTCAGTACGTGGAGGGGTGTGCACACGTACTGTTCCTCCATGTTAGTGAAATTCTGCCTCCTACTAACATGTTCCGTATAAGGTGGTGGTGCAGTTAGCTGTGGCGTGGTGACAAAACTTTTCCACATCTCTGCCATGCTAACCCTGCCCTCAGAGGAGCTGGCCGTGACACAGCTGCGTTGGCGACCTCTTGCTCCTCCTCTGCCTTCGCCTTGGGCTTCCACTTGTTCCCCTGTGACATTTGGGAATGCTCTCAGTAGCGCGTCTACCAACAGGCGCTTGTACTCGCGCATCTTCCTATCACGCTCCAGTGCAGGAAGTAAGGTGGGCACATTGTCTTTGTACCGGGGATCCAGCAGGGTGGCAACCCAGTAGTCCGCACACATTAAAATGTGGGCAACTCTGCTGTTGTTGCGCAGGCACTGCAGCATGTAGTCGCTCATGTGTGCCAGGCTGCCCAGAGGTAAGGACAAGCTGTCCTCTGTGAAAGCGTATCGTCATCGTCCTGTGTTTACCCCCAGCCACGCACCAGTGATGGGCCCGAGCTGCATTGGATGCCACCCCGCTGTGAACATGCTTCATCCTCATCCTCCTCCACCTCCTCCTCATCCTCATCCTCGTCCTCCTCGTCCTCCAGTAGTGGGCCCTGGCTGGCCACATTTGTACCTGGCCTCTGCTGTTGCAAAAAACCTCCCTCTGACCCACTTCTAAGAGACTGGCCTGAAAGTGCTAAAAATTACCCCTCTTCCTCCTCCTCCTGGGCCACCTCCTCTTCCATCATCACCCTAAGTGTTTTCTCAAGGAGACATAGAAGTGGTATTGTAACGCTGATAATGGCGTCATCGCCACTGGCCATGTTGGTGGAGTACTCGAAACAGCGCAACAGGGCACACAGGTCTCGCATGGAGGCCCAGTCATTGGGGGTAAAGTGGTGCTGTTCCGCAGTGCAACTGACCCGTGTGTGCTGCAGCTGAAACTCCACTATGGCCTGCTGCTGCTCGCACAGTCTGTCCAGCATGTGCAAGGTGGAGTTCCACCTGGCGGGCACGTCGCATATGAGGCGGTGAGCGGGAAGGCCGAAGTTACGCTGTAGCGCAGACAGGCGAGCAGCGGCAGGATGTGAACGCCGGAAGCACGCACAGACGGCCCGCACTTTATGCAGCAGCTCTGACATGTCGGGGTAGTTGTGAATGAATTTCTGCACCACCAAATTCAGCACATGCGCCAGGCAAGGGATGTGCGTCAAACCGGCTAGTCCGAGAGCTGCGACGAGATTTTGCCCATTATCGCACACCACCAGGCCGGGCGTGAGGCTCACCGGCAGCAACCACTCGTTGGTCTGTTGTTCAATACCCCGCCACAACTCCTGTGCGGTGTGGGGCCTGTCCCCCAAACATATGAGTTTCAGAATGGCCTGCTGACGTTTACCCCGGGCTGTGCTGAAGTTGGTGGTGAAGGTGTGTGGCTGACTGGATGAGCAGGTGGAAGAAGAGGAGGAGGAAGCCGAGTAGGAGGAGGAGGCTACAGGAGGCAAAGAATGTTGCCCTGCGATCCTTGGCGGCGGAAGGACGTGCGCCAAAAAACTCTCTCCTTGGGGCCCAGCCGCCACTACATTTACCCAGTGTGCAGTTAGGGAGATATAGCGTCCCTGGCCGTGCTTACTGGTCCACGTATCTGTGGTTAGGTGGACCTTGCCACAGATGGCGTTGCGCAGTGCACACTTGATTTTATCGGATACTTGGTTGTGCAGGGAAGGCACGGCTCTCTTGGAGAAGTAGTGGCGGCTGGGAACAACATACTGTGGGACAGCAAGCGACATGAGCTGTTTGAAGCTGTCTGTGTCCACCAGCCTGAATTACAGCATTTCATAGGCCAGTAGTTTAGAAATGCTGGCATTCAGGCCCAGGAGTGGCTACGTAGGAATTTACACTTTCTCTCCAATGTTTGTGAGATGGAGAGCTGAACGCTGCCGTGTGACATGGTGGAGATGCTTGGTGACGGAGGTGGTGGTGTTGGTGGTACATCCTCTGTTTGCTGGGCGGCAGGTTACAACATTCCTCCCGAGGCAGAGGAAGAGGCCGAGGCAGCAGCAGAAGAGGTAGCAGGGGGAGCCTGAGTGAGTTCCTTGTTTTTAAGGTGTTTACTCCACTGCAGTTCATGCTTTGCATGCAGATGCCTGGTCATGCAGGTTGTGCTAAGGTTCAGAACGTTAATGCCTCGCTTCAGGCTCTGATGGCACAGCGTGCAAACCACTCGGGTCTTGTCATCAGCACATTGTTTGAAGAACTGCCACGCCAGGGAACTCCTTGAAGCTGCCTTTGGGGTGTTCAGTCCCAGGTGGCGGTGGCCAGTAGCAGGCGAACTCTCTTGGCGGCGGGTGTTCTGCTTTTGCCCCCTGCTCCCTTTTTTGCTACGCTGTTGGCTCGGTCTCACCACTGCCTCTTCCTCTGAACTCTGAAAGTCAGTGGCACGACCTTCATTCCATGTGGGGTCTATAACCTCATCGTCCCCTGCATAGTCTTCCACCCTGACCTCCTGTTCAGTCTGCACACTGCAGAAAGACGCAGCAGTTGGCACCTGTGTTTCGTCATCATCATAGATGTGCTGACTCTGATGAGGTGGTATTCCCATGTCCTCATCATCAGGAAACATAAGTGGTTGTGCGTCAGTGCATTCTGTGTCTTCCAACGCTGGGGAATGGCTAGGTGGATGCCCTTGGGAAACCCTGCCAGCAGAGTCTTCAAACAGCATAAGAGACTGCTGCATAACTTGAGGCTCAGACAGTTTCCCTGATATGCATGAGGGTGATGTGACAGACTGATGGGCTTGGTTTTCAGGCGCCATCTGTGCGCTTTCTGCAGAAGACTGGGCGGGAGATAATGTTGTGAACGTGCTGGATCCACTGTCGGCCACCCAATTGACTAATGCCTGTACCTGCTCAGGCCTTACCATCCTTAGAACGGCATTGGGCCCCACCAAATATCGCTGTAAATTCTGGCGGGTACTGGGACCTGAGGTAGTTGGTTCACTAGGACGTGTGGCTGTGGCAGTGCCACGTCCTCTCCCAGCACCAGAGGGTCCACTAACACCACCACGACCATGTCCGCGTCCGCGTCCCTTACTAGATGTTTTCCTCAATGTTACCGTTCACCACAATAAGAAAAAAATTTTTTGGCCCAATGTATTGAATTCAAATTCAGGCCTTTTTTTACAGGCACCTAACACTATCTGGCTATCTATTTATGTACCGTATTACACTAATACAGGCACAGCAGTAACCACAGATTTAGAGGAATATCAATTGTAGGCCTAGTATTTAGGCCCTGGATGAAAGGTATCCTTTTACGGACAGAATTACACTTTGAGATGCACAGTAGCGTGTGAAAAAATATATAGGATTATGCTTTGAGCAGTTGTATTTTAACACTTAGTGTAATATACCCTTTAACGGAAAGTAATACACTTGGAGATGCACGGTAGCGTGTGAAGTTATTGAGGATGACCCTATCAGCACTTGTATTTACACCTTGAGTGTAATATACCCTTTTACGGACAGAAATACAACTATGAGATGCACAATAGTGCGTGCAAATTTAAAGGATTATGCTTTCAGCAATTGTAATTTAACACTTTGTGTAATGTACCCTTTTACTGAAAGAAATACACTTGGAGATGCACGCTGAGTGTAATATACCCTTTTACGGACAGATTTACACTTGACCTGCAACAGCAGAAACCACTGATTTAGGGTATTGCTATTTTGGCAATTTAATTTAACCCCAGAACAATAGCTATCCTTTGACAGACACTATGAAACTTGTCCAGCCACAGCTGGAACACCAGATTTATGGTATTGCTATTTTGGCAATTGAATTTCAACCCAGAACAAAAGCTATCCTTTTACGGACACTATGAAACTTGTCCAGCCACAGCAGAAACCACTGATTTAGGGTATTGCTATTTAGGCAATTGAATTTCACCCCAGAACAAAAGCTATCCTTTGACGGACACTATGAAACTTGTCCAGCCACAGCTGGAACACCAGATTTAGGGTATTGCTATTTAGGCAATTGAATTTCACCCCAGAACAAAAGCTATCCTTTGACGGACACTATGAAACTTGTCCTGCCACAGCTGAAACCACTGATTTAGGGTATTGCTATTTTGGCTATTGAATTTCAACACAGAAAAAAATATATCCTTTGACGGATACTATTAAACTACTTGTCCTGCCACAGCTAGAACACCAGATTTACGGTATTGCTATTTTGGCAATTGAATTTCAACCCAGAACAAAAGCTATTCTTTTACGCACACTATGAAACATGTCCAGCCACAGCTGAAACCACTGATTTAGGGTACTGCTATTTTGGCAATTGAATTTCACCCTAGAACAATAGCTATGCTTTGACGGACACTATAAAACTTGTCCTGCCACAGCTGGAACACCAGATTTAGGGTATTGCTATTTTGCCAATTGAATTTCAACCCAGAACAAAAGCTATTCTTTTACGAACACTATGAAACTTGTCCAGCCACAGCAGAAACCACTGATTTAGGGTATTGCTATTTTTGCAATTGAATTTCACCCCAGAACAAAAGCTATGCTTTGACAGACACTATAAAACTTGTCCTACCACAGCTGGAACACCAGATTTAGGGTATTGCTATTTTGGCAATTGAATTTCAACCCAGAACAAAAGCTATTCTTTTACGGACACTATGAAACTTGTCCAGCCACAGCAGAAACCACTGATTTAGGGTATTGCTAATTTGGCAATTTAATTTCACTCCAGAACAAAAGCTATGCTTTGACAGACACTATAAAACTTGTCCTGCCACAGCTGGAACACCAGATTTAGGGTATTGCTATTTTGGCAATTGAATTTCAACCCAGAACAAAAGCTATTCTTTTACGGCCACTATGAAACTTGTCCAGCCACAGCAGAAACCACTGATTTTGGGTATTGATATTTTGGAAATTGAATTTCACCCCAGAACAAAAGCTATGCTTTGACAGACACTATAAAACTTGTCCTACCACAGCTGGAACACCAGATTTAGGGTATTGCTATTTTGGCAATTGAATTTCAACCCAGAACAAAAGCTATTCTTTTACGGACACTATGAAACTTGTCCAGCCACAGCAGAAACCACAGATTTAGGGTATTGCTATTTTAGCAATTTATTTTCACCCCAGAACAAAAGCTATGCTTTGACGGACACTATAAAACTTGTCCTGCCACAGCTGAAACCACTGATTTAGGGTATTGCTATTTTGGCTATTGAATTTCAACCCAGAACAAAAGCTATTCTTTTACGCACACTATGAAACTTGTCCTGCGACAGCTGAAACCACTGATTTACGGTATTGCTATTTTGGCTATTGAATTTCAACCCTGAACAATAGCTATTCTTTTACAGACACTATGAAACTTGTTTAGCCACAGCAGAAACCACTGATTTAGGGTATTGCTATTTTGGAAATTTAATTTCACTCCAGAACAAAAGCTATCCTTTGACGGACACTATAAAACTTGTCCAGCCATAGCTGGAACACCAGATTTAGGGTATTGCTAATTTGGCAACTGAATTTCAACCCAGAACAAAAGCTATTCTTTTATGCACACTATGAAACTTGTCCAGCCACAGCTGAAACCACTGATTTAGGGTATTGCTATTTTGGAAATTGAATTTTACCCCAGAAAAAAATATATCCTTTGCCAGACAGCAAACAGTATTACACTTGGCTAGCCACAGCTGGAACACCAGATTTAGGGTATTGCTATTTTGGCAATTGAATTTCACCCCAGAACAAAAGCTATGCTTTTACAGACACTATAAATCTTGTCCAGCCACAGCAGAAACCACTGATTTAGAGTATTGCTATTTTAGCAATTGAATTTCACCCCAGAACAAAAGCTATGCTTTGACGGACACTATAAAACTTGTCCTGCCACAGCTGAAACCACTGATTTAGGGTATTGCTGTTTTGGCTATTGAATTTCAACCCTGAACAAAAGCTATTCTTTTACAGACACTATGAAACTTGTCCAGCCACAGCAGAAACCACTGATTTAGGGTATTGCTATTTTGGCAATTTAATTTCACCCCAGAACAAAAGCTATCCTTTGACGGACACTATGAAACTTGTCCAGCCATAGCTGGAACACCAGATTTAGGGTATTGCTATTTTGGCAATTGAATTTCAACCCAGAACAAAAGCTATTCTTTTACGCACACTATGAAACTTGTCCAGCCACAGCTGAAACCACTGATTTAGTGTATTGCTATTTTGGAAATTGAATTTCACCCCAGAAAAAAATGTATCCTTTGCCAGACAGCAAAAAGTATTACACTTGGCTAGCCACAGCTGGAGCACCAGATTTAGGGGATTGCTATTTTTGCAAGTGAATTTCACCCCTCAATAAAATATAGAAAATTCTATCCTGAGTTTATAGGGGTGGCAATAAGCACAGCCAAGCCCCTGATGTAGGATATAGCAAAAAAAAAAAACACCTACTATTGATGGATTAATGGACTTGGTGGCAGCTTGTGCTGGCGCACCACAAGACACAAAATGGCCGCCGATCACCCCAGAAAAAAGTGACAGAAAAACGCTCTGGGCAGCCTGAAAACAGTGAGCAATTAACTAGAAGAAGTTGAATGATTCGCAGCTGTAGATCGATCACTTCATTAAGTGTTTTTGCTGAGTTAATCCCTGCCTAATCTCACCCTAACAGAAGCTGCATCCTCTCCCTACACTAATCAGAGCAGAGTGACGTGCGGCGCTACGTGACTCCAGCTTAAATAGAGGCTGGGTCACATTCTGCACTTGGCCAATCACAGCCATGCCAATAGTAGGCATGGCTGTGATGGCCTCTTGGGGCAAGTAGTATGACGCTTGTTGATTGGCTGCTTTGCAGGCTTTCAAAATGCGCCATAGAAATCGGCAAACAATGAACGGGAATTTTTACGTAAATGTTCGGGTTCGGGTCCGTGTCACGAACACCCCAAAATTCGCTACGATACAGTTCGAGTTCGCTCATCCCTACTCACTAGTGCTCTGTAGAGCGGCATGAGCACCTCTCTCTTCTACTGGTAATGCCTCTCCCAATACACCCAAGTATTCTGCTAGCATTTCCTGCTTCTCTATGACATTGTCTGCCTACCTTTAAGTCTTCTGAAATAATGACCCCTAAATCCCTTTCCTCAGATACTGAGGTTAGGACTGTATCACTGATTTTATATTCTGCTCTTGGGTTTTTACGCCCCAGGTGCATTATCTTGCACTTATCAACATTAAATTTTAGTTGCCAGATTTTTGACCATTCCTCTAGTTTTCCTAAATCCTTTTCCATTTGGTGTATCCCTCCAGGAACATCAACCCTGTTACAAATCTTTGTGTCATCAGCAAAAAGACATACCTTACCATCGAGGCCTTCTGCAATTTCGCTGATAAAGATATTAAACAATATGGGTCCCAGAACTGATCCCTGAGGTACCCCACTGGTAACAAGACAATGGTCTGAATAAACTCCATTGACTACAACCCTCTGTTGTCTGTCCTTCAGCCACTGCCTAGTCCATTCAACAATATGGGAGTCCAAGCCGAAAGACTCTAATTTATTGATTAGCCTTCTATGTGGGACAGTATCAAAAGCTTTACTAAAGTCTAGATAAGCGATGTCTACTGCACCTCCGCCATCTATTATTTTAGTCACCCAATCAAAAAAATCAATAAGATTAGTTTGACATGATCTCCCTGAAGTAAACCCATGGGATTTTAGATGTTCCTCAATCCTCTTCTTAAGTATGGTTTCCATTAATTTTCCCACTATTGATGTCAGACTTACTGGCCTATAGTTGCCTGATTCCTCCCTACTACCTTTCTTGTGAATGGGCACAACATTTGCTAATTTTCAATCTTCTGGGACGACTCCTGTTCCCAGTAATTGGTTAAATAAATCTGTTAATGGTTTTGCTAGTTCACCGCTGAACTCTTTTAATAGCTTTGGGTGTATCCCATCAGGCCCCTATGACTTATTTGTATTAATTTTAGACAGCTGACTTAGAACCTCTTCCTCTGTAAAGACACATGCATCAAAAGATTCATTTGTCTTCCTTCCTAACTGAGGTCCTTTTCCTTAATTTTCCTTTGTAAAAACTGAACAGAAGTATTCATTGAGGCAGTCAGCTAGTTCTTTATCTTCTTCCATATACCTTCCTTCTTTTGTTTTTAATTTGTTAATTCCTTGTTTTAGTTTCTTTTTTCATTTATGTATCTGAAGAATTTCTTATCGCATTTTTTCACTGACTGAGCTAATTTCTCTTCTTCTCTTTTTATAATTACTAAATGCTATCCTTTTGTTTTTAATGATTTTGGCCACTTCTGCTGAGTACCACAGTGGTCTCTTCCTTTTTTTGCTTTAACTGACAAGCCTAATGCAGTTATCTGTTGCCTTCAATAGTGTCACTTTTAAGTAGCCCCATTTCTCCTGGACTCCATTGAAACTGTTTCAATCTGATAGGGACTCGTATAATACTAATCTAATTTTAGAAAAGTCAGTTTTTCTAAAATCTAAAACTTTAGTTTTTGTGTGGTGTGACTCAGTCACTGTACTTATAGTAAACCACACGGACTCGTGATCACTAGATCCCAAGCTTTCCCCTACAGTAATATCAGATACCAAATTCCCATTTGTGAATTCTAAATCTAAAATGGCCTCCTTCCGGGTTGGCTCCTCAACTACTTGCTGTAGAGATAATCCCAGTAGGGAATTTAGAATATCTGTACTCCTGGCAGAACTAACTATTTTGGTTTTCCAGTTTACATCAGGAAATTAAAGTCTCCCATAATGATAACTTCCCCTTTCAATGTAATTTTAGCTATTTCCTCAACTAGTAGATCATCTAATTCTTTGACTTGGCTAGGTGGTCTATATATCACACCTACACGAGTTACCTTATGATTATCAAGCTGCAAGGTAACCCAAACTGACTCTAAATTGGTCTCGCTAACTTGTATTAAATTAGATATTATGCTATCTTTCACATACAGGGCTACCCTCCCCCTTTCTTGCCTTCTCTGTCTTTCCTATATAGAATGAACCCTGGTATTGTTATATCCCAGTAATTACTCCCATTGAACCATGTCTCAGTAACAGCCACTAAATCTATATTCTCAGATGCCATTATAGACTCAAGTTCATTGATCTTATTCCCTAAACTGAGAGCATTTGTAGACAAGACTCTGAGCTTGTCATTTGTTAACCTCTGTGCTACTGGCATCTTCTGGCATTGTTCCGGGGGGAAGTCGGACTGCTGGATTATCACCATTTTGCCCCCCTTTCCTAGTTTAAATGCTCCTTAGCAAATACTTGGAACTGTTCACTCAATTCATTCCATTGAGTGAAAGATGAAAACCATCTTTCGTGTACAGTTCTTTTCCATTCCAACGAGAGCTAACATGAGACACAAAGCCAAACCCTTGGTTCAGACACCATTCACCAAGCCATACATTGCATTCCTGTCATGCTGAAGGTTATGCACAGGCAAAACTGCAGAGAATGAAACAGTTGATGCAACCTCCCGTATATCATTTCCAAGTGTGTGAAAAGCTTCCTTCACCTTTGAAACCTCATTGCAAGCCAGATCATTTGTCCCAAGATGGACAATAACATCCACCTCCCTTTCCTGCTTTGCTTGCCTAACAATATTAACGATACGTCGTCTATCCCTGCTAGCGGTAGCACCACCAGGGAGACATCTCACAACACCATTTTCCTCAAACTTCACACCTCTTATGATAGAATCACCCAACAGCTGCTTACTATCAGTCCTCACCTTCTCTTTTTAGTATTTGGCTGCAGTCTTGTATACTTTAGGCATAGGAGATGATTGTTCCTCACCCACTGTGCCTGAGCCATCTTCCATGTTTGTCTTGCGCTCTGAAAGTGCTGCAAATGAATTATGGAGAGCCACAGACTGTGGGACTTGTCTTCTATCCACAACTCTGTCTACCAGAACCTGCAGTAATCCATCTTCCATTTCTAGGGGGTCTCTGTGGCAGTGGCATTGCAACGTTCCTAGCCTGAGTTTGTTTAACAGTTAATTTACAAATCTTAGAATTCAAAAATGTGATTTCCTGCAATTAACCAGGACCAGTTAGCGTTCTGTCAGTACATGCCGGCCTCCCCTGTCCGCCACGCTGCTCCACTGTGTACTGGTGCTTATTCTGACACTAGGGCTGGGTTCACATCCTATTTTTGCCATCCATTTAATGCATACCAAAAATATATGCGTTAACAGATGCCTCAGACAATTGCCGTACAGTAGCGTCCGTTCACCATACAGTTTCATGGTAGGAAAAAAATTTACGTTAACGTATGCATTTTTTTTATGGACTACAAATACGTGGAGTGCTGCACATTTGTATACATCAAACCGATAGGAAATAAAAAATTTCTAGGCTCCAGCAGGGCACATTTTTGAGAATTTCCCTTTAAGACGCATACAAATGGCCCCTGATTAAAATACATAAGCATTAATGTCATTTACTTTCAAGAATTCATCTAAACCCTTTTTAAAACTGTCCACTGTTCCTGCTGTGACCACGTCCTGAGGAAGTCTATTCCACAGATTCCCCGTTCTTACAGTAAAGAAGCTTTGACGCTTCTGGAGACTGAACTTTTTCTTCTCAAGTTGGAGGCAGTGCCCCCATGTCTTTTGAGGGCATTTTACATTTTTTCACCATATTTTTTGTATGGCTCATTTAACGTATTTTTCTCCCAATAAGACACACTTTCCCCCCCCCCCCAAAATGGGGGAAAATGCCCCTGCGTCTTATAAGGCGAATGCTGACATTTTTACATCGCTGGCTGCGATGTATGCGAGAGCGGGGAGGGACTGGGAGGAGGAGCTGGGGGCCAGCAAAGGCTGCGGGGCGGTGCATTCACTGTAGTCCGGCCCCGCCGCTCCAGTGCTGCACTATACAAATATAAAATGTCTCATTCAATTAAAAGTGATTACACATGCCCCCCCACTCCTAATATTACCGTACATCCTAACCGCTTCAGTAGAATGCAGGCAGGCAGGCCGGGCGGGTGGCAGCGTAACTCCCTGATGTCACGTGCCTGCGCCGCCTACTTTATGAATGAAGCAGGCGGCGCAGGCAAGTGCCGTCAGTGAGTGACGCGCCGGCCGCCCGGCCTGCCTGCGTTGTACAGAAGTTGTTAGGATGTATGGTAATATTAGGAGTGAGGGGGCATGTGTAATCACTTTTAATTGAATGAGACATTTTATATTTGTATACTGCAACATTGGAGCGGCGGGGGGGGGGGATCTGTGGATGACAGTTTTATGGGGAACATCTGTGGATGGCACTGTTAAGGGGTGGGGGGTCTGTGGATGGCACTGTTATGGGCTGGGGGGGTCTGTGGATGCCACCCACAGATCCCCCCTGTAACAGTGCCACCCACAGATCCCCCTGTAACAGTGCCATCCACAGATCCCCCTGTAACAGTGCCATCCACAGATTTCCCTGTAACAGTGCCAGCCACAGATCCCCCCTGTAACAGTGTCAGCCACAGATCCCCCCCATAACAGTGTCCGTCACAGATCCCCCCATAACAGTGCGTCATCCACAGATCCCCCCATAACAGTGCATCATCCATAGATCCCCCCAATACAGTGCGTCATCCACAGATCCCCCCATAACAGTGCATCATCCACAGATCCCCCATAACGGTGCCATCCCCAGATCCCCATAACAGTGTCCTTCACAGATCCCCCCATAACAGTGCCATCCACAGATCCCCAGTAATAGTGCCATCCACAGACCACCATTAGTTCCAAACCCACCAAAAGCACACCTTTTGGTTTAAAAATATTTTTTTTTTATTTTCCTCCCCAAAAACCTAGGTGCGTCTTATGGGCCGGTGCGTCTTATAGGGCGAAAAATACGGTATATATTTGTACTTTTGTATAGGTTAATCATGTCTCCCTTAGACATCTCTTCTCAAGACTAAATAAATGTAATTCTTTTAATCTTTCTTCATAACTAAGACCCTCCATGCCCCTTATCAATTTTGTTGCTCTCCGTTATACTTTTTGCAGTTCCAGGGCATCCTTTCTATGGACTGGTGCCCAGAATTGAACTGGATATTTCAGTTGAGGCTCCACCAAAGCTTTGTAAAGTGGTAGTATTACATCCCTGCCTTGCAAGTCCATGCCTCGTTTAATGCATGACAATATCCTGGTAGCCTTAGAAGTAGCTGATTGACATTGTATGCTGTTATTTAATCTACGATCTACAAGGACACCCAAATCCTTCTCTACGTGTGGCTCTCCCAGTGTAACATCCCCTAAGGACAGTGATGGCTAACCTCAGGCACTCCAGCTGTGGAGAAACTGAGTTCTGAGAACAGCCATGCAAGTGTACATCTTGGGAGTTGTAGTTTTACCACAGCTGGATTGCTGGAGGTTAGCCATCACAGCCCTAGGACATATGATGCACATTATTACTACCAAAATGCATAACTTTACATTTATACACATAGAACCTCATTTACCAATTTGATGCCCAATTACTCAAGGTGTCCAAGTCAGTTTGTATTTTAACCGCCTCCGGACCGTCTGACGCAAGATCGCGTTCCAGAGGCGGCAGCCCTGCGCAGAGTCACGCATATACGCGTCATCTCGCGAAATCAAAAGCCAGATAACACATTATATTTGTAAATATGATGTGTTAAATGGCTTGTCTGCTCCTCTGCTGGTCCTTTTCGTCGGTTGGTTCCAGCAGAGGAGCAGACATCACAGTGAGTAGCACCAAACACTTCACTTAGCCCCAGATCACCCCCCATCACCCGAATTAACCCCTCGATCACCCCTTGATCGCTCCTGTCAATCACCTAGTAAAAGGAAAAAAGTGATCAGTGTAAACTGTCACATTTTTTTCACTGGTATCGACTGATAGGTTTTAGGATAGTTTAGGGTCCCTTGGTTAGGTAGTTTAGCGTCAGTTAGCGCCCAGCCCACCGCACCGCAGTCACTGATTCGCTGATTAGCGTATCGCTAATCAGCATTTGTACTTTTATAGTATCTGTAAGTGATCAAAACTGATCACAGTCAGATCTATAATTGTATTAGTGTCACCTTAGCTCGCCCTCCACCCAAAACGCAGTGTTTGCCCGATCAGGCCTGATCGGTCGTCCACACGTGCGTTCACCCACGGCCGCCCCGCTGCAGTGACAAAAAATATTATTTTTTTTGATCACTGCACAATCACTTTCCAAGCACTGCAGCGATAAAAAAAATCAGTTTTGATATTTTTTTATCAATCGCAGCGGCCTCCGGTACTTTGCTAGCCTCCCCTTTGTAAGACAGGCTTGCTTTTTTTCTTGGGTAGTCTCAGGGAATACCCCTAAATTTAGTAGTCCAAATGTCAAACAGGGGGTATTCTTCTGAAGAGGCCTACAGGATTCTGACCCAGTCGGATGAGGAATGGGAACCCTCATCTGACGAATCTAGCGGGTCAGAATATGAACCTGTAGAAAGCAGTGGCAGTCTGACCCAAAGTTCGGACGAGGAGGTTGAGGTCCCTGATAGCACCAGGCGTACCCGGCCCCGTGTCGCTAGACCACAGGTTGTGCAGGATCCGTTTCAAGGGCAGCAGAGTGGGGCTGGCGCTGTCGGATCACGTGGTGAGGCATACACCAGCAGCGCAGCCCTTCCTGGACCTAGTACCAGCACTGCCGTACAACATGGTGAAGTAGCGAGCACCAGAAGGGCAGTTGAAGCTGGTACGGTGGCACGTGCAGTAGTCACCCCGTCACAGCCACCGCACAGACAGGCCCGTTGAGCCCCTAGAGTCCCTGAGGTGCTGGCAAACCCTGATTGGCAGTCCCCAACTTCAGCCGCACCTGTAGTTCCCCCTTTCACCGCCCAGTCTGGAGTTCGGGTTGAGACAGCTCAGATCGGTTCAGCCCTGGGATTTTTTGAGCTGTTCTTGACTGCGGAGCTCTTGGACTTAGTCGTGGCAGAAACAAATCGGTATGCCACTCAATTTATAGCCGCCAACCCGGGAAGCTATTATGCCCAGCCTTTCCGGTGGAAACCAGTCCAAGTTTCTGAAATTAAAAATTTTCTGGGCCTTCTCCTGAACATGGGTCTAACCAAAAAGCATGAATTGCGGTCATATTGGTCCACGAACCCGATTCATCACATGCCCATGTTCTCTGCTGCTATGTCCAGGGAACGTTTTGAGACCATCCTGCGTTTCCTGCACTTTAGCGACAACAGCACCTCTCGTCCCAGATGCCACCCAGCTTTTGACCGGCTCCACAAAATTCGGCACCTCATAGACCACTTCAACCAGAAATTTGCAGATTTGTATACCCCTGAGCAAAACATCTGTGTAGACGAGTCCCTAATACATTTTACCGGGCGCCTTGGCTTCAAACAATACATCCCAAGCAAGCGCGCCCGGTATGGGGTCAAATTGTATAAGCTCTGTGAAAGGGCCTCAGGCTATACCCACAAATTTCGGATATATGAGGGAAAAGATCAGACCCTGGAGCCGGTAGGTTGCCCTGACTACCTGGGGAGCAGTGGGAAGACAGTCTGGGACTTGGTGTCACCCTTATTTGGCAAGGGGTACCATCTTTATGTGGACAATTTTTACACAAGTGTGCCCCTCTTCAGGCATTTGTTCCTAGAACAGATTGGCTGCTGTGGCACTGTGCGACCTAGTCGCCGGGGCTTCCCCCAACGGCTCATTACCACCCGTCTTGCAAGGGGGAGAGGGCTGCCTTGTGTAACGAAGAACTGCTCGCGGTGAAATTGAGAGACAAGCGTGACGTTTACATGCTCTCCTCCATTCACGCAGACACGACAATACAAATTGAAAGGGCAACCCGTGTCATTGAAAAGCCCCTCTCAGTCCACGACTATAATGCGCTCATGGGAGGGGTGGACTTCAATGACCAGATGTTGGCTCCCTATTTAGTTTCCCGACGCACCAGACGCTGGTATAAGAAGGTGTCTGTATATTTGATTCAATTGGCGATGTACAATAGTTTTGTTCTCTACAGTAAGGCTGGGAGAACGGGATCCTTCCTCAAATTTCAGGAAGAGATCATCGCGAACCTCCTGTATCCAGGAGGTTCCGTAACCCCAACCACCAGTGTAGTTAGCCATCTACACGAGCGACATTTCCCCAGTGTCGTTCCTGGTACCTCAACCCAACCGTCGCCCCGAAAAAGATGTCGTGTCTGTAGCAGGAGTGGAATAAGGCGTGACACCCGCTATTTCTGTCCTGACTGCCCTGACCACCCTGCCCTATGCTTTGGAGAGTGTTTACGGAAGTACCACACACAGGTACACTTAGCATAGGGATTGCATCTCACAGGACAGGCACACAGGGCTATTAGGGCCCTTTTACTCACAGCTGCTGCAAACCTCTCCTTTCACCTGGGATAAAGTGCATAATGTACTTCGCCACATCTTTGGGCGATTTGCGCTTTGCACATTGTCCCATGGGGAAGGAGAGGTTTGTCCTATAAAGGTAAAAAAAACAAAAAAAAAATTTAAATCACCGGTAAGCAAAAAAGTTAACGTTCAGTTCAAAAGTTTATATGTTCTGTTCAAAAGTTATTATAAAGTTAATAAATTTATTGCGTTGCGGCCTGGTTTTTTCTTTTTTGTTTTGTTTTTTTTACCTTCCAAGTGGACCAACCGATCGACTAGCTGCAGCACTGATGTGCATTCTGACAGAAGAATTGCTCTGCTGTCAGATTACACAAAAGTCAGTGTATGCGGCGCTGCAAGACGAGATTTCTTGGCAAACACTTTGTATATAAAAAAAAATAATAAATCACGGCAATGATTTATTCATTCACATCGATTGATGTGAATGGAGAAATCTGGTTTGCCAGGGCATACGAGCTAAGTGGGTATGGATGTTGGGCGGAGCTTCTATGTCCTGGCAGATGCCTTTCCCCTCCTTTTTTTTTTTTTGGCAGAGATTTTTTCATCCACATTGATCGATGCGAATGAAGAAATCTGTGCCGTTCATTTTTTCTTTCAGCCCAGAGGCTGAACGAAAAAAAAAAAATCCCATTACCCGTATGCTCAATATAAGGAGAATAGCAGAAACTCCTAATGCTGGCCATACATGTAATGATTGCGGAGACCCTCAAATGCCAGGGCAGTACAAACACCCCACAAATGACACCATTTTGGAAAGAAGACACCCCAAGGTATTCCGTGAGGGGCATATTGAGTCCATGAAAGATTGAAATTTTTGTCCCAAGTTAGCGGAAAGGGAGACTTTGTGAGAAAAAAACAAAAAAAATCAATTTCCGCTAACTTGTGGCAAAAATAAAAAATTCTATGAACTCGCCATGCCCCTTATTGAATATCTTGGGGTGTCTTCTTTCCAAAATGGGGTCACATGTGGGGTATTTATACTGCCCTGGCATTTTAGGGGCCCTAAAGAGTGAGAAGAAGTCTGGGATGCAAATGTCTAAAAATGCCCCCCTAAAAGGAATGTGGGCCCCTTTGCGCATCTAGGCTGCAAAAAAGTGTCACACATGTGGTATCGCCGTACTCAGGAGAAGTTGGGGAATGTGTTTTGGGGTGTCATTTTACATATACCCATGCTGGGTGAGAGAAATATCTCGGTCAAATGCCAACTTTGTATAAAACAATTGGAAAAGTTGTCTTTTGCCGAGATATTTATCTCACCCAGCATGGGTATATGTAAAATGACACCCCAAAACACATTGCCCAACTTCTCCTGAGTACGGAGATACCACATGTGTGACACTTTTTTGCAGCCTAGGTGGGCAAAGGGGCCCACATTCCAAAGAGCACCTTTCGGATTTCACCGGCCATTTTTTACAGATTTTGATTTCAAACTACTTACCACACATAAGGGCCCCTAGAATGCCAGGGCAGTATAACTACCCCACAAGTGACCCCATTTTGGAAAGAAGACACCCCAAGGTATTCGCTTATGGGCATAGTGAGTTCATAGAAGTTTTTATTTTTTGTCACAAATTAGTGGAATATGAGACTTTGTAAGAAAAAAAAAAAAACATCATTTTCCGCTAACTTGTGACAAAAATAAAAAGTTCTATGAACTCACTATGCCCATCAGCGAATACCTTAGGGGTCTACTTTCCGAAATGGGGTCATTTGTGGGGTGTTTGTACTGTCTGGCCATTGTAGAACCTCAGGAAACATGACAGGTGCTCAGAAAGTCAGAGCTGCTTCAAAAAGCGGAAATTCCCATTTTTGTACCAGTTTGTAAACGCTATAACTTTTACCCAAACCATTTTTTATCAAAGACATGTAGAACAATAAATTTAGAGAAAAATTTATATATGGATGTCGTTTTTTTTGCAAAATTTTACAACTGAAAGTGAAAAATGTCATTTTTTTGCAAAAAAATTGTTAAATTTCGATTAATAACAAAAAAAGTAAAAATGTCAGCAGCAATGAAATACCACCAAATGAAAGCTCTATTAGTGAGAAGAAAAGGAGGTAAAATTAATTTGGGTGGTAAGTTGCATGACCGAGCAATAAACGGTGAAAGTAGTGTAGGTCAGAAGTGTAAAAAGTGGCCTGGTCATTAAGGGTGTTTAAGGTAGGGGGGCTGAAGTGGTTAAGGACATCTTCCTTAGACTGCACAGTTCAACATAGCTTGGTGTCATCTGCAAAAATATAAATGGCGATATTAATACCATCCTCAATATCATTCATAAATAAATTAAATAATAGAGAACCGAGCACTGAACCTTGGGGTACACCACTTATAACCTTGGACCATTCTGAATAGGAATCATTGACCACAACTCTCTGGACACGGTCCTTCAGCCAGTTTTTAATCCAATTACAAACAATATGATACATGTCTATAGACCTTACTGTACCTATTAAATATCTATGAGAGACAGCGTCAAAACCCTTTGCAAAATCTAGAAACACTACATCCACAGCCACCCCTCTGTTCAGGCTACTACTCACCTCCTCATAAAAACAAATCAGGTTAGTCTGACAACTTCTGTCCTTGGTAAACCCATGCTGGTTATCACTTATAATATTATTTATAGTCACATACTCCTGTATATAGTCCCTTAAGAGTCCTTCAAACATTTTTCCCACAACAAAAGTTAAACTAACTGGTCTATAATTACCTGTGGAGGACCTACGTAGATCCTTTTTTGAATATGGGCACCACGCTTGCCTTGCGCCAGTCACTTGACCCTATACGAGTATCTAGAGAATCTTAGAATTGTTTTTAAACTGTTTTGAGCAGTAATGTGTTTTTGACACAGCGTGCATTAAAATGTGTAACTGCAACAGTTGAGGCTCATCTCACCTGAATTTTAGTCTGCCTCTCATCTCCCTCAATGTGTTGTCTAAAAGTCAATATGTTTTTTTCCCATAGCAACCAATGACAGCACTGATTTAATTTTTTTCATAGCAACCAACCAGAGCACAACTTTCATTTTACTACAGCACCTCTCAATCTGCCTCTCTCTATGTGTTGTCAGAATATAAAGTTAGTTCTTTATGATTCAGAGTGGCAATCTCCTAACATGTGCTAAGAGACAAATTGTTCCTATACCCAGAGATAATCAGCATTTTATAGACTAACTAGCTGAAGAACCCAGCTTCACTCGGATATAAAGTCACCCTCCCTCCCACCTCTGCAGCTAACAGAAGTAGATTTTTACCTTTATTTTTTCAATCCCTGTCGGCTGAGGAGTGGATGGGGCGTGGCCTAACCAGAACAGGGCGTGGCTTAGCGGGACCAGAAGTTGATATTAAAGGGTTTCTACCACTTCGTTTTCACATAATTAGCTTTCAGACACTAGCGATCCGCTTGTGTCTGCTCTACCAAACAATCCTAATATAATAGCTTTTTGTGCAGCCGTTTCGCTAAAAAACGAACTTATATTGATATGCTAATGAGCCTGTAGGTGCTATGCGGGCGTCATTAGCACCTAGAGGGTTGGTCTACCTTCACAAAATGCCACCGCCCAGCGCGTCCCTCCAGCCCGCCCATCTCCTCCGGAATGCGATCCTCCCTGTGAGCCAGCGGACGAATTCTTGCGCATGCGCCATTCGCGTCTGTATTCAGCGCATGCGCAGTGAATGTCTGACCGCTTTCTGCACAGACATCTCCACTGCGCCTGTTCCTCAGAGCACTATGATGTCATCGGCGCAGGCGCAGTGGAGATGTCTGAGCAGGGAGCGGTCAGACATTCACTGCGCATGTGCCGAATACAGACGCGCACGGCGCATGCACGAAAATTCATCCACTGGCTCACAGGGAGGATCGCATTCCGGAGGAGATGGGCGGGCTGGAGGGACGCGCTGGGCGGCGGCATTTTGTGAAGGTAGACCGAGCCTCCTGGTGCTAATGACGCCCCCATAGCACCTAGAGGCTCATTAGCATATCAATATAAGTTCGTTTTTTTGCGAAACGGCTGCACAATAAGCTATTATATTAGGATTGTTTGGTAGAGCAGACACTAGCGGATCGCTAGTGTCTGAAAGCTAATTATGTGAAAACGAAGTGGTAGAAACCCTTTAAACTTCATTTTTTTCAATATGTCGGCTGAGGAATGGGAGGGGCTGTAGCCTAACCAGATCGGGGGCATGTCCTTTTGAACAGCTCACTGTAATACAGCAGCACTGTTCTGTCTGAGTGTGAGCTGCAGGGAGAAAGTCACTCTCCTTCCCACCTCTGCAGCTTACAGAAGTTGATTTTTACCTTCATTTTTACAATCCCTGTCAGCTGAGGAGTGGGACGTGGCGTGGCCTAACCAAATCTGGGCGTGGCTTAGCGGGACCTAGAAGTTGATTTTTAACTTCATTTTTTCAATCTGTTGGCTGAGGAGTGGAAGGGGGCATGGCCTAACCAAATTGGGGGTATGTCTTTTCGAACAGCTCACTCTAAGACAGCAGCACTGTGCTGCCTGAGTGTAATCTGCAGGGATAAAGTCACCCTTCCTCCCACTCCTGCAGCTGACAGAAGTAGATTTTTACCTTCATTTTTTCAACCCCCGTCGGCTCAGGAGTGGGAGGGGGCATGGCCTAAACAGATCAGGGTGTGGCTTAGCAGGGCTGGGAGGGGTTTTGAATCTTTTGAGGGTGGACACATTGTGGCAGGGGGCGTGTCTGGGCTCCTTCCTGCAAGAGTGACGCTCCTCTGGGCACCTTACTGGCTCATTTGCATACCAAATAAACTGGACTTTCAGAGGATAAAAACATCTATTGCTGGAACAAAGGCACATCTGGAAATAAGGTACTAAGTGCTATTAGGCTGTGGCTTTACTTCAATAGCGATTATCCTGGTGACAGATTTCCTTTAACCTCTTCTGGACACAGGGCGTACCGATATGCCCTGATGTCCCGGTACTTAAGGACACAGGGCGTACCGGTACGTCCTGTGTATTTCCGATCACCGCCGCGCGGAACAAGGAACAAGATGCCTGCTCAAATCATTGAGCAGGCACCTTGGCTAAATGCATGGGGGGGGGTCCCGTGATCAATTCAGACCTGCGGTTTGCAGCTTTTACCTGGTGCGGTGGGCGGCGGTGCCATCGGGTCCCCATGTGGCTGTAGGGGGGACCCGATGGCATGGAAGGCAGCGCGATGCCTTCCTGAGGCATCGGCGCTGTCTTCCTGTGATGAGCCTTTGAGATCCAGCCCCCTGGATCTCACAGGCCGGAAGTTGTATGAGTAATACTCACTGTATTTACTCATACAGCCAATGCATTTCAATACAGAAGTATTGGAATGCATTGTAAAGGATCAGACCCCCAAAAGTTGAAGTCCCAAAGTGGGAAAAAAAATAAAGTGAAAAAAAAGTTGAAAAAATAAAGTATCCCCCCCAAAAAATTTTAAGTTTCAAGTAAAAATAAACAAAAACGTCATTTTCCCCAAATAAAGTTAAACAAAATTGGTAACAAATAGGGGGGAAAAAAATGTAGACATATTAGGTATCGCCGCGTCTCTGTATAGACCGGCTCTATAAACATATCACATGACCTAACCCCTCAGATGAACAGCGTAAAAAAAAAAAAAAAACAACTGTGCTAAATAAAACCATTTTTTTGTCACCTTACATCACAAAAAGTACAACAACAAGCGATCAAAAAGGTGTATGCACCCCAAAATAGTACAAATCTAACCGTAATCTCATCCCGCAAGAATATGGAGACACTAAAACATCATATTTTTTCTTTTAAGAAAGCTGTTATTGTGTAAAACTTACATAAATAAAAAAAGTATACACATTAGGTATCGCCGCGTCCGTATCGACCAGCTCTATAAAAATATCACATGACCTAACCCCTCAGAAGAACACTGTAAAAAATTAAAAATAAAAACTGTGCTAAATAAACCATTTTTTGTCACCTTACATCACAAAGAGTGTAATAGCAAACAATCAAAAAGTCATATGCACCTCAAAATAGTGCCAATCAAACCTTAATCTCATCTTGCAAAAAATGAGACCCTACCCAAGATAATCGCCCAAAAACTGAAAAACTATGGCTCTCAGACTATGGAAACGCTAAAACATGATTTTTTTTTGTTTCAAAAATGAAATCATTGTGTAAAACTTACATAAATAAAAAAAAATATATACATATTAGGTTTCGCAGCGTCCGTAATAACTTGCTCTATAAAAATATCACATGACCTAACCCCTCAGGTGAATACCGTAAAAAAAGAAAAAGAAAAAGAAAAATGGTGTAAAAAAAGCCATTTTTTGTCACCTTACATCACAAAAAGTGTAATAGCAAGCGATCAAAAAGTCATACACACCCCAAAATAGTGCCAATCAAACCGTCATCTCATCCCGCAAAAATCATACCCTACCCAAGATAATCGCTCAAAAAATGAAAAAACAATGGTTCTCTAAAAAAAAAGTATACATATTAGGTATCGCCGCGTTCGTGACAACCTGGTCTATAAAAATACTACATGATCTAACCTGTCAGATGAATGTTGTAAATAACAATCGATTGATGTGAATGGAGAAATCTGGTTTGCCAGGGCATACGAGCTAAGTGGGTATGGATGTTGGGCGGAGCTTCTATGTCCTGGCAGATGCCTTTCCCCTCCTTTTTTTTTTTTTGGCAGAGATTTTTTCATCCACATTGATCGATGCGAATGAAGAAATCTGTGCCGTTCATTTTTTCTTTCAGCCCAGAGGCTGAACGAAAAAAAAAAAATCCCATTACCCGTATGCTCAATATAAGGAGAATAGCAGAAACTCCTAATGCTGGCCATACATGTAATGATTGCGGAGACCCTCAAATGCCAGGGCAGTACAAACACCCCACAAATGACACCATTTTGGAAAGAAGACACCCCAAGGTATTCCGTGAGGGGCATATTGAGTCCATGAAAGATTGAAATTTTTGTCCCAAGTTAGCGGAAAGGGAGACTTTGTGAGAAAAAAACAAAAAAAATCAATTTCCGCTAACTTGTGGCAAAAAAAAAAAATTCTATGAACTCGCCATGCCCCTTATTGAATATCTTGGGGTGTCTTCTTTCCAAAATGGGGTCACATGTGGGGTATTTATACTGCCCTGGCATTTTAGGGGCCCTAAAGAGTGAGAAGAAGTCTGGGATGCAAATGTCTAAAAATGCCCCCCTAAAAGGAATGTGGGCCCCTTTGCGCATCTAGGCTGCAAAAAAGTGTCACACATGTGGTATCGCCGTACTCAGGAGAAGTTGGGGAATGTGTTTTGGGGTGTCATTTTACATATACCCATGCTGGGTGAGAGAAATATCTCGGTCAAATGCCAACTTTGTATAAAACAATTGGAAAAGTTGTCTTTTGCCGAGATATTTATCTCACCCAGCATGGGTATATGTAAAATGACACCCCAAAACACATTGCCCAACTTCTCCTGAGTACGGAGATACCACATGTGTGACACTTTTTTGCAGCCTAGGTGGGCAAAGGGGCCCACATTCCAAAGAGCACCTTTCGGATTTCACCGGCCATTTTTTACAGATTTTGATTTCAAACTACTTACCACACATAAGGGCCCCTAGAATGCCAGGGCAGTATAACTACCCCACAAGTGACCCCATTTTGGAAAGTAGACACCCTAAGGTATTCGCTGATGGGCATAGTGAGTTCATAGAAGTTTTTATTTTTTGTCACAAATTAGTGGAATATGAGACTTTGTAAGAAAAAAAAAAAAACATCATTTTCCGCTAACTTGTGACAAAAATAAAAAGTTCTATGAACTCACTATGCCCATCAGCGAATACCTTAGGGGTCTACTTTCCGAAATGGGGTCATTTGTGGGGTGTTTGTACTGTCTGGCCATTGTAGAACCTCAGGAAACATGACAGGTGCTCAGAAAGTCAGAGCTGCTTCAAAAAGCGGAAATTCCCATTTTTGTACCAGTTTGTAAACGCTATAACTTTTACCCAAACCATTTTTTATCAAAGACATGTAGAACAATAAATTTAGAGAAAAATTTATATATGGATGTCGTTTTTTTTGCAAAATTTTACAACTGAAAGTGAAAAATGTCATTTTTTTGCAAAAAAATTGTTAAATTTCGATTAATAACAAAAAAAGTAAAAATGTCAGCAGCAATGAAATACCACCAAATGAAAGCTCTATTAGTGAGAAGAAAAGGAGGTAAAATTAATTTGGGTGGTAAGTTGCATGACCGAGCAATAAACGGTGAAAGTAGTGTAGGTCAGAAGTGTAAAAAGTGGCCTGGTCATTAAGAGTGTTTAAGGTAGGGGGGCTGAAGTGGTTAAGGACATCTTCCTTAGACTGCACAGTTCAACATAGCTTGGTGTCATCTGCAAAAATATAAATGGCGATATTAATACCATCCTCAATATCATTCATAAATAAATTAAATAATAGAGAACCGAGCACTGAACCTTGGGGTACACCACTTATAACCTTGGACCATTCTGAATAGGAATCATTGACCACAACTCTCTGGACACGGTCCTTCAGCCAGTTTTTAATCCAATTACAAACAATATGATACATGTCTATAGACCTTACTGTACCTATTAAATATCTATGAGAGACAGCGTCAAAACCCTTTGCAAAATCTAGAAACACTACATCCACAGCCACCCCTCTGTTCAGGCTACTACTCACCTCCTCATAAAAACAAATCAGGTTAGTCTGACAACTTCTGTCCTTGGTAAACCCATGCTGGTTATCACTTATAATATTATTTATAGTCACATACTCCTGTATATAGTCCCTTAAGAGTCCTTCAAACATTTTTCCCACAACAAAAGTTAAACTAACTGGTCTATAATTACCTGTGGAGGACCCACGTAGATCCTTTTTTGAATATGGGCACCACGCTTGCCTTGCGCCAGTCACTTGACCCTATACGAGTATCTAGAGAATCTTAGAATTGTTTTTAAACTGTTTTGAGCAGTAATGTGTTTTTGACACAGCGTGCATTAAAATGTGTAACTGCAACAGTTGAGGCTCATCTCACCTGAATTTTAGTCTGCCTCTCATCTCCCTCAATGTGTTGTCTAAAAGTCAATATGTTTTTTTCCCATAGCAACCAATGACAGCACTCATTTAATTTTTTTCATAGCAACCAACCAGAGCACAACTTTCATTTTACTACAGCACCTCTCAATCTGCCTCTCTCTATGTGTTGTCAGAATATAAAGTTAGTTCTTTATGATTCAGAATGGCAATCTCCTAACATGTGCTAAGAGACAAATTGTTCCTATACCCAGAGATAATCAGCATTTTATAGACTAACTAGCTGAAGAACCCAGCTTCACTCGGATATAAAGTCACCCTCCCTCCCACCTCTGCAGCTAACAGAAGTAGATTTTTACCTTTATTTTTTCAATCCCTGTCGGCTGAGGAGTGGATGGGGCGTGGCCTAACCAGAACAGGGCGTGGCTTAGCGGGACCAGAAGTTGATATTAAAGGGTTTCTACCACTTCGTTTTCACATAATTAGCTTTCAGACACTAGCGATCCGCTAGTGTCTGCTCTACCAAACAATCCTAATATAATAGCTTTTTGTGCAGCCGTTTCGCTAAAAAACGAACTTATATTGATATGCTAATGAGCCTGTAGGTGCTATGCGGGCGTCATTAGCACCTAGAGGGTTGGTCTACCTTCACAAAATGCCACCGCCCAGCGCGTCCCTCCAGCCCGCCCATCTCCTCCGGAATGCGATCCTCCCTGTGAGCCAGCGGACGAATTCTTGCGCATGCGCCGTTCGCGTCTGTATTCAGCGCATGCGCAGTGAATGTCTGACCGCTTTCTGCACAGACATCTCCACTGCGCCTGTTCCTCAGAGCACTATGATGTCATCGGCGCAGGCGCAGTGGAGATGTCTGAGCAGGGAGCGGTCAGACATTCACTGCGCATGTGCCGAATACAGATGCGCACGGCGCATGCACGAAAATTCATCCACTGGCTCACAGGGAGGATCGCATTCCGGAGGAGATGGGCGGGCTGGAGGGACGCGCTGGGCGGCGGCATTTTGTGAAGGTAGACCGAGCCTCCTGGTGCTAATGACGCCCCCATAGCACCTAGAGGCTCATTAGCATATCAATATAAGTTCGTTTTTTTGCGAAACGGCTGCACAATAAGCTATTATATTAGGATTGTTTGGTAGAGCAGACACTAGCGGATCGCTAGTGTCTGAAAGCTAATTATGTGAAAACGAAGTGGTAGAAACCCTTTAAACTTCATTTTTTTCAATATGTCGGCTGAGGAATGGGAGGGGCTGTGGCCTAACCAGATCGGGGGCATGTCCTTTTGAACAGCTCACTGTAATACAGCAGCACTGTTCTGTCTGAGTGTGAGCTGCAGGGAGAAAGTCACTCTCCTTCCCACCTCTGCAGCTTACAGAAGTTGATTTTTACCTTCATTTTTACAATCCCTGTCAGCTGAGGAGTGGGACGTAGCGTGGCCTAACCAAATCTGGGCGTGGCTTAGCGGGACCTAGAAGTTGATTTTTAACTTCATTTTTTCAATCTGTTGGCTGAGGAGTGGAAGGGGGCATGGCCTAACCAAATTGGGGGTATGTCTTTTCGAACAGCTCACTCTAAGACAGCAGCACTGTGCTGCCTGAGTGTAATCTGCAGGGATAAAGTCACCCTTCCTCCCACTCCTGCAGCTGACAGAAGTAGATTTTTACCTTCATTTTTTCAACCCCCGTCGGCTCAGGAGTGGGAGGGGGCATGGCCTAAACAGATCAGGGTGTGGCTTAGCAGGGCTGGGAGGGGTTTTGAATCTTTTGAGGGTGGACACATTGTGGCAGGGGGCGTGTCTGGGCTCCTTCCTGCAAGAGTGACGCTCCTCTGGGCACCTTACTGGCTCATTTGCATACCAAATAAACTGGACTTTCAGAGGATAAAAACATCTATTGCTGGAACAAAGGCACATCTGGAAATAAGGTACTAAGTGCTATTAGGCTGTGGCTTTACTTCAATAGCGATTATCCTGGTGACAGATTTCCTTTAACCTCTTCTGGACACAGGGCGTACCGATATGCCCTGATGTCCCGGTACTTAAGGACACAGGGCGTACCGGTACGTCCTGTGTATTTCCGATCACCGCCGCGCGGAACAAGGAACAAGATGCCTGCTCAAATCATTGAGCAGGCACCTTGGCTAAATGCATGGGGGGGGTCCCGTGATCAATTCAGACCTGCGGTTTGCAGCTTTTACCTGGTGCGGTGGGCGGCGGTGCCATCGGGTCCCCATGTGGCTGTAGGGGGGACCCGATGGCATGGAAGGCAGCGCGATGCCTTCCTGAGGCATCGGCGCTGTCTTCCTGTGATGAGCCTTTGAGATCCAGCCCCCTGTATCTCACAGGCCGGAAGTTGTATACTCACTGTATTTACTCATACAGCCAATGCATTTCAATACAGAAGTATTGGAATGCATTGTAAAGGATCAGACCCCCAAAAGTTGAAGTCCCAAAGTGGGAAAAAAAATAAAGTGAAAAAAAAGTTGAAAAAATAAAGTATCCCCCCCAAAAAATTTTAAGTTTCAAGTAAAAATAAACAAAAACGTAATTTTCCCCAAATAAAGTTAAACAAAATTGGTAACAAATAGGGGGAAAAAAAATGTAGACATATTAGGTATCGCCGCGTCTCTGTATCGACCGGCTCTATAAACATATCACATGACCTAACCCCTCAGATGAACAGCGTAAAAAAAAAAAAATAACAACTGTGCTAAATAAAACCATTTTTTTGTCACCTTACATCACAAAAAGTACAACAACAAGCGATCAAAAAGGTGTATGCACCCCAAATTAGTACAAATCTAACCGTAATCTCATCCCGCAAAAAATGAGCCAATTGCCCAATAAATAAATAAACTATGGCTCAGAATATGGAGACACTAAAACATCATATTTTTTCTTTTAAGAAAGCTGTTATTGTGTAAAACTTACATAAATAAAAAAAGTATACACATTAGGTATCGCCGCGTCCGTATCGACCAGCTCTATAAAAATATCACATGACCTAACCCCTCAGAAGAACACTGTAAAAAATTAAAAATAAAAACTGTGCTAAATAAACCATTTTTTGTCACCTTACATCACAAAGAGTGTAATAGCAAACAATCAAAAAGTCATATGCACCTCAAAATAGTGCCAATCAACCCTTAATCTCATCTTGCAAAAAATGAGACCCTACCCAAGATAATCGCCCAAAAACTGAAAAACTATGGCTCTCAGACTATGGAAACGCTAAAACATGATTTTTTTTGTTTCAAAAATGAAATCATTGTGTAAAACTTACATAAATAAAAAAAAATATATACATATTAGGTTTCGCAGCGTCCGTAATAACTTGCTCTATAAAAATATCACATGACCTAACCCCTCAGGTGAATACCGTAAAAAAAGAAAAAGAAAAAGAAAAATGGTGTAAAAAAAGCCATTTTTTGTCACCTTACATCACAAAAAGTGTAATAGCAAGCGATCAAAAAGTCATACACACCCCAAAATAGTGCCAATCAAACCGTCATCTCATCCCGCAAAAATCATACCCTACCCAAGATAATCGCTCAAAAAATGAAAAAACAATGGTTCTCTAAAAAAAAAGTATACATATTAGGTATCGCCGCGTTCGTGACAACCTGGTCTATAAAAATACTACATGATCTAACCTGTCAGATGAATGTTGTAAATAACAAAAAATAAAAATGGTGCCAAAACAGCAATTTTTTGTTACCTTGCCTCACAAAAAGTGTAATATAGAGCAACCAAAAAACTGCCACCCTATCCCGTAGTTTATAAAATGGGGTCCCTTTTTTGGAGTTTCTACTCTAGGGGTGCATCAGGGGGGCTTCAAATAGGACATGATGTCAAAAAAACAGTCCAGCAAAATCTGCCTTCCAAAAACCGTATGGCATTCCTTTCCTTCTGCGCCCTGCCGTGTGCTCGTACAGCGGTTTACGACCACATTTGGGGTGTTTCTGTAAACTACAGAATCAGAGCCATAAATATGGAGTTTTGTTTGGCTGTTAACCCTTGCTTTGTAACTGGAAAAAAATTATTAAAATGGAAAATCTGCCAAAAAAGTGAAATTTTGAAATTGTATCTCTATTTTCCATTAATTCTTGTGGAACACCTAAAGGGTTAACAAAGTTTGTAAAATCAGTTTTGAATACCTTGAGGGGTGTAGTTTCTAGAATGGGGACACTTTTTTGGAGTGGCCTGGTCCTGAAGGTGAAAATGAGCCCGGTCCTTAAGGAGTTAAAGATCTCCTACAGCAGTGAAGAAAAATGGATGTAATTGAAACATTGGAGGTGAGGTCCTGAAGGTGAGCCAACCCCATAAAACATTGTAGTGAGGGCCTACAGGTGAGCAGACTGTAAGAAACATTGGAGGTGAGGGCCTGAAGGTTAGCGAACCCCATAAAACATTGTAGAGAGGGCCTACAGGTGAGCAGACCGTATGAAACATTGGAGATGAGAGCCTGAAGGTGAGTGAACCCCATAAAACATTGTAGTGAGGGCCTACAGGTGAGCAGACCGTATGAAACATTGGAGGTAAGGGCCTGAAGGTGAGTGAACCCCATAAAACATTGTAGTGAGGGCCTACAGGTGAGCAGACCATATGAAACATTAGAGGTAAGGGACTAAAGGTGAGCGAACCCCACAAAACATTGTACTGAGGGCCTACAGGTGAGCAGACCATATGAAACATTGGAGGTGAGGGCCTGAAGGTGAGTAAACCCCATAAAACATTGTACTGAGGGCCTACAGGTGAGCAGACCGTATGAAACATTGGAGGTGAGGGCCTGAATTGAGCGAACCCCATAAAACATTGTAGTGATGGCCTACAGGTGAACAGACCGTATGACACATTGGAGGTGAGGGCCTGAAGGTGAGCGAACCCCATAAAACATTGTAGTGAGGGCCTACAGGTGAGCAAGCCGTATGAAACATTGGAGGTGAGGGCCTGAAGGTGAGCGAATCCAATAAAATATTGTACTGATGGCCTAGAGGTGAGCAGACCATATGAAACATTGGAGGTGAGGGCCTGAAGGTGAGCGAACCCCATAAAACATTGTACTGAGGGCCTAGAGGTGATCAGACCATATGAAACATTGGATGTGAGGGCCTGAAGGTTATCGACCTTGTCACTCCGTGAGCCACTAGGCCGCACTTCAGGGTGAGGTTGCTGGCAGGGTGTCATAAAAGTGTCCCATGCCTTGGACAGTGCTGCCCTGTGTTTGTTGGAACTGGTGTGTGTTCCCCTTGTCTCACCTTCCTCGGTTGCCAAAGGAAGTACGGACTCTGCCGCTAGCATTGTCAGATGTAAATGTTTGGAGCAATTTATCAAGGACCTTCTGGTATTGCACCATTTTACTTGCCCTCTCCACCATAGGAATGAGAGATGAGAAGTTCTCTTTGTAGCGGGGGTCTAGAAGGGTGAACACCCAGTAATCTGTGTTGTCTAAAATGCGTATAACGCGAGGGTCACGGGAAAGGCAGCCTAACATGAAGTCAGCCATGTGTGCCAGAGTACCAACAAGCAAGACATCTATGTCGACGTCAGCATGCCTCCCCATCTCCTCATCCTCATCCTCTTGTGCCCATCCACATCGAACCAGTGTAATTAAAGTTCCGCCAGTAGTACCCTCTGTAGCATAGGCAACATTCTCCAGCTCCTCCTCATTGTCTAATTCGCGCTGAGAGGACAAAATGTGGGTGGTCTGGCTATCACCCACACTAAAGTCCTCCCCCATTTCCACGTCTGACACATTCAGAGCGTCGTCCTTAATTGTGAGCAGCGATCGTTTGAGTAGACACAGAAGTGGGATGCTTACGCTGATTATAGCGTTATCGCCACTAAACATCTGTGTGGATTCCTCAAAGTTTCTTAACACCTCACAGCGGTCTGCCATCAATGCCCACTCTTCGCTTGTGAATAGTGGAAGTTGACAAGAAAGGCGACGACCATGTTGCAACTGGTATTTCACAACTGCCCTCTGCTGCTCACAAAGCCTGGACAACATGTAGAACGTAGAGTTCTAGCACGTGCTCACGTCGCACAACAGTCGACGAGCTGGAAGCCCCAAGCGCTGCTGCAGCATTGATAGAGCGGCTGAAGCTGTGGACGACTTGCGGAAATGGGCACCCACGGGGCGAGCCTTTACTAGTAGCTCTGTAAAATTTGTGTATGTTAAGTTAATAAAGCTCTGAACCACTAAGTTCGGCCATTGTCCAACACAACCATGCCTGGCTGTAGGTTGAGTGGCGACAGCCACAGCTCGGTCTGGTCCCTTATACCCTGCCACACCTCTGCAGCGGTGTGCTGTTTGTCCCCTAGGCAGATCAGCTTCAGCACGGCGTGTTGACGTTTCCCCACAGCAGTGCTACACTGCTTCCAGCTACCAACTGATGGCTGACTGCTGGAGGTAGAAGTGGTAGAGGTAGCGGCGGAAGAGGAGGAGAAGTGGGGTTGGAGCCAGTAACATAGCTGCTGGCGGAGACCCTGTTGGACGTAGGGCCCGCAATCCTGGGCGTGATGGAGCACGCAATAGCAACGCCGCATAGTCGGCAAGGCCAAATCAAAAACGGGGCGGAAGAAGAATGACGCGGCGCGCACGTGAACAAGCACATGACCGTAGCGTCACAGGCACCTGGAAGTAACGACCTCACCATAGGCTCACAGTCGGTGGGGAATACCTAGCCCAAATACCGAGGGCGGAGCCGGTGTGACGATGCGGTCACGCGGTATGACACATGATCGCGGCACCACAGATCAATCAAAAGTGCAGGCCCGCAGTTTCCTCTGATCATTCACAGGTACTTTGTGTACATGATAAGGTAAAACACTTGATAAGGCATAGCCGACCAGCAGATAGAAGGCAATCTGATCAAACATACAGAGATATATAACATAAAGAAGTATATAACATAAGGAACATGATTAGCCACATATTGTACTAATAGACAGCGAGCACCAGAATCGCAGTGTAGGCAAGAGGGAAAACACCTCACCACACTGCGATATTGTATCACATGATTATAATCAAACCCATTGTATAAGATATAGTATGTACGTTCATAAATATAAGGGAACAGTGGCAAAAAGTGGCAGTGCTCCGGAGCAAAGCTCACTTGACGTAAAGTGCTATGTGCAAAGACATTGTATAATTGTATACAAATATTGAGTGTTGTCCAGAAACACCCAAGTTTGGGAACTTGAATGTTGTATATACATACAAAGCTACAAAACGTAGACAATTAATAATACATGTGCCCTTGGGTTTCAACCAGGACAAACCAATATAGTGATCAAGAGCAAGGAAAAGGTGGTGAGAAAGGAGTGAGCAGGGTGCACCGTGCAGTAATAAAGAAAGGAAAGTATAGGGACAGGTAGTGATTGCATATCATCAAGAATGTCACAAAAGCTGTCATAATTATTCTATAGTCGTGTGGCCGAGAAAAATCATGGTATTGTTAGGTCCAAGGCAAGTTTGAGCAGAATATTTTCCAAAAGGATCTATATATAGCCATATCTCCACCGGTATGATCCTCCGCTTCGACAGGTGTCATAGGTAATACTAAAGGTAGATAAAGAAAACGCAGCATATTAAAAACAGGGGAATAAAAGACAATGAAATTAAAAACAAGGGACCCGGGATGAGCAGGGGTACCCCAAGGGAACTCAGGAATCAGAAAAATATGTAAGGAAAAGTCCATCACAGGAAAGATCTATTACAAAAAGGGGGCAAACGATAGATCCTCGTTTAATCCCCTGGGTGTCATACTATCTAATTCATGGATCCAACGTACTTTTTTTGGTGCCAAGATCTTCCTCCAGTTACCACCACGTAGTGTAATGTACAGTGGGATGCGAAAGTTTGGGCAACCTTGTTAATCGTCATGATTTTCCTGTATAAATAGTTGGTTGTTACGATAAAAAATGTCAGTTAAATATATCATATAGGAGACACACACAGTGATATTTGAGAAGTGAAATGAAGTTTATTGGATTTACAGAAAGTGTGCTATAATTGTTTAAACAAAATTAGGCAGGCGCATATATTTGGGCACCACAAAAAAGAAATGAAATATATATTTTGTAGATCCTCCTTTTGCAGAAATTACAGCCTCTAAACGCTTCCTGTAGGTTCCAATGAGAGTCTGGATTCTGGTTGAAGGTATTTTGGACCATTCCTCTTTACAAAACATCTTTAGTTCATTCAGGTTTGATGGCTTCCGATCATGGACAGCTCTCTTTAAGTCACACCACAGATTTTCAATTATATTCAGGTCTGGGGACTGAGATGGCCATTCCAGAACATTGTACTTGTTCCTCTGCATAAATGCCTTAGTGGATTTTAAGCAGTGTTTAGGGTCGTTGTCTTGTTGAAAGATCCAGCCCTGGCGCAGCTTCAGCTTTGTCACTGATTCCTGGACATTGGTCTCCAGAATCTGCTGATACTGAGTGGAATCCATGCGTCCCTCAACTTTGACAAGATTCCCAGTCCCTGCACTAGCCACACAGCCCCACAGCATGATGGAACCACCACCATATTTTACTGTAGGTAGCAGGTGTTTTTCTTGGAATGCTGTGTTCTTTTTCCTCCATGCATATGGCCAAATAACAAAATTTTAGTTTCATCAGTCCACAACACCTTATTCCAAAATGAAGCTGGCTTGTCCAAATGTGCTTTAGCCCACCTCAAGCGGCACTTTTTGTGCTGTGGGCAGTGAAAAGGCTTCCTCTGCATCACTCTCGCATATAGCATCTCCTTGTGTAAAGTGCGCCGAATGGTTGAACGATGCACAGTGACTCCATCTGCGGCAAGATGATGTTGTAGGTCTTTGGTGCTGGTCTGTGGGTTGACTCTGACTGTTCTCACCATTCGTCGCTTCTGTCTATCCAAGATTTTTCTTGGTCTGCCACTTTGAGCCTTAACTTGAACTGAGCCTGTAGTCTTCCATTTCCTCAATATGTTCCTAACTGTGGAAACAGACAGCTGAAATCTCTGAGACAGCTTTCTGTATCCTTCCCTTAAACCATGATGGTGAACAATCTTTGTCTTCAGGTCATTTGAGACCCCCATGTTGCTACTCTTTAGAGAAAATTAAAAGAGGAGGGAAACTTACAATTGACCCCCTTAAATACTCTTTCTCATAATGTCGGGATTCGAACCCGTGACCAGCCACATCCCAGGCGGTAGCCCTGCTTACTAGGCTACCGTCCTCTCTGGACATTCCTCCCTGAAGCCTATTAGTTAACCTCAGTCTTGCCAAGCCTTGCTCATTACCCTTGATTCCCCACACCTGGTACTTCCCCTTTATAAGTCCAGCCCCTTGCACTCCAGTTTGCTGATTATTGAGCTCCTGAGCCTTGATCAAGCTTCTCCTCATCTGCTGCTCTTGTTACTATTGAAAGTCCACTGCTGACCAGGAATTGCCTACCGACTACTCTTCTGCTTGTCGCTACCTACTGAACTGCTACCACCATTGCCATTCGGATTGTCTGACTACGCTTACTGCCGCCTGCCCTGACCCACCGCCTGCCTACCGACTACGCCTCTGCCAGACTTCCTGCACCTACTACCTGCCTGCGGTCCTTGCCACTGGGCTCCACTCCTACCTCGAGCCAGCGGTCCTCTTTCTCAGGTGAGCCTGTAGGACTGTTACAGAATAATCAGCCAAAACTATGGAGTCCGCAATGGCCACTCTGCGTAAGCAGGTCTCCGAACTTCAAGAATTTGGTACTACATATCAGGAGAAATTTTCCCAGCTCCAAGGCGTAGTCCAAAGCCAACAGAGGGAGATTATTGAACTACAGAGGCAACTCCTGGACGTCCGCGGCGCCCCCGCAGACACCCGCATGCCACTCCCATCAAGATTCAGCGGCGACAGACGCCAGTATCGGGGGTTTCTAAACCAATGCCGCATCTATTTTCAGATGTACCCGGCCCCCTTCACCACCGAGAAAAAGAAGGTGCTATTCGTGGTCAATCTCCTGACGGATGAAGCATTAGAATGGGCATCACCATACGTGGAGACTAACAGTCAGCTCCTGGACAACCTAAACAACTTCATCACCGCCATGAGCCAAGTCTTCGATGACCCCAACCGCTGTGCGACAGCCGAGGCGCGACTACATGGTCTGCGGCAAGGGAGACGCTCCGTCGCCGAATACACCGCCGAGTTTCGCCGTTGGGTCACGGACACCACCTGGAACCCAGCGGCACAGATAAGCCAATTCCGGCGAGGCCTGTCAGAATTAATAAAGGACGAACTCACCAGAGTTGAGGCCCCGGACGATCTGGATGACTTCATTCAGTTACGCATCCGGATAGATCAAAGACTCTCCGAGAGGAAGAAAGAAAGACTCTGGTCCTCGGACCACAGACCCACTTACTCCTTCTCTTCCACCGCCCAGCGCGACCCCCAGTTAGTAACTGAACCTATGCAGGTCGACGCTCTACGTAGGTCTCTATCCACAGCTGAGAAGGAGAGAAGGCTGGCCGAAAACCTCTGCCTCTACTGTGGGGAGCCGGGTCATTTTGCCATCAAATGTCCTCATAAGATCCGAAAGACTATTGCCGTCACGGAGCTAAAGGAGCAACCACAAACTCCAACCCCGCCAGCAGCCCCTGAAAATAACAACACGGCGGCTCATGGATCCCACTTCCTCATCCCGATCCTCATCGACATTGAGGGGCGACAACTCCCCTGTTCAGCGATGTTAGACTCCGGGGCGGGAGGCAACTTCATGGACCTAACCTTCGCCCGCGAAAAGAACATTCCACAGACAATTAAGGCAGCCCCCGTTGACCTGGAAACCGTCGACGGATCCCCACTCTCCTCGGGGCCGGCTACTCACGAGACCACCGAACTACAACTCCTCATAGAACCAGATCACCGTGAAAAGATCCACTTCTCTCTGATCGCTTCCCCGAAGTTCCCAGTGATCTTGGGCATCCCATGGTTGGCCACCCACAACCCCTTGGTGGACTGGGAAACCCGCTGCATACGATTCCCATCCGAGTTCTGCACGCTAAATTGCTCCCACAAACCCGTCCTTCCACCCGAAGACACCACCATCTCTAAACTATCCGTCAAGGATCTGCTACCCCCTCAATACCGCGAGTTCCAGGATGTCTGCGACAAGAAAAACGCAGACAAGCTGCCACCACACCGACCCTACGACTGCCCTATAGAACTGTTGCCCGGGGCCGAAAAACCCTTTGGCAGTATCTACTCCCTCTCAGAGCCTGAACTCAAGGCTCTGAAAGAGTACCTGGACGAGGACCTGAGGAAGGGGTTCATCCGGCCCTCCACCTCCCCCGCGGGAGCCCCCTTTTTCTTCGTAGAGAAAAAAGACTCCTCCCTGCGTCCCTGCATAGACTACAGAAAGCTTAATGACATAACCGTAAAAAAACGGTACCCGCTCCCACTGATTTCCGAACTCCTTGAGAGACTCCGGGAAGCGAAGATCTTCACCAAACTCGACCTTCGAGGGGCCTACAACCTCGTCCGAATCCGCCCTGGGGACGAATGGAAGACCGCCTTCCGGACACGTTATGGTCATTTCGAGTACCTGGTCATGCCTTTCGGACTCTGCAATGCTCCCGCCACCTTCCAGCACTTCATTAACGACGTCCTCAGGGACATGCTGGATCTGTTTGTAGTCGTTTACCTGGACGACATCTTGATCTTCTCTGAAGACCTCGAGCAGCACCGCAAACACGTCCGCAGGGTACTGCAGAGACTCAGACAGAACTCTCTCTATATCAAGCTAGAGAAATGTGAGTTTGAGCGAACCACCACTCAGTTCCTCGGATACATCATCTCCCCAGAGGGCCTAAGTATGGACCCGGGGAAGGTCCAAGCTGTGATGAACTGGCCCGTTCCGAAAAACGAGAAGGAGATACAAAGATTCATTGGCTTCGCCAACTTCTATCGGAAGTTTATCTGGAACTTCTCCAAGGTCATAGCACCAATCACCCAACTCACCAAGAAGGCAGTCCCCTTCTCCTGGACACCCGAGGCCCAGGAGGCCTTCACCAAGTTGAAACTCCTCTTCACTCCTGCCCCAATCCTAATCCACCCGAACCCCGAGCTCCCATTTACAGTCGAAGTGGATGCATCAGACTCTGCGGTGGGGGCAGTTTTGTCACAACGGACAGGGGAGAGGATGCTATTACACCCGTGCGCATATTTCTCCCGCCAGATGTCCCCCTCCGAGAAGAACTATGACATCGGGAACAAAGAACTACTGGCGATCAAGGATGCCTTCTCCGAGTGGAGACACCTGCTGGAGGGAGCCACCAACCCCATAATCATACTAACTGACCACAAGAACCTCGAGTTCATCCGCAGCGCTAAGAGACTCTCAGCCAGACAGGCCAGATGGAGCCTATTCTTTTCCCGCTTCAACTATCTCATCACCTATCGCCCTGGATCAAAAAACGGCAAGGCTGACGCCCTCTCCAGAATGTTTTCCGAGCCCTCACAGAGTAACAAGGGCCAAAATAACATCTTACCCGAGAGAAGGGTCGTAGGGGCCACCTACTCTAAAGAACTCCTGGGCACAATCAAAGAAGGATATGAAAATGACTCCTTCCTCTCCCACCCCACAGGCAATGTCAGCCTTACGTTTAAGAACGGTCATTGGTTTCATCAGGACCTACAACTATATGTACCAGAAATCGCACGGCTCGAAGTGCTCAAACTCAACCATGACTCCAAGGTGGCCGGTCATTTTGGCACAAGAAAGACCCAGGAGCTTCTCTCCCGCTCCTTCTGGTGGCCAACATACAAGGAGGACATCAAGAGGTACATCTCCTCGTGCACGGTCTGTGCCCGCAATAAGACTCCTCGTTCCTCTCCCGTGGGTCTGTTACAACCCCTCCCCATTCCCTCCCGCCCCTGGGGCTCGATCTCCATGGACTTTGTGGTAGACCTTCCTCCTTCAAAAGGGATGAACACCATCCTGGTCGTGGTCGACCGTCTCACCAAGATGGCCCATTTCATCCCCTACAAAGGCCTACCCACAGCCAAACAGACGGCCGATCTTATTCTCAGAGAGGTCTTCAGGCTGCATGGGATCCCGGACGACGTGGTCTCCGACCGAGGCATACAATTTGCCTCAAAGTTCTGGAAGAACTTCTGCCTGGCGCTCGGGGTTAAAGTGAACCTGTCCTCTGCTTTCCACTCTCAGTCAAACGGGCAGACGGAGAGAACTAATCAGACCCTAGAGCAATACCTTATCTGTTTCAGCTCCCACCTGCAGGATGACTGGCTGGATCATCTCCCCACGGCCGAGTTCGCCTACAACAATGCTGAGCACAGCTCAACCAAGCACAGCCCCTTCTTTGCTAACACAGGCTCGCACCCGGTGTTCATTCCCCACCTACCCGTCGCCTCCACCCTCCCAGCAGTGGCCGAACGCCTAACAACCCTACAGGAGGCACAAAAGAACATTATAGACAACCTCCAGCTTGCCCAGAGGCGCTTTAAACAGGGAGCAGACAGACGTCTCAAACCCACCCCGGGCTTCCATGTGGGAGACAAGGTGTGGCTGTCCACCAGGAACCTCAGATTGAAGGTCCCCTCCAAAAAATTTGCCCAAAGATACATGGGTCCGTTCCGGATCACCGCACAAATCAACGAGGTCACTTTCCATCTCGACCTTCCGGACTCCATTAGGGTGCACCCTGTCTTCCATTGCTCTCTCCTCAAGCTATACGTGGAGAACACCTTCACAGGCCGCCACTCTCCCCCTCCACCACCCGTGAGGGTACAGGGTGAAGAAGAATATGTTGTCGCAAAGATTCTCGACTCCAGGATCCACCGGGGAAGACTACAATACCTAATTGGGTGGGAGGGTTACCCTCCTGAGGATAACTCCTGGGAGCGAGAAGAAAATGTCCACGCCCCCAGACTGGTAAAAGAGTTCCACCAACGGCACCCCTGCCCCTGCGGTGCCCGGAGGTCACCTTGACCAGCCACATCCCAGGCGGTAGCCCTGATTACTAGGCTACCGTCCTCTCTGGACATTCCTCCCTGAAGCCTATTAGTTAACCTCAGTCTTGCCAAGCCTTGCTCATTACCCTTGATTCCCCACACCTGGTACTTCCCTATATAAGTCCAGCCCCTTGCACTCCAGTTTGCTGATTATTGAGCTCCTGAGCCTTGATCAAGCTTCTCCTCATCTGCTGCTCTTGTTACTATTGAAAGTCCACTGCTGACCAGGAATTGCCTACCGACTACTCTTCTGCTTGTCCCTACCTACCGAACTGCTACCACCGTTGCCATTCGGATTGTCTGACTACGCTTTCTGCCGCCTGCCCTGACCCACCTGCCTACCGACTACGCCTCTGCCAGACTTCCTGCACCTACTACCTGCCTGCGGTCCTTGCCACTGGGCTCCACTCCTACCTCGAGCCAGCGGTCCTCTTTCTCAGGTGAGCCTGTAGGACTGTTACACATAATTGGATTCACCTGTGTATGTAGGTCAGGGGTCAAGCTTACCAAGCCAATTTGAGTTCCAATAATTAGTTCTAAAGGTTTTGGAATCAATAAAATGACAACAGTGCCCAAATTTATGCACCTGCCTAATTTTGTTTAAACAATTATAGCACACTTTCTGCAAATCCAATAAACTTCATTTCACTTCTCAAATATCACTGTGTGTGTCTCCTATCTGATATATTTAACTGACATTTTTTATCGCAACAACCAACGATTTATACAGGAAAATCATGACGATTAACAAGGTTTCCCAAACTTTCGCATCCCACTGTATACCCTGTCAATACCACGGTTTCTAAATTGCGTACTATTGCAGTCGTGGAGCAGTTTAAAGTGTTTAGGGATAGTTTTTAACAGAGTGATATCTTTTTCATCTTTAGCAGCTTCAATACCCAGAATGTGTTCACGTGTCCTCCTCTTAAGTTCTCTGGATGTCAACCAACGTAAATACGTTGGCATGGACACATCCCCACATATATCACACCTGGTGTATTACAGGTGATAGTATGTGTGATAGTATATTGTTTACTATTCGTGAATGGATTACTGAAGGTGGTGGTCCTGTCAATGTTGGAGCATGCAACGCACTTCCCACATGGGGTGCATCCCCATTTGGGACATTTTGAATCAGGGTTCAGCTTGATCTGATAACCTGGGTGATAGCTGTTTACCAAAAGATCTTTTAGGTTTTTGGTGCGTCTGTACGTAATGGACGGACGGGTAGGTAGTATTTTTACCAAGATGGAATCTAGTTGTAGAATCTCCCAATGCTTTCCTAGTGTATCTCGAATGGATTTCCACTGTGGGTTATACGAGGTGATAAACCGTACCTTATCAACTTGATTGTGTCATTTACGGTTGTATGCCAGCAATGGGTCTCTTTGTGCTCGTTTCGCCTTCTGATGACACTGTACAATATTTGCCTCTGAATAACCACGATCAGAAAACCTTTTATGCAGATCCCGGGACTGTCTGTTGAATGCCTTGTCCGTTGAACAGATTCTCCTGGCCCTCAAGAACTGGCCATATGGAATACTGCGGATAAGATTGTGTGGGTGACAGGAGTGCACATGTAGGACTGAGTTGGTGGATGTTGCCTTGCGGAACAGGTCAGTAGATATCTTTCTGGACTCGTCTACCCGAATCTATACATCAAGAAAATCGAGGTATGTCTTATCAATCCTGGACGTCAATGTGATGTTCTGGTTGTTACAGTTGAGCAACCCCATAAATTCGGTGAATCCAGACTGTGGGCCCTGCCACACGATGAAAATATCGTCAATGTAGCGGGCCCACATCTGGACCCCACCAATGTCGCTATATACCTCCGCGAGGAACACCTCCCTCTCCCACAGCCCCAGGAACAGGCATGCAGAGGACGGCGCACAGGCCACCCCCATGGCCGTTCCCTGGAGCTGCAGGTAGAAGGCGTCCCCGAAGAGGAAGAAATTATGAGTTAAGACGAACTCAAGGAGTTCCACGATAAACTCACCCAAATCATCTTCGATGTTGGACATGGATAAGAAAAAACGGACCGCCTCCAGGCCATCCTTGTGGCGAATGCTGGTATACAGTGATTCAACATCACATGAGGTGACCCACATGTCCGGTTCGAGATGCAGATCGTTAAGACGGCTTAGGAAGTCAGTCGTGTCTTTTACGAACGATGGAAGTTGTTCTACAAGGGGCTGCAATATAAAATCAATGTATTTGCAAGCTGGTTCACACAATTTCCTCTTCCCTGATACAATGGGACGTCCAGGAGGGCATGTCCCATTTTTGTGAATTTTAGGGAGTAGTAGTTTTTTGGTAATAGTGCCATTTGCCTCAGCACATTGCACAAGAGCAACCAATTCTCGTTTGTACTGGTCGCTGGGATTAAATGTCAGTCGCTTGTAACAGGTGGGGTCCCTAAGTTGTCTATTTGCTTCTTTTTCGTATGCATCTCTAGGCCACACTACCACATTGCCGCCTTTGTCGGCGGGTTTGACCACCACGTCCTTCATTTTTGTAGTTCTTTAACGGCCCTTCTCTGTAAAAAGGTCAGATTGTTAAATCTGGTTGAATAAGTGGCTGAGATCTTGTGGAGTTCTCGAGTGACCAGCTGTACAAAGGCGTGGATATTAGGATAAAAATTAAATGCGGGGAACCTCGTTGACTTTGGTAGGAGAGAAGATGGGAACTTACCATAAGGCCCAACTGCTCTTGGTTCCTGTTCCTCCATTAATTCCTCCAAAATTGTGACTGCTTCTTTTTCTTGTGGCGTAGTGAGTAGTTCTTGCGATACGTCCTTAGTAAAAAACATCTTTTTAAAAATCAGCTTGCGAGCAAAGAGATTGAGGTCTTTAATTACTGTAAAGCAATCAAAATAGTCAGATGGAACGAATGATAGACCAAGACTTAGTACATCTAATTGTGCTTTAGACAATTCTTTGTTCGATAAATTAATTACCTTAGGGTTGATGTCAAGTGTTGGATTATCAACGTTACGTTTGGGATAGTTTTGTTTGTGGTGTGTGGGAGATGCCTTCCTTTTCATTCTGCGGCTGGGATATCGTGTGGCATCCGCACTGACTGGTTGGATTCACCACCTGCAGATGTACTTGAGGACACAGAGCTGGATCTAGATCTAGTTTCAACCGGAAACTTACGCCATTTGTAGACAAAGTTGGGTCCTGTTCCTTATCTGTGTGTCCCGCCTTTGTGCTACCTTTTATTATTATGTATGTATAGTATATTATCAATAAAGCTTTTTGATTTTCATAATCGTGAAAGTCACGTTCATTTTTTGGTGACATGTTGGTGTAAGGGGGGCACACCGTGAAAAATAGTGGCGGCTGGGGACCGCGTACCGAGGGGCGGCCGCCGACATCAGGCTGCGGAAGATCTCAGTCTCCACAAGCCTATATGGCAACATTTCAAGGGCCAGTGATTTTGAAAGTTGCGCATTTAGAGCTATGGACAGTGGGTGGGTGGCTGGGTATGTCCGCTCGCGTTCAAATTCCTGGGGTAAGGACAATTGGACGCTGTGCTGGGACAGGGAAGTGGATGTATTTGCTGATGGTGCATGCGAAAGCCCAAGTGCAAGGCAAGGGGCATCCGGACCTGCGCCTTTGACAGGGGATTGGCCAGCAGTGCGTAACACAGGGGAAGAGGAGGCAGTGGGGTGGCCGGCAGACCCTGATTGTGGACCCAGGCGTTTGGCCCACTGATTAGGGTGCTTGGATGCCATGTGGCGGATCATGCTGGTGGTGGTGAGGTTGCTGGCACCAGAGAAGAAACCTATTCTGACTAATGTCAAACAGTAATGTCATTGGTCAATACATGATTCAGAAAATAATTAAGTCACAACATAGCAAAAAGAAATTCCGCAGCACTTCCAAGGTGTAAAATGAAAAAATAGTACTTTATTTACCAGACAGCAACGTTTCGATCCTTCTCTCTGGGATCTTTCTCAAGCAGTGAACATATACTAGTATAGCATGCTTTTTATACAGCTTAGTCACAACATAGATAAATAATCGCATATAATACATACAGAAAAATGCGTCGGGACAAAGTTTGCATTCCTGGGACATATGGTATATGCTCCTTTTTCCCACTGGTGATCATATTTGGACGCCACTGATTTATTTGGGAGCATATATGTATTATGTGCGATTATTAATCTACATGTATGTTGTGACTTTATTATTTTCTGATACATGCATTGACCAATGACATTACTGTTCCACTGTAGTCATAATAGGTCTCTTCTCGGGTGGTGTTATCTATCCCTTGTCAGGAACATATAGGGCCTGTCAGGAGGTTCCTGACACGGGATCGTCCCTATCTGGGCGGCCATTCCGTTTTTGCTAGACAGGGCTTGTAGTTTGATAGGGCAAGTGTGAGGGTTAGATATTTTTCCTTTCCTTCTCCCACCCAGCCTTATTGCCAATTGATTTTTATGGGCACAATATGGGTGAGTTTTAATGATCATCAGTAAAGGTTACTTTTTACACTGGTGAAGGTACTCTGCGATTATATTATAATTAAATTACACGATTGACTACCTGACATTTGATGTCTATATCTATCAGAACTGTGATAAATTCCTGTCCAGACTCCAGCAGCGTGGTCCTCAGCCTCGGCAATGCCCACTGGAAGACATGCGCTGCTGAGCCACGGCCTCTGGTGACCCAACCTCATCCTAGCGATGGGCTGATTAGCTCAGCTGCTCTATTACTGTATATTAGTGTTTCTGACTAATGGAGCACCAATTCAATGGGCCTATCAGGTTCTGATCCAGAGACTCAGTGCTCTATTTAACCTCCTCAGGACCGCCGTACGCAGGATTGCGTCTTTGCGGCGGTCCTGTTACTCTGGGTGGACGCGCCGGTGCGTCCTCACGCGAGACGCAAGATTTTGGGCAAAGCCGGCCCGCGCATGCGCATCGCGGGCCGGCAAAATTTAAAAGACAAGTTCGTCATCAGCCTGCCAGCCAATGATCGTCGCTGGCAGGTTGATGATTTTCAAAAAAACAAATCAGAAGCCATCTAACACATTATATTTATAAATATAATGTGTTAAATGGCTTCTGTGCTCCTCTAATGGTCCTTTTCGTCGGTTGGTCCCAGCAGAGGAGCACACATCACAGTGAGTACACCAACACTACACTTAGCCCCCAGATCTCCCTCCATCACCCCAATTAACCCCTTGATCACCCCTTGATCGCCCCTGTCAATCACCTAGTGAAAGGGAAAAAAGTGATCAGTATAAACTGTCATTTGTTTTTTCACTGGTATTGACTGTTAGGTTTTAGGATAGTTTAGGCCCCTTGGTTAGGTAGTTAGCGATCGTTTAGCGCCCAGCCCACCGCACCGCAGTCACTTATTCGCTGATTAGCGTATCGCCTATCAGCATTTGTACTTTTATAGTATCTGTAAGTGATCAGAACTGATCACAGTCAGATCTATAATAGTATTAGTGTCACCTTAGTTCACCCTCCACCCAAAACGCAGTGTTTACCCGATCAGGCCTGATCGGTCGCCCACACGTGCGTTCACCCACGCCCGCCCCGCCGCAGTGACAAAAAAAAATTTTTTTTTTGATCACTGCACAATCAATTTACAAGTGCTGCGGCGATAAAAAAAATCTGTTTTGATATTTTTTATCAATCGCAGCGGCCTTCGGTACTTCGCTAACCTCCCATTTGTAAGACAGGCTTGCTTTTTTTCTTGGGTAGTCTCAGGGAATACCCCTAAATTTTGTAGTCCAAATGTCAAACATGGGGTATTCTTCTGAAGAGGCCTACAGCATTCTGACCCAGTCGGATGAGGAATGGGAACCCTCATCTGATGAATCTAGCGGGTCAGAATATGAACCTGTAGAAAGCAGTGGCAGTCTGACCCAAAGTTCGGACGAGGAGGTTGAGGTCCCTGATAGCACCAGGCATACCCGGCCCCGTGTCGCTAGACCACAGGTTGTGCAGGATCCGTTTCAAGGGCAGCAGAGTGGGGCTGCAGCTGTCGGATTACGTGGTGAGGCATACACCAGCAGCGCAGCCTATCCTGGACCTAGTACCAGCACTGCCGTACAACATGGTGAAGTGGCGAGCACCAGAAGGGCAGTTGAAGCTGGCACGGTGGCACGTGCAATAGTTACCCCGTCGCAGCCACCGCACAGACAGGCCCGTAGAGCCCCTAGAGTCCCTGAGGTGCTGGCAAACCCTGATTGGCAGTCCCCAACTTCAGCCGCACCATTAGTTCCCCCTTTCACCGCCCAGTCTGGAGTTCGGGTTGAGACAGCTCAGATCGGTTCGGCACTGGGATTTTTTGAGCTATTCTTGACTGCGGAGCTCTTGGACTTAGTCGTGGCAAAAACAAATTGGTATGCCACTCAATTTATAGCTGCAAACCCGGGAAGCTCTTATGCCCAGTCTTTCCAGTGGAAACCCGTCCAAGTTTCCGAATTTAAAATTTTTCTGGGCCTTCTCCTCAACATGGGTCTAACCAAAAAGCATAAATTGCGGTCATATTAATCCACGAACCCAATTCATCACATGCCCATGTTCTCTGCTGCTATGTCCAGGACACGATTTGAGACCATCCTGCATTTCCTGCACTTTAGCGACAACACCACCTCCCGTCCCAGAGGCCACCCAGCTTTTGACTGGCTCCACAAAATTCGGCCCCTCATAGACCACTTCAACAACAAATTTGCAGATTTGTATACCCCTGAGCAAAACATCTGCGTAGACGAGTCCCTTATACATTTTACCGGGCGCCTTGGCTTCAAACAATACATCCCAAGCAAGCGCGCCCGGTATGGGGTCAAATTGTATAAGCTCTGTGAAAGGGCCTCAGGCTATACCCACAAATTTCGGATCTATGAGGGCAAAGATCAGACCCTGGAGCCGGTCGGTTGCCCTGACTACCTGGGGAGCAGTGGAAAGACAGTCTGGGACTTGGTGTCACCCTTATTTGGCAAGGGGTACCATCTTTATGTGGACAATTTCTACACAAGTGTGCCCCTCTTCAGGCATTTGTTCCTAGAACAGATTGGCTGCTGTGGCACCGCGCGACCTAGTCGCCGGGGCTTCCCCCAATGGCTCGTTACCACCCATCTTGCAAGGGGGGAGAGGGCTGCCTTGTGTAACCAAGAACTGCTCGCGGTGAAATGGAGAGACAAGCGTGACGTTTACATGCTCTCCTCCATTCACGCAGACACGACAATCCAAATTGAATGAGCAACCAGTGTCATTGAAAAGCCCCTCTGTGTCCACGACTATAATTTGCTCATGGGAGGGGTGGACTTCAATGACCAGATGTTGGCTCCTTATCTACTTTCCCGCAGGACCAGACGCTGGTATAAGAAGGTGTCTGTATATTTGATTCAATTGGCTGCATATAATAGTTTTGTTCTCTACAGTAAGGCTGGGAGAACAGGATCCTTCCTCAAATTTCAGGAAGAGATCATCGCAAACCTCCTGTATCCAGGAGGTTCCGTGGCCCCATCCACCAGTGTAGTGAGCCGTCTACACGAGCGACATTTCCCCAGTGTCGTTGCTGGTACCTCAAACCGACCGCCACCCCGAAAAAAATGTCGTGTCTGTAGCAGGAGTGGAATAAGGCGTAACACCCGCTATTTCTGTCCTGACTGCCCTGACCACCCTGCCCTATGCTTTGGGGAGTGTTTCCGGAAGTACCACACACAGGTACACTTAGCATAGGGATTGCATCTCACAGGACAGGCACACAGGGCTATTAGGGCCCTTTCACTCACAGCTGCTGCAAACCTCTCCTTTCACCTGGGACAAAGTGCATAATGTACTTCGCCACATCTCTGGGCGATTTGCGCTTTGCACATTGTCCCATGGGGAAGGAGAGGTTTGTCCTATAAAGGTAAAAAAATAAAATAAAAAATCACCGGTAAGCAAAAAAGTTAACGTTCTGTTCAAAAAGTTAAATAAAGTTTATATGTTCCGTTCAAATGTTATTATAAAGTTAATACATTTATTGCGTTGCGGCCTGGTTTTTTCTTTTTTGTTTTGTTTTTTTTTACCTTCCAGGTGGACCAACCGATCGACTAGCTGCAGCACTGATGTGCATTCTGACAGAAGCATCGCGCTGCTGTCAGATTACCCAAAAGTCGGTGTATGCGGCGCTGCAAGACGAGATTTCTCCTCTGCAGTAAAAGATACGTTTGCCGAGGCATATGAGCTGAGGAGGCGGCGGTGTTCATATACTTTGGCAAACACTTTGTATATAAAAAAAAAAAAAAAAAATCCTGGCAATGATTTATTCATTCACATCGATTGATTTAAATGGAGAAATCTGGTTTGCCAGGGCATACGGGCTAAGTGGGTATGGATGTTGGGCGGATATAAGGAGAATAGCAGAAACTCCTAATGCTGGCCATACATGTAATGATTGCGGAGACCCTCAAATGCCAGGGCAGTACAAACACCCCACAAATGACCCCATTTTGGAAAGAAGACACCCCAAGGGATTCGCTGAGGGGCATATTGAGTCCATGAAAGATTGAAATTTTTGTTTCAAGTTAGCGGAAAGGGAGACTTTGTGAGAAAAAAACAAAAAAAAAATCAATTTCCGCTAACTTGTGCCAAAAAAAAAAAAATTCTATGAACTCGCCATGCCCCTCATTGAATACCTTGGGGTGTCTTCTTTCCAAAATGGGGTCACATGTGGGGTATTTATACTGCCCTGGCATTTTAGGGGCCCTAAAGCGTGAGAAGAAGTCTGGAATCCAAATGTCTAAAAATGCCCTCCTAAAAGGAATTTGGGCCCCTTTGCGCATCTAGGCTGCAAAAAAGTGTCACATATCTGGTATCGCCGTACTCAGGAGAAGTTGGGCAATGTGTTTTGAGGTGTCATTTTATATATACCCATGCTGGGTGAGATAAATATCTCGGCAAAAGACAACTTTTCCCATTTTTCTATACAAAGTTGGCATTTGACCGAGCGATTTCTCTCACGGAGATACCAGATGTGTGACACTTTTTTGCAGCCTAGGTGGGCAAGTTAATGTACTTATTCCTTCGGACCTCAGCTTGTCCTCTGACCACCCCGTCTCTCGTTTGGTACTGTGTAGCTGTCACGGACGTACCGAGACATAAGGACATTCTTGCAACAGGTGGCAGGAGATCTGTGAGACTGGCAACACGTGGTTTGATCTGACATGTTTTCCTTTTGGATCAAATGACATCTGTGTTTGTTTCTGGTGCTTGCCACACCTTCTTTCCCCAGGTGTGGCTATTGTGGTCATTTTACCTTCTCTATTTATTGTTGTTTCTCCCACTATGTTATGTGGTTTATAGCTTCTGTTGGACTTGTGGTTAGCTTGTGTGTTTGGTTCTCGGCTGAGTTCCTGGTGCTACTAAAGCTTCATTGAAGATAAGTATTTCCTTTCCCTTTTGTAATTTGTTTATATATATATGTGTTTTGCTATTCCCTGTTGTTTGTCATTAGGCCTGAGGGAATTTCCTGTTGGTCCTTCACTTTGGAGGAACAGGTAGACTCAGTCCTGACATTAGTTCCAGGGACCTATAGGGTGAGATAGGATTCTAGGTACCTTTGGGGCCTGTCCATACTAGTAGTCTGTCAGGACTGGAGTTAGAGTTTTCTCTAGGAGGTGTCCATTTTCCTTCCTTAGTTTCCAAGCGTTATTCCGGTATCCCCTTTTCCCTCTTATGCTCGGTGTGGTGTTTTCCTCCCACACAAGAGCATAACAGTAGCCTGTCTGGTTCTGACCCATTTCCATACGACTCTGCTTTGGTGTTTGTTTCTCTTTTGGTGTTTGTCCGTCTCTTATTTAGAGTAGGGACTGTCATTCAGTTGTGGTTCTGCCAAGTACAGCTTATAGTGCAAGTATGTAGGGAAAGAGCAGTGGGTTCTAGGTAAGGGCTCACTGTCCTTGTCTGTTCCTACCTGCAGGCATTATAGAGCACCTTTTTTTCTGACAATTATAATTTGTGAGTGCACTCAGCCTCCGTTAATGCATCATTTTTGGACACCTGGCCCCCAACAGTCACAGTTTTTTTGCCATAACACTGTGTGGAAACTTTGGAATATGAAAAAGCATAACACATGTGACGACGTGGTGTGTTTTTAAACACTCTGTTCGTTAACTACATCAACCATGCATTTACCCATAGATATGTATTTCAGTGTCACTCTTAGGGATCGAGGAGAGAAAAATCAATAATTCATTGAAAAATTAACGACTTTTCTAAGTCCTAGGAAACTAGAGGGTGAAATTTTCAGGGCAATTGTAACAATTTTGTTTCAGGGAGAATCGATTCGGGTCAGAAGGGAAGTTTTTTAAAAATTGAACCTGAACAAAACAGAACCTCAAAAGATTTACTCTTCTCTACTGTAAATTATGAAATGAAAGAACTTTGTTCAAGCTAAAAAAAAGAATAGAGAAGATACACTATTTTTGTGGATGGAGAAAACCGCAAATGCAATATATTTGTGCCACCTTAGTTTAATCAGCTACAGGAAAGAAGTGTAGATTTTTTATGTTAGGGTGTAAATCATGTTCTAAAGAGCTGTTTAATACCATTTCATGTAAGAAAAGCACTAAAAGCCATTTGTGCACTCACATAAAAGAATTTACATGCCAACAGGGTGATACAAAAATAAAGCAATAGAGAAATCATGTTCTCGACTGTAAGGCAGGATCTCTTACCATAATATCTTTCTTTTGGGGCCAACTGGAGTGTTTATGTAGACTATACTTTGTGAATGGTTTATAGAAAGAATATAGCCAAATTTACCGTTCATCTGCACTATAAAGCATGATATGATGCAGGACTATATCTGAATTCACATTGAGTTACATCAATAAAAAAGGTGTTTTATTCTTTGGATTCATGCTGCTGTTGGATTTAATGAAGTATTTCAGTATAACAAATCTCATTTATGATGTATTCCCACTAGATATCTTAGAGACCTTATGCCTGGCTAATGAAGCACAAGAGTTTGGCTCCTTCAAGTGGAATTTCAATTATGCCCAGGATGCATGGTAGAACACATGAAAAGCTAACACCCAGCTTTTATAATTTTCTCCTAACGTATGACACAATATTATCACGACTGTTAAAATTGCAGGAGGAAGTAACTTGATGTTTCCTGCCACTTTTCACAATCAGGAATATACAAATTCCAGCATCTCCATAATTTTCCTGTAATTACAATGTGATGTAATGAGCTAATTAAGCAGCAGTGTTCATAATATTAGCATTTCTTTGTAGACATATGTTAAGGTGGAACAAATTTGGTTTTATGATTGCAAAATAAATGATCCAGCAGGATATTATTGTGATATTCCAATTTTTTTGAATTTCCAATTCCAAATTAGAATTTGTTTTCTGCCAGTTAAAACCAGATAGTGGATTATATCTTTTTTTAATCAGTTTTTTTAATTCTATTTTCTGGACAGAATTATGGGGGCAGCCATCTTGCTTGAGCTGTTGGTAACCCTTTCAAGACCAAGCCATTTTTCACCTTCATGACCCGGCCTAATTTTCCAAATCTGACATGTGTCACTTTATGTGCTAATAACTTTGGAATGCTTTTATTTATCCAAGCCATTCTGAAATTGTTTTCTCGTGACATCTCGTACTTGATGTTAGGGGTAAATTTGGGTTTATATGTTTTAACTTTATATTATAAAAAATCCAAAATGTACAAAAAATATGGAAAAAAATTTACATTTTCGAAATTTGAATTTTTACGCATTAAAAGCAGATAGCGATAATTAGATAGTCTACTTGATGTTGGCATCATTTTGAAAATTCCATTTCTTTTTTTTTAGGACATTAGAAGGCTTAGAATTTAAGAAGCTATTTTTTTCAAAATTTCTAAAACATTTTCAAAAACAACTTTTTCAAGGACCAATTCAGTACTGAAGTCCCTTTGCGGTCCTTACATAATAGAAACCACCCATAAATTACCCCATTTTAGAAACTATACCCCACAAATTAATCAAAAACTGGTTTTGCAAACTATATTAACCCTTAAAGTGTTCCCCCTAGAATTAAAGGAAAATGGAGGAGAAATTCACAATATTCAGTTTTTATGCAGATTTTAAACCCCTTCAGGACCCTGCCATTTTTTTCAAATCTGACATGTCACTTTATGTGGTGATAACTTTAAAACGCTTTTACTTATTCAAGCCATTCTGAGATTGTTTTCTCGTCACATATTGTACTTCATGACAGTGGTAAATTTGAGTCAAAATATTTCATTTTTATTTATAACAAAATACCAAATTTACCAAAATTTTAGAAAAATTCACAATTTTCAAAATTTCAATTTCTCTGCTTTAAAAACAGATAGTGATATCTCCTAAAATAGTTTTACTTTTTATTTTCCATATGTCTACTTCATAGAAAGACAAAAAAGGGGGGTCAGTCAGCACATACCAAACCGCAGGAGCACATTGCTATGGCAGAAAACAACATTAAAAGACAAAACATGCAATGCGAAAACTCACTGCAATATAGAGTACAAAATTGCATAATAATTACAAGTGCTACACTATAAGTGAGAGATACTTGGCAAATCGTTTTGTACAAAATTATTTGAGCCCGTCTGCCGCACGTCAAGGCGATCTCTGTTAGACGGGTTCCTAACACTAAATTCTACCTGTAAAGTGCCATGACGGCTACCATACACTTCAGGGAGTGTAGGTTCCACAAGCATGCTGGGTCTGCTTCAATATCTGTCATTTTGGGTGCCAAAATGGCCTCCACTGTAACCAATGAGTGCAGATACCAACATGCATGCAGGCCCACTCCACAACACCCCTCGGCGCCAAATGGCCACCAAAGACTACAGTGAGAGTCCACAAACTATCTCACTCCTGGTGCCAAATGGCTTCAGTGAGTGAGGGGGAGCGGGCCTGACTATATACTCACACTAATTAAAATCAGCCTATAGGGCAGACAAGGTGGTCAGGAGTGCATGACTGAGGAGGCAGCCACACCTCCAGTGCAAACTGCAAAGAAAGACAAAAAAGGGGGGTCAGTCAGCACATACCAAACCGCAGGAGCACATTGCTATGGCAGGGAACAACATTAAAAGACAAAACATGCAATGCGAAAACTCACTGCAATATAGAGTACAAAATTGCATAATAATTACAAGTGCTACACTATAAGTGAGAGATACTTGGCAAATCGTTTTGTACAAAATTATTTGAGCCCGTCTGCCGCACGTCAAGGAGATCTCTGTTAGACGGGTTCCTAACACTATATTCTACCTGTAAAGTGCCATGACGGCTACCATACACTTCAGGGAGTGTAGGTTCCACAAGCATGCTGGGTCTGCTTCAATATCTGTCATTTTGGGTGCCAAAATGGCCTCCACTGCTCCAATGAGTGCAGATACCAACATGCATGCAGGCCCACTTCACAACACCCCCGGCGCCAAATGGCCACCAAAGACTACAGTGAGAGTCCACAAACTATCTCACTCCTGGTGCCAAATGGCTTCAGTGAGTGAGGGGGAGTGGGCCTGACTATATACTCACACTAATTAAAATTAGCCTATAGGGCAGACAAGGTGGTCAGGAGTGCATGACTGAGGAGGCAGCCACACCTCCAGTGCAAACTGCAAAGAAAGACAAAAAAGGGGGGTCAGTCAGCACATACCAAACCGCAGGAGCACATTGCTATGGCAGGGAACAACATTAAAAGACAAAACATGCAATGCAAAAACTCACTGCAATATAGAGTACAAAATTGCATAATAATTACAAGTGCTACACTATAATTTTGTACATGGATTTTCTTGTTTTGGGACGTTAGAAGGCTTAGAAGTTTAGAAGGAAATCTTAAAATTTTTAAGAAAATTTCCAAACCCCAATTTTTAAGGACCAGTTCAGGTCTGAAGTCCCTTTGTGGGGCTTACATAATAGAAACCACTCATAAATGGCCCCATTTTAGAAACTACACCCCTCCAGGTAGTAAAAAATGATTTTACAAATTTTGTTAACCCTTTAGGTGCTCCACAAGAATTAAAGGAATATCTAGATGAAATTTCCGAATTTTACTTTTTTGGCAGATTTTCCATTTTAATCAATTTTTTCCAGTAACAAAGCAACGGTTAACAACCAAACAAAAGTCAATATTTATTACCCTGATTCTGTGGTTTACAAAAACACCCTATATGTGGTCATAAACTGCTATACTGGCACATGGCAGGGCGCAGAAGGAAAGGAACGCTATATGGTTTTTGGAGAGCACATTTCACTGGGATAATTTTAGAGGACCTTTCATCAGTATTTAAGTAGGCTAAATATGGTATTACCTTGTAGGGTGGCCCTCACTGATGCTATTTTTTTTAATTAATTTTTTTAAGCCCCCCACCCCCCCCCCGATAATTTGGCGCAAAGTATTATAATGAGCAGTAAACTCGCAACGGGGCGGAGGCGCAGTCTTCGGTTGTGGGCGTCCCCTTCTCCCTGGCTGTGAGCGCTATCCAATCAGAGCGGACCGCTCACAGCCAGAGAAAAGGAGTGCAAGCTCTTGCGAGATTCGCGATAACTTGAGCATCTTGTGCTTTTGGAGCGTGAGCCATCTTGGAAACCCGACCGGAGAGCACAGCAACGGAGGATCACCTGCAGGAGAAGGAGCAGCAGCGTGTAGGTAAGTATAATTCTCACTCCTAGACAACGAGCGGTTATGGTGGTTATAATCCTGGGCACCGCAACCCCTTAGTACAACGAGCATGCAGGGGGTTATAATCCTGGGCATCACAACCCCCTTGTATAACGAGCATGCTGGGAATTATATTCCTGGGCACCACAAACCCCTAGTACACAGAGCATGCTGGGGGTTATATCCCTGGGCACCACAACCCCCTAGTACAACAAGCATGATGGGGGTTATAATCATGGGCACCACAACACCCTGGTACAACAAGCATAATGGGGGTTATATTCTTGGGCACCACAACCCCCTAGTACAACGAGCATGCTTGGGTTATAAACCTGGGCACAACAACCCCCTGGTATAACGAGCAGTCTGGAAGTTATAAACCTGAGCACCACAACCCCCTGGTACAATGAGCATGCTGGGGGTTATAATCCAGGGCACCACAAACCCCTAGTACAACAAGCATGCTGGTGGTTATAATCATTTGCAACACAAACCCCTGGTACAATGAGCATGCTAGGGGTTATAATTCTGGGCACCACAACCCCCTAGTACAACGTGCATGCTGGGTGTTATAATCGTGGGCACCACAACCCCCTGCTGCAACGAGCATGCCGGGGGTTATATTCCTTTGCACCACAACCACCTAGTACAACGAGTATGCTGGGGGTTATAATCCAGGGCACCACAAACCCCTAGTACAACGAGCATGCTGGGGGTTATATTCCTGGGCATGAAACCACCTGGTATAACGAGCGTGCTGGGAGTTATAATCCAAGGCACCACAAACCCCTAGTACATCGAGCATGCTGGGGGTTATATTCCTTTGCACCACAACTACCTGGTATAACGAGCATGCTGGGGGTTATAGTCCAGTGCACCACAACCCCCTAGTACAACAAGCATGCGGGGGTTATATTGCTGGGCATCACAACCCCTTGGTATAACGAGCATGCTGGGGGTTATAATCCAGGGCACCACAAACCCCTAGTACAACGAGCATGCTGGGGGTTATATTCCTGGGCACTACAACCCCCTAGTACAATGAGCATGCTGGGGGTTATATTCCTTTACACCACAACCCCCTGGTACAACGAGCATGCCGGGGGTTATATTCCTTTGCACCACAACCCCCTAGTACAACAAGCATGCGGGGGTTATATTGCTGGGCATCACAACCCCCTGGTATAACGAGCATGCTGGGGGTTATAATCCAGGGCACCACAAACCCCTAGTACAACAAGCATGCTGGGGGTTATATTCCGGGGCACTACAACCCCCTAGTACAATGAGCATGCTGGGGGTTATAATCCAGGGCACCAAAAAACCCTGGTATAACGAGCATGCTGGGGGTTATATTCCTTTGCACCACAACCCCCTGGTACAACAAACATGCTGGGGGTTATATTCCTTTACACCACAACCACCTTGTAAAATGAGCATGCTGGGGGTTATAATCCAGGGCACCACAAACCCCTAGTACAACGAGCATGCTGGGGGTTATATTCCTTTGCACCACAACCCCCTGGTACAACGAGCATGCTGGGGGTTATAAATCAGGGCACCACAACCCCCTGGTACAATGAGCATGCTGAAGGTTATAATCGTGGGCACCACAACCCCCTAGTACAACGAGCATGCTGGAGGTTATATTCCTGGGCACCACAACCCCCTAGTACAACGAGCACGCTGGGTGTTATAGGCACCACAACCCCCTGCTACAATGAGCATGCCGGGGGTTATATTCCTTTGCACCACAACCTCCTGGTACAATGAGCATGCTAGGGGTTGTAATCCAGGGCACCACAAACCCCTAGTACAACAAGCATGCTGGGGGTTATATTCCTGGGCACCACAACCCTCTAGTACAACGAGCATGCTGGGGGTTATAATCCAGGGCACCACAAACCCCTAGTACAACGAGCATGCTGGGGGTTATATTCCTTTGCACCACAACCCCCTGGTACAACGACCATGCTGGGGGTTATAATTGTGGGCACCACAACCCCCTGGTACAACGAGCATGCTGGAAGTTATAATCCAGGGCACCACAATCCCCTAGTACAACGAGCATGCTGGGGATTATATTCTTTGCACCACAAACCCCTGGTACAATGAGCATGCTGGGGGTTATAATCCAGGGCACCACAACTCCCTGGTACAATGAGCATGCTGGGAGTTATAATCCAGGGCACCACAAACTCCTAGTACAACGAGCATGCTGGATGTTATATTCCTTTGCACCACAACCCCCTGGTACAGCGAACAAGCTGGGGGTTATAATCCAGTGCACCACAACCCCCTGGTATAAAGAGCATTCTGGGGGTTATAATCCTGGGCACCACAACCTCCTGGTATAACGAGCATGCTGGGAATTATAATCCAGTGCACAACAACCCCCTAGTACAACAAGCATACTGGGGGTTATATTCCTGGGCATGACAACCCCCTGGTGTAACAAGCATGCTGGGAGTTATAATCCAAGGCACCACAAACCCCTAGTGCAACGAGCATGCTGGCGGTTATATTCCTTTGCAACACAACCCCTGGTACAGCGAGCATGTTGGGGATTAAATTCCTTTGCACCACAATCCCCTGGTGTAACGAGCATGCTGGGGGTTATAGTCCAGTGCACCACAACCGCCTAGTACAACAAGCATGCGGGGGTTATATTCCTGGGCATCACAACCCCCTGGTATAACGAGCATGCTGGGGTTTATAATCCAGGGCACCACAAACCCCTAGTACAACGAGCATGCTGGGGGTTACAATCCAGGGCACCACAACCCCCTAGTACAATGAGCATGCTGGGGGTTATATGCCTTTACACCACAACCCCCTGGTACAACGAGCATGCTGGGGGTTATAATCCAGGGCACCACAAACCCCTGATATAACGAGCATGCTGGGGGTTATATTCCTTTGCACCACAAGCACCTGGTACAACAAACATGCTGGGGGTTATATTCCTTTACACCACAACCATCTGGTAAAACGAGCATGCTGGGGGTTATAATCCAGGGCACCACAAACCCCTAGTACAATGAGCATGCTGGGGGTTATATTCCTTTGCACCACAACCCCCTGGTACAACAAGTATGCTGGGGGCTATAAATCAGGGCACCACAACCCCCTGGTACAGCGAGCATGCTGGAGGTTATAATCGTGGGCACCACAACCACCTGGTACGACGAGCATGCTGGGGGTTATAATTCAGGGCATCACAATCCCCCAGTACAACGAGCATGCTGGGGTTATATTCCTTTGCACCACAACCCCCTGGTACAACGAGCATGCTGAGGGTTATAAACCAGGGTACCACAACTCCATGGTACAATGAGCATGCTGGTGGTTATAATTCAGGGCACCACAAACCCCTAGTACAACGAGCATGCTGGATGTTATATTCCTTTGCACCACAACCCCCTGGTACAACGAGCATGCTGGGGGTTATAATCCAGTGCACCACAACCCCTTGGTATAACGAACATTCTGGGGGTTATAATCCTGGGCACCACAACCCCCTGGTATAACGAGCATGCTGGGGGTTACAATCCAGGGCACCACAAACCCCTAGTACAATGAGCATGCTGGGGGTTATATTCCTGGTCACTACAACCCCCTAGTACAATGAGCATGCTGGGGGTTATATGCCTTTACACCACAACCCCCTGGTATAAGAAACATGCTGGGAGTTATAATCCAGGGCACCACAAACCCTTAGTACAACGAGCATTCTGGGGGTTATAATCCTTATCACCACAAACCCCTAGTAGAACGAGCATGCTGGGGGTTATATTCCTGGGCACCACAACCCCCTAATACAACACGCATGCTGGGGGTTATATTCCTTTGCACCACAATGCCATGGTACAACCAGCATGCTGGGGGTTATAATCCTTGGCACCACAACCCCCTCGTTTAACAAGCATGCTGGGGGTTATAATCCTGGGCACCACAACCCCCTGGTATAACAAGCATGCTGGGAGTTATAATCCAGGGCACCACAAACCCCTAGTACAACGAGCATGCTGGGGGTTATGATCCTTGGCACCACAAACCCCTAGTACAACGAGCATGCTGGGGATTATATTCCTGGGCACCACAACCCCCTAGTACAAAGAGCATGCTGGGTCGTATATTGGACTACATCGGAATCGCTGAAGAACATAAAATAGTTACTTTGAATTAAAATATTAAAAAGGTTATTGAGGGCAGTAGTTGAGGAGTAATTATTTCAATAAAGGAATTTCCAACATGGCTTATTATTTGGTGGACTTCGTTTCTTGCAGTGGTAGTAATGGGTGAATCTTCACAGATGCTCCCATAACTATGACTGGGACTTTGTCATCCAGCGGGATTTTTTTTTATCCCCACAGTGTTGACAGTAAACCCCCCCAAGAATTACCCCGGTTGCCAAAGCCACAGGGGTGTCGGGAAGAGGCGGGTTGCTGTCAAGGGTGAAACCATTTGTTTTGATGGTTCTGCTCTTGGGGAGGCTGCGGGCTGTTATTACTAGGCTGAGAAGGAGCAAAAAAAAACATGGACCTTCTCACCCTGATAATGGCAGCTCACAGCTGTTGGTTAAACTTTGGCTGGTTATGTAAAAAAGGGGGGGACCCCACGTCATTTTTTTTTACATTTTGGTGGAAATGAAGGACCGCTGCCCCCCGTTTTATCATAACCTGCTATGGATTATCCAAGAGATGCAACTGCAAACCTGGATGTTTTGGATACCTGGGTAACAGAGGTTGGGTTTATTTCTGCACTTGGTTGGCTCTAGAATGCCTGCTGACTATTATAACCTAGATTATTCATGGTTGCGTCTGTTGCATCCAGATGCCTACATTACTGCCACTGCAAGAAATTGTAACAAACAAGCCATTTTGGGGGGGGGGGGGGGGGGGACCTTTATTGAAATCAACACTTCACAACAAAAACCCTCTCTTTTATAATTGTGTTTCAAGAGGACCTTTCACTCATTTGTACTATAGAAAACCAATACCTCACACTGTCGCCCATGTTCAGTGGATGTGATATTGAAAATTTTTTACTTGATCCGCTCCTCCGTTGCAGCCATGTGCACCTTGTTGGAGGAAACATCACCTGGTGTGCGTATGTTCTATCTGGCTATGGTTCTGTCCAAACACAGCGGAGCATATCACAGCCAGGGAGAAGGTGAGCAGTTTTTTCTCAATGGCTGTGGGTGAACCAACTTTGTCATTTCATTGTGTAAAAATATTTCTTGCAAAATATAAGTTATGTTGGTAAATGCACACATATCAACTTTCATATTACAATAATAAAACAATTGGACGCGACACATTTTCTTTTTTTAGGGACGTTTGCCACTACCTTACTATCCGTTTTTTCTAAAATAGACCTTCTTGTCCTAACACCCCTTTGCAAACTTGGCTGACAATACTTATCCCGATCATCTTGGTCTCTACTAATTTTAGCCTTACCACTAGCAACACCCATGCCTGCAAGCACCCTATTGCATTGTTTGTAATTTTTCTACAACACACAATGGATTACAGATATCTTGTGATAACTAGGGATGAGCGAACCCGAACTGTATAGTTCGGGTTCATACCGAATTTTGGGGTGTTCGTCACACAGACCCGAACCCGATCATTTACGTAAAAGTCCGGGTTCGGGTTCGGTGTTCGGCGCTTTCTTGGCGCTTTTTCAACAAGCGTCATACTACTTGCCCCAAGAGGCCATCACAGCCAAGCCTACTATTGGCATGGCTGTGATTGGCCAGTGCAGCATGTGACCCAGCCTCTATTTAAAGAGGACCTTTCACCTGTATAAACTATGTGAACTGAGTATGCTGCCATATAGAGCGGCGCCCGGGGATCTCACTGCACTTACTATTATCCCCGGGCGCCGCTCCGTTCTCCCATTATAGGCTCCGGTACCTTTGCTTTTTAAGTTATAGTAGGCGGGTCTTCCCTTGTCCTGTGGGCGTCTCCTTCTCCTAGGCTGTAGCGCTGGCCAATCGCAGCGCACAGCTCACAGCCTGGGAGAAAAAAACCTCCCAGGCTGTGAGCTGTGCACTGTGATTGGCCAGCGCTACAGCCTAGGAGAAGGAGACGCCCACAGGACAAGGGAAGACCCGCCTACTATAACTTAAAAAGCAAAGGTACCGGAGCCTATAATGGGAGAACGGAGCGGCGCCCGGGGATAATAGTAAGTGCAGTGAGATCCCCGGGCGCCGCTCTATATGGCAGCATACTCAGTTACCATAGTTTATACAGGTGAAAGGTCCTCTTTAAGCTGGAGTCACGTAGCGCCGCACGTCACTCTGCTTTAATCAGTGTAGGGATAGGATGCAGCTGCTGCTGTTAGGGCCAGATTAGGCAGGGATTTACTCATCAAAAACACTTAATGAAGTGATCGATGTACAGCTGTGTATCATTCAACTCCTGCTAGTTAATTGCTCATTGTTTTTAGGCTGCCCAGAGCGTTTTTCTGTCACTTTTTTCTGGGGTGATCGGCGGCCATTTTGTGTCTTGTGGTGCGCCAGCACAAGCTGCCACCAAGTCCATTTAACCATCAATAGTGTGTTTTTTTGTTTTTGCTATATCCTACATCAGGGGCTTGGTTGTGCTTGCTATTTTATTGAGGGGTGAAATACAATTGCCAAAATAGCAGTACCCTAAATCTGGTGTTTCAGCTGTGGCTAGCCAATTGTAATACTGTCTGCTGTCTGGCAAAGGATATATTTTTTTCTGGGGTGAAATTCAATTCCCAAAATAGAAATACCCTAAATCTGGTGTTCCAGCTGTGGCTGGACAAGTTTTCTAGTGTCCGTCAAAGCACAGTTTTTGTTCTGGGTTGAAATTCAATTCCCAAAATAGCAATTCCTTAAATCAGTGGTTTCTGCTGTAGCAGGCCAAGTTTAAATCTATCCATAAAAGGGTATATTACATTGAAGGTGGAAATTCAAGTGCTGATAGGGTCATCCTCAATAACTTAACACGCTACCGTGCATTTCCAAGTCTAATTCTGTCCGTAAAAGGGATACCTGTCATCCAGGGCCTAAATATTAGGCCTGCAATTTACTAATACGGTACCTAAATAGATAGCCAGATAGTGTTAGGTGCCTGTAAAAAAAGGCCTGAATTTGAATTCAATACATTGGGCCAAATAATTTTTTTCTTATTTTGGTGAACGGTAACAATAAGGGAAAACATCTAGTAAGGGACGCGGATGCGGACATGGTCGTGCTGGTGTTAGTGGACCCTCTGGTGCTGAGATAGGACGTGGCCGTTCTGCCACAGCCTCACATCCTAGTGTACCAACTACCTCAGGTCCCAGTTGATGCCAGAATTTACAGCGATATTTGGTGGGGCCCAATGTTGTTCTAAGGATGGTAAGGCCTGAGTAGGTACAGGCATTATTCAATTGGGTGGCCGACAGTGGATCCAGCACGTTCACATTATCTCCCACCCAGTCTTCTGCTGAAAGCGCACAGATGGCGCCTGAAAACCAAGCCCATCAGTCTGTCACATCACCCCCATGCATATCAGGGAAACTGTCTGAGCCTCAAGTTATGCAGCAGTCTCTTATGCTGTTTGAAGACTCTGCTGGCAGGGTTTCCCAAGGGCATCCACCTAGCCCTTCCCCAGCGGTGGAAGACATAGAATGCACTGACGCACAACCACTTATGTTTCCTGAGGATGAGGACATAGGAATACCACCTCAGCACATCTCTGATGATGATGAAACACAGGTGCCAACTGCTGCATCTTTCTGCAGTGTGCAGACTGAACAGGAGGTCAGGGAGGAAGACTGTGTGGAAGACGATGCAGGGGACGATGAGGTCCTAGACCCCACATGGAATGAAGGTCGTGCCACTGACTTTCAGAGTTCGGAGGAAGAGGCAGTGGTGAGACCGAGCCAACAGTGTAGCAAAAGAGGGAGCAGTGGCAAAAGCAGAACACCCGCCGCCAAGAGAGTTCGCCTGCTACTGGCCACCGCCACCTGGGACCGAGCACCCCAAAGGCAGCTTCAAGGAGTTCCCTGGCGTGGCAGTTCTTCAAACAATGTGCTGACGACAAGACCCGAGTGGTTTGCACGCTGTGCCATCAGAGCCTGAAGCGAGGCATTAACGTTCTGAACCTTAGCACAACCTGCATGACCAGGCATCTGGATGCAAAGCATGAACTGCAGTGGAGTAAACACCTTAAAAACAAGGAACTCACTCAGGCTCCCCCTGCTACCTCTTCTGCTGCTGCCTCAGCCTCTTCCTCCGCCTCTGGAGTAACGTTGGCACCTGCCGCCCAGCAAACAGAGGATGTACCACCAACTCCGTCACCAAGCATCTCCACCATGTCACACGGCAGCGTTCAGCTCTCCATCTCACAAACATTTGAGAGAAAGCGTAAATTCCCACCTAGCCACCCTCAATCCCTGGCCCTGAATGCCAGCATTTCTAAACTACTGGCCTATGAAATGCTGTCATTCAGGCTGGTGGACACAGACAGCTTCAAACAGCTCATGTCGCTTGCTGTCCCACAGTATGTTGTTCCCAGCCGGCACTACTTCTCCAAGAGAGCCGTGCCTTCCCTGCACAACCAAGTATCCAATAAAATCAAGTGTGCACTGCGCAACGCCATCTGTGGCAAGGTCCACCTAACCACAGATACGTGGACCAGTAAGCACGGCCAGGGACGCTATATCTCCCTAACTGCACACTGGGTAAATGTAGTGGCGGCTGGGCCCCAGGCGGAGAGCTCTTTGGCGCACGTCCTTCCGCCGCCAAGGATCGCAGGGCAACATTCTTTGCCTCCTGTAGCCTCCTCCTCCTACTCGGCTTCCTCCTCCTCTTCTTCCTCCTGCTCATCCAGTCAGCCACACACCTTCACCACCAACTTCAGCACAGCCCGGGGTAAACGTCAGCAGGCCATTCTGAAACTCATATGTTTGGGGGACAGGCCCCACACCGCACAGGAGTTGTGGCGGGGTATTGAACAACAGACCGATGAGTGGTTGCTGCCGGTGAGCCTCAAGCCCGGCCTGGTGGTGTGCGATAATGGGCGAAATCTCATTGCAGCTCTGGGACTAGCTGGTTTGATGCACATCCCTTGCCTGTCGCATGTGCTGAATTTGGTGGTGCAGAAGTTCATTCACAACTACCCCGACATGTCAGAGCTGCTGCATAAAGTGCGGGCCGTCTGTGCGCGCTTCCGGCATTCACATCCTGCCGCTGCTCACCTGTCTGCGCTACAGCGTAACTTCGCCCTTCCCGCTCACCGCCTCATATGCGACGTGCCCACCAGGTGGAACTCCACCTTGCACATGCTGGACAGACTGTGTGAGCAGCAGCAGGCCATAGTGGAGTTTCAGCTGCAGCACGCACGGGTCAGTCGTACTGCGGAACAGCACCACTTCACCACCAATGACTGGGCCTCCATGCGAGACCTGTGTACCCTGTTGCGCTGTTTCGGGTACTCCACCAACATGGCCAGTGGCGATGACGCCGTTATCAGCGTTACAATACCACTTCTATGTCTCCTTGAGAAAACACTTAGGGTGATGATGGAAGAGGAGGTAGCCCAGGAGGAGGAGGAGGAGGAAGAGGGGTCATTTTTAGCACTTTCAGGCCAGTTTCTTCGAAGTGACTCAGAGGAAGGTTTTTTGCAACAGCAGAGGCCAGGTACAAATGTGGCCAGACAGGGCCCACTACTGGAGGAGGACGAGGATGAGAAGGAGGTGGAGGAGAAGGAGGATGAAGCATGTTCACAGCGGGGTGGCACCCAACACAGCTCGGGCTCATCACTAGTGCGTGGCTGGGGGGAAACGCAGGACGATGATGATACGCCTCCCACAGAGGACAGCTTGCCCTTACCTCTGGGCAGCCTGGCACACATGAGCGACTACATGCTGCAGTGCCTGCGCAACGACAGCAGAGTTGCCCACATTTTAACGTGTGCGGACTACTGGGTTGCCACCCTGCTGGATCCCCTGTACAAAGACAATGTGCCCACCTTACTTCCTGCACTGGAGCGTGATAGGAAGATGCGCGAGTACAAGCGCACGTTGGTAGACGCGCTACTGAGAGCATTCCCAAATGTCACAGGGGAACAAGTGGAAGCCCAAGGCAAAGGCAGAGGAGGAGCAAAAGGTCGCCAACGCAGCTGTGTCACGGCCAGCTCCTCTGAGGGCAGGGTTAGCATGGCAGAGATGTGGAAAAGTTTCTTCACCACGCCACAGCTAACTGCACCACCACCTGATACGGAACGTGTTAGCAGGAGGTAGCATTTCCCTAACATGGTGGAACAGTACGTGTGCACACCCCTCCACGTACTGACTGATGGTTCGGCCCCATTCAACTTCTGGGTCTCCAAATTTTCCACATGGCGAGAGCTAGCCTTTTATGCCTTGGAGGTGCTGGCCTGCCTGGCGGACAGCGTTTTGTCTGAACGTGTATTCAGCACGGCAGGGGGCGTCATTACAGACAAACGCAGCCGCCTGTCCACAGCCAATGTGGACAAGCTGACGTTCATAAAAATGAACCAGGCATGGATCCCACAGATTAGACATTGTGCAGATTAGACATTTATAACTACATCCCCTTAACAATATATTCTTGTACTCCAGGGCACTTCATTCAATCCTCTTTTTTTAATTTTACCATTATATTGCGGGGCAACGCAAAGTTGAATGAACCTCTCCTCCTGCCTGGGTGCCGGGGCCTAAATATCTGACAGTGGCCTGTTCCAGTGGTGGGTGACATGAAGCCTGATTCTCTGCAATGGGACCTCTCTCCTCTGTCTAGGTGCCGGGGCCTAAATATCTGACAGTGGCCTGTTCCAGTGGTGGGTGACATGAAGCCTGATTCTCTGCAATGGGACCTCTCTCCTCTGTCTGGGTGCCGGGGCCTAAATATCTTACAGTGGCCTGTTCCAGTGGTGGGTGACATGAAGCCTGATTCTCTGCAATGGGACCTCTCTCCTCTGTCTGGGTGCCGAGGCCTAAATATCTGACAGTGGCCTTTTCCAGTGGTGGGTGACATGAAGCCTGATTCTCTGCAATGGGACCTCTCTCCTCTGTCTGGGTGCCGGGGCCTAAATATCTGACAGTGGCCTGTTCCAGTGGTGGGTGACATGAAGCCTGATTCTCTGCAATGGGACCTCTCTCCTCTGTCTGGGTGCCGGGGCCTAAATATCTTACAGTGGCCTGTTCCAGTGGTGGGTGACATGAAGCCTGATTCTCTGGAATGGGACCTCTCTCCTCTGTCTGGGTGCCGAGGCCTAAATATCTGACAGTGGCCTTTTCCAGTGGTGGGTGACATGAAGCCTGATTCTCTGCAATGGGACCTCTCTCCTCTGTCTGGGTGCCGGGGCCTAAATATCTGACAGTGGCCTGTTCCAGTGGTGGGTGACATGAAGCCTGATTCTCTGCAATGGGACCTCTCTCCTCTGTCTGGGTGCCGGGGCCTAAATATCTGACAGTGGCCTGTTCCAGTGGTGGGTGACATGAAGCCTGATTCTCTGCAATGGGACCTCTCTCCTCTGTCTGGGTGCCGGGGCCTAAATATCTTACAGTGGCCTGTTCCAGTGGTGGGTGACATGAAGCCTGATTCTCTGCAATGGGACCTCTCTCCTCTGTCTGGGTGCCGAGGCCTAAATATCTGACAGTGGCCTTTTCCAGTGGTGGGTGACATGAAGCCTGATTCTCTGCAATGGGACCTCTCTCCTCTGTCTGGGTGCCGGGGCCTAAATATCTGACAGTGGCCTGTTCCAGTGGTGGGTGACATGAAGCCTGATTCTCTGCAATGGGACCTCTCTCCTCTGTCTGGGTGCCGGGGCCTAAATATCTGACAGTGGCCTGTTCCAGTGGTGGGTGACATGAAGCCTGATTCTCTGCTATGGGACCTCTCTCCAATTGATATAGGTTAATTTTTTTATATTTTTTTTATTTTAAATTATTTCCCTATCAACATTTGTTTGCAGGGGATTTACCTACATTTTGCTGCCTTCTGCAGCCCTCTAGCCCTTTCCTGGGCTATTTTACAGCCTTTTTAGTGCAGAAAAGTTCGGGTCCCCATTGACTTCAATGGGGTTCGGGTTCGGGGCGAAGTTCAGATCCCGAACCCGAACATTTTCGGGAAGTTCGGCCGAACTTCTCGAATCCGAACATCCAGGTGTTCGCTCAACTCTAGTGATAACGTAATTACATGATCCTTGAATTCCGAATAATGTTGTCAACCAACCAAACCTGGCTAAGAGTTTTATGAGCAGTGACATATTGTCACATTGCCCCTCCCTGACAATAAACTAAAAGTCCAATGATTATTTGCTAATTATTACCAAAACCACACTATATGTAGTAAACCATTTCAATATTCGCTATGTAACAACAACATGCAATTGATATCTGTATCACCATATTCACATACATATGATGATTGAATTTTTCTTTTTTTAAATGTTGGTGTAATCGACTAACATGCATTTCTGAGATAAATTTTTGATTTTGAAAGTATATTGAAAAAATGGGTCATAACATGTTATCGCATTATTTTGTATTAGGATCTCCAACTATCACAGTGCCACAGTGACAGTATCACATTTGACAGCCATATCAGGTACGTTAAAAAAAATTCATGTTAAATATGTTCACTAAAGTAATTACTTATGTATATATAATTTTTTCAATTACCTTTTGTTTGTTTTTTCATTATGTATGGGGGTTTTGCAGATTTATTGTTACCAACCGCAGCAGTAAGTATTAATCCTACGTTCATCACTAGAAGAAGTGTTTCCTGAAGTTTGAGTTCAAAAACCATATCCATGTTTGGAATGGGTTATTTGCATGTTCAATGTTTCAACGTTTATGTGTTTATAAGTTTGAACACCCTATATGGTAAGTAATAAAGTTTGGTAAGTATTCGCCGGAAAAGTTTGATTCCAATGTTCGACAATGGAAGAAGAAAGAAGAGTTTCAAAGGTTTGGAGTTTCAAAACCCTATTCCTTGTTCGAAGACATTATTTACTAGTTCAACGTTTGTACAATACACAGTTGATTTGTTTGGGCACCCAATCTGGTGAGTTATCTTTTTCTTTACACAATATATCAAATCAATATGTCTTACTTAAAATTAACTTTATTATTTTTTCCTTCACATTGGTAAAATGCCATTGGTTTGTTTGGTCAAGGACTGCATTTTCGTGCCTGGCCGTTCCCATAATGGCCACAAAATAAATTGTCATACGTTTCCAAACAGTCATGCAAGAGTAGTAGAATGGTTGTCACAGTTAATTCCTGGGGGGGAGGAAGTCAATGCTCTAGCTAGCCAAAAAAATTCTTACAATGAAGAAACAAAGAAATAATAAGTATAGACTTTGTTCTTTACATTTCACAGAAGACAATTTCATTGTAGATGTCGGTGGGCGTGTGCTTTGTCCAAATGCTATCCCGATCATATTTCCAAATTTTAAACCAACTGACAGTTGATGAGGATTTAACTAAATATAAAGCGTCCAAGAGAAAACAACTTGATAATCTTAGTGCACCAGAGGATTCGAAAAGCACTTTGTCCTCTGCATCATCCCTAAATACAGAATCTAGCGGGGATACAGAATCTGTTTCATGTACGGAAATTCCAAATTTCATTGAGATTGTTTGAAGTCCTCGGTCAAAGTTCACAGATGCCTCAACTCAAACTGATTATGACCTAACAAATTCCATAATTATTATTCGAGACCCTAATGTTTTTCTTATTGAGGAGTAATCTCCAGTAGAGAAAAGTACAGCGCTAGTCACTGTATCGACACCTTTGCCAGGATATTACACCGATCGAAATCAGAATCAAATTTCTATTCCTTTCCTTAGCCTTTTGTCTCCTATTAGATCTAAAGACAATCAAACCTCTGTGCAAACGGAAGATGAGGGGAACAGTGATGATCAGGTTAGTGGAATTTTTCCATTAGCAGGTGAAATGGAGGATTTAGACAATATTGGAACTCATGCCTATGTTGACGACTGGGATATTCATGATTCTAGGGACATTTCGTACGACCCATTGATGGTAAGACACTGCTCATCTGATCAGTTTGCATTACAGTCAATTTTGGAAACTGACCGTGATTATTCTTTTACAGAACTAAGTTGCCTTGATGTACTACTACATCAGGTGAAGTTCCAGGATGCCGATGGTTGCACCTGCGATTTGTCTCTGGAGGTGCTGTTCCGTTTTTTGGTTATATGTATATTATAGAGGACTAGGCATCCTCTTTGGAACTTAGCACTCCCCGCCCATCCCCCACCCCTTGGTGTTTTTAATCAGAGTAACAATGGAGCTGGACACTCCGGGTTAGAGTAGGTCCCATCTGATAAGAGGCTACCTTGTCGTCTGGTAGGTGGGCCCGACATATTTTTGATCAATAATATGCGCTAAGAGCTTCTTCACTGCTTATTAGTAAGTATTGGCGTCATGTATTTGACCCTGTTCACACATTCACCTGTTCACTCAGTCTTAGTGCATTTAGTGGTGTGCTGTTACTTCATTTTTTTGCTATATATATATATACACTGCTCAAAAAAATAAAGGGAACACAAAAATAACACATCCTAGATCTGAGTTAATTAAATATTCTTCTGAAATACTTTGTTCTTTACATAGTTAAATGTGCGGACAACAAAATCACACAAAAATAAAAAAATGGAAATCAAAATTTTCAACCCATGGAGGTCTGGATTTGGAGTCACACTCAAAATTAAAGTGGAAAAACACACTACAGGCTGATCCAACTTTGATGAAATGTCCTTAAAACAAGTCAAAATGAGGCTCAGTAGTGTGTGTGGCCTCCACGTGCCTGTATGACCTCCCTACAACGCCTGTGCATGCTCCTGATGAGGTGGCGGACGGTCTCCTGAGGGATCTCCTCCCAGACCTGGACTAAAGCATCTGCCAACTCCTGGACAGTCTGTGGTGGATAGAGCGAGACATGATGTCGCAGATGTGCTCAATTGGATTCAGGTCTGGGGAACGGGCGGGCCAGTCCATAGCATCAATGCCTTCGTCTTGCAGGAACTGCTGACACACTCCAGCCACATGAAGTCTAGCATTGTCTTGCATTAGGAGGAACCCAGGGCCAACCGCACCAGCATATGGTCTCACAAGGGGTCTGAGGATCTCATCTCGGTACCTAATGGCAGTCAGGCTACCTCTGGCGAGGACATGGAGGGCTGTGCGGCCCTCCAAAGAAATGCCACCCCACACCATTAGTGACCAAATGCCAAACCGGTCATGCTGGAGGATGTTGCAGGCAGCAGAACGTTCTCCACAGCGTCTCCAGACTCTGTCACATCTGTCACATGTGCTCAGTGTGAACCTGCCTTAATCTGTGAAGAGCACAGGGCGCCAGTGGCGAATTTGCCAATCTTGGTGTTCTTTGGCAAATGCCAAACGTCCTGCACGGTGTTGGGCTGTAAGCACAACCCCCACCTGTGGACGTCGGGCCCTCATATCACCCTCATGGAGTCTGTTTCTGACCGTTTGAGCAGACACATGCACATTTGTGGCCTGCTGGAGGTCATTTTGCAGGGCTCTGGCAGTGCTCCTCCTGTTCCTCCTTGCACAAAGGCGGAGGTAGTGGTCCTGCTGCTGGGTTGTTGCCCTCCTACGGCCTCCTCCACGTCTCCTGATGTACTAGCCTGTCTCCTGGTAGCGCCTCCATGCTCTGGACACTACTCTGACAGACACAGCAAACCTTCTTGCCACAGCTCGCATTGATGTGCCATCCTGGATAAGCTGCACTACCTGAGCCACTTGTGTGGGTTGGAGACTCCGTCTCATGCTACCACTAGAGTGAAAGCACCGCCAGCATTCAAAAGTGACCAAAACATCAGCCAGGAAGCATAGGAACTGAGAAGTGGTCTGTGGTTATCACCTGCAGAACCACTCCTTTATTGGGGGTGTCTTTCTAATTGCCTATAATTTCCATCTGTTGTCTATCCCATTTGCACAACAGCATGTGAAATTGATTGTCACTCAGTGTTGCTTTCTAAGTGGACAGTTTGATTTCATAGAAGTGTGATTGACTTGGAGTTACATTGTGTTGTTTAAGTGTTCCCTTTATTTTTTTGAGCAGTGTATATATATATATATATATATATATATATATACATATATATACACACACACACACACACACACACACATGTAGTTGGTTTATTGAAATTTTTTTATACATCACTTTGAGTAAAAATAAATTCTGGCCATATATATATATATATATATATCAACATTTTTTCTTTTTGGACTTCCTTTACATATATTTTTTGGAAAAAAATATTCAAAATCGGTGAGAAATTTATGTGGAATTCTATACATAACAAACAAGTGTGAAACAACTGAAAATATTCTAGGTTCTTCAAAGTAGCCACCTTTTGCTTTGATTACTGCTTTGCACACTCTTGGCATTCTCTTGATGAGCTTCAAGAGGTAGTCCCATGAAATGATTTTCCAACAGTCTTGAAGGAGTTCCCAGAGATGCTTAGCAGTTGTTGGCCCTTTTGCCTTCACTCTGCGGTCCAGCTCACCCCAAACCATCTCGATTGGGTTCAGGTCCGGTGACTGTGGAGGCCAGGTCAACCGGCGCAGCACCCCATCACTCTCCTTCATGGTCAAATAGCCCTTATTTTCAAAGTTTTCCCAATTTTTCGGCTGACTGACTGACCTTCATTTCTTAAAGTAATGATGGCCACTCGTTTTTCTTTACTTAGCTGCTTTTTTCTTGCCATAATACAAATTCTAACAGTCTATTCAGTAGGACTATCAGCTGTGTATCCACCTGACTTCTCCTCAACGCAACTGATGGTCCCAACCCCATTTATAAGGCAAGAAATCCCACTTATTAAACCTGACAGGGCACACCTGTGAAGTGAAAACCATTTCAGGGGACTACCTCTTGAAGCTCATCAAGAGAATGCCAAGAGTGTGCAAAGCAGTAATCAAAGCAAAAGGTGGCTACTTTGGCTACTTTGAAGAACCTAGAATATGACATATTTTCAGTTGTTTCACACTTGTTTGTTGTGTATATAATTCCACATGTGTTAATTAATAGTTTTGATGCCTTCAGCGTGAATCTACAATTTTCATAGTCATGAAAATAAAGAGAACTCTGAATGAGAAGGTGTGTCCAAACTTTTGGTCTGTAATGTATATATATATATATATATATATATATAGTTTTTTCGTTTTTTATTTGCCAATATGTGTATATTTTGCTATTATTTTCTTATTGAATAATAAAATATTCCATTTATATTGTAATCTCAGATTTTTATTTCCTGTATTATGCACTCTGTTTACATATGCGTTTTCCAGTTACTACATTGTTAATGACCAACACTTTGAATGGGGAATCAAAATATGTATGTATATATATATATATATATATATATGTATTAAGGCAATTTGCCTGGATTTGTGGGAGGGGCTGAGGTCCGCCTCCAGCCTATTTAGGGCACTCCCCTTACCGGGCTCCTGCACCAACTGAGGTCTGAGCTTTGAGAGAGGAAGTCGCTTGTGTAGTTTCTGGAGGGTTACCTGCGAGTCGCTGAATTTCTGGGAGTTTTGCGTTGCCATCAGTTTCTGGATTTGGAGCATTTCTGTTCTATTTTTCCGGCTTCACTCGGTTTACTGTGGGTCGCGTTTGCCCGTTAAACTGTGAGTCATCCATACGGTACAGCCGGGGCCTCACGGTTGCCCCCTGTACCGGTTCATTTCATCAAACGCTGCACTAATGTCACGGTTTTCTCGTACAAGTCACCAGCATTTCATGTCTGTCATGCCTTGTTCATGCATAAATTTGTTACACCGTACCACTACTCCGGTCAACACCCCTGCGGCAAGCAGGCGGATTGTTCCTGGGCTCATCCCCCATTTCTGCTCATTCCATTTCACCCCACAATCATTCACAATCATGCCCCCCCCTTTTTTGCTTCATGTTGAAACGGCTGCCCAGTAGTACACAGTAGCGGTGCACACGGCACACCCTCCCTCCTGACATTGCTGGGCGCACCACTGCTTCAGGCGCCCCCCCCCCAACGTCTCCGGTCTGTTACACCGCTCCTCCTGCCGCGCGGTCGATGGCGGCCGGCCGCGTCCCGATGCCTGGTTGCGCACGCGCGGCCGGGGTACTGCGCATGCGCGGCGATCCGTCGGCACATGCGCGGTTTCCTGGCGGCGGTCCGGCGGTGCGTCTGATGCGGGGAGCCACCGTCGGGTGGTCCGGCTTCCGCCCTGGCCGGCGGAGCTCCGGGTCGGGCGTTTTTTCCACAGCATGCCCCCACCTGCACAGTCAGCACAGTCAGGGGGGCATCCAGCATTTCCCAAAATAACCCCTCCATATTATATCACCCCAGCAGCCCCCCAGCATAAACTGGTACCCATATTAAAAAAAAAAAAAAAAAAAAAGGGGGTCAATTAGTATCCCGCCGCATATCACATGGCAATGAAGAAAGGAAAAAAAAATAAAAAATTTTTTCAATACAAAGCAACCGCACGTTCACACGTTCCGCATCAGCATACGGGCACGCCGCAGGCCTCATTTCTTACACCATGCGCACAAGCATGGCATTTCGCAGACTTACGGGTATGATCCTCTTGGGTCATGCTAAATGTTCAAAATACAGTCCACATTCATAATACTACTTTCTGTCTACCCCCCTTTTTAGGCGGTCAAGCTATAACATATTTTGCACTGCACGTGTATCCGGAGAATTGTTTCTTGCTACCAGGTACGTTCACCTGCTCATAAACACTGGTTCTCCTTACCTTTCGGATAGTCCCGTTAGGGTCAGCGTGCTGGCTTTAGGGGCACTATCATCCCACTAGGTTACCCCCTCTTGGCTTCGCCATCAGTTAGTGGTCCCGCGAGGCCAACACCCCGCCTCGAACGTTCAGAGGCAGCCGCCCATCGCGCCACTCGTTAGTAAGCCGCCTCGCGTGCTGCATAGAGAGGGCCTCACCTGTCACTCCCTTCCCCTAGTCCTGTCTTACAGTCACCGAGAGGCCAACGCTCCTGCCACTGCAATAAGTGGCCTCATTAACCCCTCGCGCCAACTCATAGGTAGAGCCTCTCAAGCCGCTTGGCAATTAGCAGGGCCTCATCTGTCACCATGCAAGTATAATTTCTTCGCCGTCCGGCCTAGCTAGCTTGCCAGCACGATCCTGTGTTTCCCCAAGCTAATCAACTGTTTTATTTTAGTATGTCTCTGGATGGGATAGAGAACTTCTCCCTGCCTGGCACCCCTGCTAGATCCGTCACTGCTACCCAGGGAGACGATCTAGCCAGTCCAGCATCCATCAGATCCTGGACAATTCCGCGCATTACGACGGAGTTGAGGAGACGGCATGTTCCCTTCCCCGCCACGGCGAGGAAAGCGGAGCTTTTCCGGCTACTGCGCGCGTCAACCGATAATGGGGAGGCAGGGGAAGGACCTAGCCAGTCCGGCACCGGGGACATCCAAGCCATGCTGGCCTCTCTGATGACATCCATGTCTTCAGTCAACGCCAGGTTGGAGAGGCTAGAATCGGTCACCACGACCCTTTCCTTGGCAGGTCCGCCACCGGCGGCGTCACCGGCACCGGCCGGATTGCCAGTGATCACGCCGTCCGTTAACTTGGAGGACCAGGAAGTCAGCCCGGCGCACATGATACCGGAGCACTTGAAAAGGGATATCCTGGAAGGTAAGGATGTAAACCTGGCCTCCCTTCTGATTGCCTCCCAGGATGTGGTCGAGAACACAACCTATGCCTATGACGGGGTTCAGTTGTGGTCAAGTCCAGGGATGCCCGTCTCAATAGGAAATTGACTATTCCCGAATTTGTTTTGGCTTTTGGGATCTATAGAGAGGTCATCTGTGCGGTCTACCCCAACAGAAGGGAGGAATTCGACCTCTACATGCGCAAACTGGTGGACCTGGGCAACAAATACGGAGGGTCAGCTTTCTATGACTATCACAGATCTTTTTCGGGGAAAGTGGCGGGGGCTTTCTCCCAGTACGGAGTCCGCTCCAACTGGGCAAGGATCGACACGGTCATATTTTGTCGCCACTTCGCAGGCCTAAGGACCCCAGCCTTTGCATACTGCTCCTCCACGGCCCACACCACCAATTTCTGCCCGAACACGACGGACAAACAGGGCCTCTCACAAGCAGCCGGTCCCTCCAGGGTCTCGGAAAGGTCAGCCCGGGACAAGCTGGGTCGGCCGATCAAGTTTCTGGGCAAGTCCCAGATTTGCAACAATTTCAATGAGGGGTCCTGCAATTACAGCGGGTGTAAGTTGTTGCATATATGTACCAAATGTTTCCGGGCACATGCCAAGTCCATGTGCCCAAATAAAATGTTTGCAAAACCGTATCTAACAACCATCAACATGCCAGTTTTTACCGCGTTCATGTCACAACACCCATCCAGGCATCTCTCAGATTTCCTCGTTTCAGGGTTGACAGAAGGCTTCCACACGGGCATCCTGTACATGCCAACCGGCACCCTGGAATGTCCCAATCTTCTATCCGCTCTACACAACCCCACCGCCATTGACGCCCTCATAACCCAAGAAGTATCGGAGGGCTTTGTGTTAGGACCTTTCAAAACCCCCCCATTCGCCACATGGCGCACCAACCCCATTGGCATCGTCACTGGAAAATCTTCCCAGAAACAGAGGCTCATCATCGACCTATCGGCGCCACACGGTTCAGCCAAACCCAGTCTCAACTCCCTCATTCCCTCGGAGGAATTCTCTCTGCAATACACCACCATAGATCACGCCATCACCGCCATCATACAAGCAGGGGTTGGGGCATGGCTCAGCAAAACCGACATCGCCAACGCCTTCAAATTGCTACCGATTCACCCTACACTGTGGCACCTTCACGGCATCAAGTGGTCCGGGGACTATTATTTTTTCTCCCGGTTGACTTTCGGTTCCAAGAGTAGCCCGGCCATCTTTGACATATTTGCAGAAGCATTATGCTGGTTGCTTTTGAATGTAGCAAGGTGCCCGATGGTATTACATTACCTTGATGACTTTCTACTAGTGGAGGAAAACACTTCCCCCCCCTCCAGCCTCAGAGCCACCATCAAGCTGTTGAAGGAACTTGGGGTACCCCTCTCCACCAAGAAGACAGAGGGGCCAGACACGATCATCACCTTCCTGGGTATCCAGTTGGATTCAGCCTCAATGCAAGCCAGTTTGCCATCCGGGAAGATCCAGGATATTCTCACCCACATAGACAACTACCTTCAACTCGGCACCTGCAACCGCAAAGAACTACAGTCCCTGCTGGGCTCCCTGAACTTTGCCATGCGCATCATACCCCAGGGTTGCTCATTCATATCACGGCTTCTGCACCTCTTCCCCTTTTTTCTACACGACTCACACAGGTTGTCCCTGGATGCCCACGCTGCGGCAGATCTGGGCATGTGGAGGAGATTTCTGTCCACCTGGAATGGCAGGAGCTTGTTTCTCCCTCAGCTGTCGGACTCTTCCCCCTCTATCTGGTCAGATGCGGCATCTACCACAGGCTTTGCGGCCATATTTGGGAACGATTGGCTGTGGGGCAGCTGGCAGGATTCTCCACTACCTCAGCGCTTTTCGAGATCTATCCCATTGTAGCGGCTGCCGTGGCGTGGGGTCATTCATGGGCGAACATGTCGGTCCGGTGCTACTCAGACAACCAAGCAACCTGCCAGATCATCAACAAAGGTCGTTCTAAATCCCTCACAATCATGAGGTTTCTGCGAAGGCTTACTTGGTTGGCCGCTTGCAATAATTTCTTCTTACAGTGTTTCCATGTCCCATGGGTGTGCAATACGGCAGCTGACAATCTGTCTCACTTCAAATTTCAGGCATTTCATCAGGCTCTCCCATCAGCGTCACCAACGGCCTCCGGCACTCCATCATTTCAACAGCTCATTCTGGATTAGAGGTCATCATGCGGCATAGCCAGACTTTGTCCCGCTTAGCGCTGTCAGACAATACACATAGAACATACAACAGAGCATTCACAGTATTCAACAGGTTCCTGTTGGAACACAACATCACGCACCCTTTTGTCATGACGTTTCTTTTGGGGTTTTCTTCTTTCTGCCACCTCAAACTCAAAATGTCATACAACACCATCAAACTATATCTCACTGGCATTCAACATCATATGCTAATCATGCATCCCAATAACATCAGCTTCATGGCCTCGCACCAGATCAAAACCATACTCAGAGGCATTCAGAAGACGGAACCCGCACGTCCAGCCCAGAGGCTACCCATAAACAGTCATATCTTCAAAGCATTATCCGACTTGCTGGACACCACGCCTTTTGAAACAGATACCAACTCCGTCATCAAAACAGCGATTTACTTAGCCTTCTACGGGTTCCTGAGACCCGGGGAATTCACTACAACCTCCACGACCCAAACCTCACCTTGTCTTCTTGTCTCCCACTTGTCGAAACACTTGGATCATTACATCCTGACCTTACCTCACTCCAAGAATAGTCAGCACTCACCCGTCAACATTTCATATTACCCCACGCACAACAAATGGTGTCCAGTCAGGCTTCTGGACACCTACAGTCAGCATCACAAGTTTCTACCCGCTCAACCGCTACTTCAACTTTATAGTTCGGTACTCACCACCACCACCTTCATGACCCATGTCAGGTCATTCCTCACACAACTACTGGGCCTCAACGCGGCCAACTACTCAGGGCACTCCTTTCGCATCGGAGCCGCATCCACGGCCTCCAGTGCCAACATCCCTACTCATGTCATCAAGAAATTGAGGCGCTGGAAGTCATCCGCTTACGCACGATACATTCCCAATCCAGCACAAGAGTTAAGAGTGGCTTTCCAAAACATGTTGGGTTAGCTATTCATGTATTAATTGGCTACAATAAACTGGTTTATTTCCATTTTTGCCCTCTTCTTTCTCAGGCCTACCTCATCCTCGGTTTCGGCACACCACAACCGACTGCATTTCTTTCCCTGCTTCCCAGGGCTCTTCACTGTACTACCGTAAGCGCCTAACACAAGTATTAAGGCAATTTGACTGGATTTGTGGGAGGGGCTGAGGTCCGCCTCCAGCCTATTTAGGGCACTCCCCTTACTGGGCTCCTGCACCAACTGAGGTCTGAGCTTTGTCCCTCCCACCACTCCACTCATTCACAACTCATTTCTTCTATATCTTTTCCTTGGGTAGGCCCTCTTCTTTCTCAGGCCTACCTCATCCTCGGTTTCGGCACACCACAACCGACTGCATTTCTTTCCCTGCTTCCCAGGGCTCTTCACTGTACTACCGTAAGCGCCTAACACAAATATATATAGACAACGAAGGTTCAGGGCAGCACACCTGGTAGTAGATGAATGGGTGCTAGCGGTGAAAACACCTTACCAAGGTGTGTAATACAGAAGAAATTAAGACACCGCAGCACATCCGTAGGTGAAAAAATGTGGATCTTTATTCACCCTTGCGACGTTTCAGTCCACTTGCTGGGACTATTATCAAGCAATGCATCATACAAAACTGTGGGTATTTATGTGGTCATATCAAATTAACATACATAAGTGACAATTAATGAATTATACAAAAAAATGTGCAAAAAAAATCTCATGTATAAATGAGAAAAATACCGTGCCTGGAAGACAATATAATCAATACAGATATTTATGTAAAAAACATCCAGGTATTGTGGTTATACAGTAACATAGTATAATATACAAGTGGCAATCAACTATATATAATAATCATCACCTGTGTCAGTGCAGGTGTAAACAGACCCAGCATGGAATCGGGCGAGCTCAATGGCAGGAGGATACACTGTTGCGGATAGCACCGCATGGATACGGCGTCCCGGAACTAAAGCTGCGCATGTCCATGATGTCACTTCAGGGATAATCACATGATCCCCTGCGAAACATGGATCTGTGTCTGCGCATGTCCGTGATGTCACCCTGGGAATAATCACATGATCCCATAAGGAAACATCACCTGACACGCCGCATCACAGTTTATTATAGTAAGACGTCAGAAGTTACTACAAGCGTGTTTTATCAATGTGTATCAAAAGCATCAGCTAGTAAATCAGGATGTGACACCCCGGGTATAGTATCGGGTGTCGTGCTATCTTGGGATGCACTGTCATCCGAAAATTATGAGTAGAGGAGGAGGAGACCAGCGGCAGCCGTTAACGCTTGCAAACATAATTTGACAAAATCTAATGAATATGCAGCTGTCACGGAGTGAGTCGTACATGTTCAAGAGTATCCAACTTCCTGTTGAGCAAAGCCCTTCCATCCATAGGTCCTATAAGTGACAAGAATAAAAAATATATTATCCAAATATATTTGATAAAAAAAGGACAAATTCTTCAATACATAAACCGACAAGGACAGGACAGCGAGAGATCATATGAATAGCCATGGCTTATATTCGACATTTAAACCCCCCGGTTTAACCGTTTGTAATTTAAAAATCCATTCGGATTCACGTTTTTAAGCATTTTCATGCGGTTACCGCCAGTTCGCGGTAATGGAACATGGTCAAGGATCATGAATTTTAAGTCACCTTCAGCATGTCCCATATCCGCAAAATGGTGCGAGACAGGCAAATCCTTGCGTTTCTTACGTATAGAGAAACAATGTTGGTTGAAGCGGGACTTAAAATCGCAAGTGGTCTCGCCCACATACAATAGCTTGCACGGGCACCACAAAACATAAATAACAAAACTCGAATCACAGGTCAAATAAAATTTGAGAGGATAAGAAACCCCTGTAAGGGGATGAATAAAGTCACGTCCCTTCACCATGTATTTGCAGTTTACACAGTGGAGGCACGGGTAGCTACCAGTTTTCTTAGGGGCCAGGAATAATTGGCGTGCACCTTTTTGTGGGCCTATGTCATTTTTTACAAGTTTATCTTTTAAATTGCGAACTCTCTTGTATGACATTATCGGTCGAGTAGAAAATTCTGGGATGTTTTTATGTTCTGTACCCAAAATCGACCAGTGTTTGTTGAGAATTTTGCTGATATACGGACTAGCTTCACAGAAGGTGGATACAAAAGGTATTTTCTGGGATTGATCCCTCTTGGTACCCTGAAATAATTCACTTCTCTCTTTCTGGTGGATGCGTTTTAATTGCTGTTGCAATATAGATGTCGGATAATGCCTCTGTTTGAAGCTTTGTGTCATACTATCAAGAGTTATGTCTAATGAGGATGGATCATTGACAATTCTTTTTGCTCTAATAAACTGGCTATACGGTAATGACCGCACCATCGTCCGAGGATGAGCACTGTCAAACCTAAGGACGGTGTTGCGGTCAGTAGCTTTAGTATAGACCTCAGTGCTTAACCCACTGCCCGTGCGTCGAACATTGACGTCCAGAAAATGTATCATGCTGTCAGAAAATTCCAGCATAAATTGTATATCGAGAATCAGGCTATTTAAATAGTTGTGAAACAATTGTAACTCTGATACTGTGCCCGTCCAGATGACAAAAATATTGTCTATGTATCTCCACCACCTCAGCACATGGCTGAAGTGGTGGGACACATAGACGTACTGCTCCTCCAAATGAGAGACGACCATGTTGGCGTAAGTGGGGGCCACATTCGTCCCCATGGCCGTCCACCTAATTTGCATATAATAATCATCTCCAAAAAGAAAATAATTATTATATAAAATCAATTGTAGTAAAGACAGAAAAAAGGTTTGTGCCTCTATAGTGTAATCAGAGTTTTCCAAAGCGGATTTCACAACGGCCATACCAATATTATGCTGTATAGAAGTGTACAGACTGACGATGTCGAAGGAGGCCAAAATGGCATCTTGACCAAAAAAATCAGTTGTGTCTTTCAAATAAGATCTAGAATTAACTACATAGGTTTGTAAAACTTTATCTAAATAGATGGAAGCATTACTAAGTAGGGAACCACGCCCAGAAACTATTGGTCTGCCGGGAGGACACTGTAAATTTTTATGGATTTTTGGTAATAGATAAAGTAACGGAGTAACTGGATGGTCTATCTGTAAAAACTCACTAAGTTGTTCGTCTATGAGGCCTATTTGTGTATATCTATTGACAAGTGATTTTAATTCTCGCTGTATATCAAATTTAGGGTCCCTTTGGAGTTTAACATACACGGCAGTGTCAGATAACTGACGGGCAGCTTCTGCTAAATACATAGAAGTGTCCATGACCACTACCGCACCACCCTTGTCGGCAGACTTGATGGTGAGGGAGTGGTCATGGATTAATTGGTCAAGTGCCTCTAATTCCTGTTGGTCACATTTGGATGTTGAATGCGATCAAAAGGCCCGATTGTTTTAACTCTTGTATGTCTCTCAGCACCGCATCTTAAAATACCTCAAAGGCCTTGGAAGATATTTGTGGGGAAAAATATTTTGTCACTCGTAATCCCCAATTAGACAAGCATAGCTCATGTGTAGACTTAGTAGTGATACTCTGTACATCCTGAAAGTGAATCTTAAGTTTAATTAATCTAAAAAAATATAATAAATCAGCTTCCAGTTCGTACCAATTAATAGCACTAGCTGGACAGAAGCTTAGACCCTTTTCTAACAGCTGTAATTTTATCGGTGTCAACATATGAGAGGAGATATTTACCACAGTCCGTTCAATCAGGCATTGGTCTTTCGCAAGGTTTTCTGGCTTCTTGTCTTTACGGTATCGATTTCTGTTCCGACCGCCCCTTCTTGTGCTTTTTTTACGTTGGTAGATTGGGGTCCTAAAAAAGTGGCAGGGTTACCGATGTTTGATTCATCTCGCTTCTTTCCTCTCTTTTGACCCTGGTTGAGGTTCTGTCGATTGCCATCAGCCCAGTTGTATATGTGACCCGTCGTGTAATCCATTGTGTCTCATTGCCATTTCCCTCTTTTTGTTTCCTGAATCTCACATTTGAGCTTATTTAAGTGGGGTTGAAACTTGTTCAGATATTCATCAAAGTCCTGTGTAGACATAGTTGCCCTCAATGCGGCCTCCTCCTCCGAGATGGGAGGATAACGGCTGCCGCTGGTCTCCTCCTCCTCTACTCATAATTTTCGGATGACAGTGCATCCCAAGATAGCACGACACCCGATACTATACCCGGGGTGTCACATCCTGATTTACTAGCTGATGCTTTTGATACACATTGATAAAACACGCTTGTAGTAACTTCTGACGTCTTACTATAATAAACTGTGATGCGGCGTGTCAGGTGATGTTTCCTTATGGGATCATGATTATTCCCAGGGTGACATCACGGACATGCGCAGACACAGATCCATGTTTCGCAGGGGATCATGTGATTATCCCTGAAGTGACATCATGGACATGCGCAGCATCCATGCGGTGCTATCCGCAACAGTGTATCCTCCTGCCATTGAGCTCGCCCGATTCCATGCTGGGTCTGTTTACACCTGCACTGACACAGGTGATGATTATTATATATAGTTGATTGCCACTTGTATATTATACTATGTTACTGTATAACCACAATACCTGGATGTTTTTTACATAAATATCTGTATTGATTATATTGTCTTCCAGGCACGGTATTTTTCTCATTTATACATGAGATTTTTTTTGCACATTTTTTTGTATAATTCATTAATTGTCACTTATGTATGTTAATTTGATATGACCACATAAATACCCACAGTTTTGTATGATGCATTGCTTGATAATAGTTCCAGCAAGTGGACTGAAACGTCGCAAGGGTGAATAAAGATCCACATTTTTTCACCTACGGATGTGCTGCGGTGTCTTCATTTCATATATATATATATATATATATATATATATAAATATAAATAAAATTATTATTATTATAAAATAAAAAGTTTATTTGGTCAACACAAACAATAAAATACTGTCATATAGAAAAAGATAAATCAAAATTTTTATACTGTACAAAGCATATTAACCACTTTAATCCATGGCCAAATACTCTGAACATTAGAAAACCACAATAATCTTGGTCTGGGTCCGGAAAAACTTGTTATTACAGAAACAGCACAAGATGGAAACGGTCTTCTTTTTCCGACACCCAGATACCGTGTATCCAGGCTGTGAATCCACGATATGCAGTTTTTCTGAATAGCCTGCAACATATATAAAAAGTCTGAATATTTTCTGTAATTAATATGAGAAATATTCCAGATACTCTCTACCCTTCCTCGATCTTGACAGAATTGATAAAAGTAATCATCTTCAATTATACATCCCATGTCTTCAAAATATGGATCAATGTTTGCCACTTCTTTGCAACAGATTGATTCAACTTCAGTCGGCATAGGTTCACAATGTGCACAATTACACCATACATTATTGCCAATTCTGTTGCCTAACTCTGTACCAATGTTATCCTCATTGTTTGTCGATCGAGTGGGATTTTCTGGAAAACATGGTTCAGAATCAACAGGGCTGACTTAATTTCTTTGCAGTCGCATCTTCAGCCATTCCAACTAATAATAAATTGATGATACATTTTTTAATTAATAATGGTTTTACTGGAAAATTTATTAAACAACACATGCGAATAGATGAATCATTATATTCCACATTATGGCTAGTAGTGATGGATGAACATTGGCCGGGACGTTTCGCGAACGCGATCAAATGTTCGCGAACCATGTGTTCGTAGTGGGCTCCATAGACTTGAATGGGTGGTGAACCTTAAAAACCTTCAGGTCATATTTGCAGCCACCAAATAATTACTAGAAGTGCACAAATAGTCCCACAACATGGACAGTGACATACCAGATGTATTATTCAAATTTGCGATCTACATTCATTATTTTTTTCAATGCAAAATATCGGCAATATAATTTTCGTGTATGCGCATGCGCAAAATAGGCGCCTGTAATTTTCAACATGACCCTATGACAAAAGTCCCTATAGAAGAGCAGTATTTGTGGAAGAAGGAATTTTGGGGGGGCAACTGGTAAATCACACCAGTAAAAATTATTTGTTCCAATAGCGTTTGTCACTATCTGTAGCTGAGGTAACGCAGCAAACCCACAAACAAATGCTGCACTACCTAAATGCACTATATAGAAAGTATATTATTGGTATATCACACCCCTGCCTCAATCAGTTTTAATGGGGGGCAACTGGTAAATCACACCAGTAGAAATTATTTGTTCCAATAGCGTATCACAGCAGAACCGTACACAACTGCTGCACAATACAATTGAACTATAATATACTTTCTATGTTAGAAAGTATATTATAAGTATATTACACCTCTCAGTAAGTCACACCTATCGATAGCACACCTATACCAGTCCTTAAAAGGACTTTTGTGGCCCTATTAGCTAGCGTTTGGTGTCCCGAACAGCCTGTCCCTGCTCCACACAGCAACCTCTCCCTACACTGGCAAAAGACTGAATGTAAAATGGCGGCCAGATCAAGTTTATTTATAAGGTAGGGGGTATGTCCATGTGCTGAAACGTCTCAATTGGCTGTCCTGTACCACCTGATGGATGTCTCATGGGTCAAAGTTCTTCACAATGTAAAAGAATATGGCGCCGGGGAATTTCGCCATATGTTTGCCCGTTCGGCGAACCACGAACGTGCAAAGTTCGTCGCAAAACGACTGCCGGACGAACCGCAAGGCCATCTCTAATAGCTAGCACTATTGCCACAAAATAAATATTATTTCTATGTTGCCATAAATTAAATGGTAAATAAATGCTTATTCTAGTTATATGATATATGATATATTTTTTTTAATAACATTAAACCTATATAACAGAAAAAAAATATCCACAATGATATTACCTGCATTCTTTTCTCCATATACGCACTATGAAAAAAGCAAACCTATGTTCAATATTGAAAATAAAGTTATTGGTTTATAATGAATACTTTTTCAGATCATGATGCGGTAGCACTAGGTGGTATTTTTTCTGAAGTGCCATCCATCTTTACACCTTGAAAAAAAATACATAGAAAAATTACAAACAATGGAATAGGGTGCTTGCGGGCATGGGTGTGGCGGGTGGTAAGGGTAAAATTAGTAGAGACCGAGGTGATCAGATTTCAATAAAGGTTTTTTTCCCCAAAATAGCTTGTTTGTGTTTGTTACAATTTCTTGCAGTGGCAGTAATGTAGGCATCTGGATGTAACAGACGCAGCCATGAATAATCCATGTTCTAATAGTCAGCAGGCGTTGTAGAGCCAACTTAGTGCAGAAATAAACCCAACCTCTGTTACCCAGGTGTCCAAAACATCCGGGTTTGTAGGTAAAAAGCTTGGTTTGCATCACTTGGATAATCCATAGCAGGTTATGATAAAAAGGGGGGCCCCGGTCCTTGATTTCCACCAATTTTTTTTACATAACCAGCCAAGGTTTAACCAACAGCTATTGAGCTACCATTATCAGGGTGAGAAGGTCCACTTTTTTTGGCTCCTTCTCAGCCTAGTAATAACAGCCCGCAGCCGCCCCAAGAGCAGAACCATCAAATCAAATGGTTTCACCCTTGACGGCAACCCGGCTCTTCCCGACACCCTTGGGGCTTTGGGTACCAGGGTAATTGTTAGGGGGGTTTACTGTCAGCACTGTGGGGATAAAAAAAAATCCTGCTGGCTGACAATAAGACCCAGTCATAGTTATGGGAGCATCTGTGAAGATCCACCCATTACTACCACTGCAAGAAACGAAGTCCACCAAATAATAAGCCATGTTGGAAATTCCTTTATTGAAATAATTACTCCCCAACTGCTGCCCTTATTAACCTTTTTAATCTTTTAATTCAACATTACCCTTTTATGTTCTTCAGCGATTCCGATGTAGTCCAATATACGACCTAGAAAAAAAGGAACATATAACTTTGAAGTTTCAATAAATTCCATTACTGAACAAATATTACAAAATTACAAAGTTGTGTTGAGGACGATTATAATGTCACGCCCTTCCCTGTGAGAGGTCTGAAAAGATCTGAAGATCTGTTGTATTTGGTTTGTATCCCTTCCCTCACCTACCGTGACATATAAACCCCCGCATTCTCGTTGTACTAGGGAGTTGTGGTGCCCTGGATTATAACCCCCATCATGCTCGATGTAATAGGGGGTTGTGGTGCCCAGGAATATAACCCCCAGCATGCTCGTTGTAATTGGGGGTTGTGGTGCCCTGGATTATAACCTCCATCACGCTCGTTGTAATAGGGGGTGGTGGTGTCCAGGAATATAACCCCCAGCATGCTCGTTGTGCTAGGGGTTTGTGGTGCCCTGGATTATAACCCCCAGCATGCTCGTTGTACTAGGGGTTTGTGGTACCCTGGATTATAACTCCCAGCATGCTCATTATACCAGGGGATTGTAATGCCTAGGAATATAACCTCCAGCATGCTCGTTGTACTAGGGGGTTGTGGTGCCCTGGATTTTAACCCCCAGCATGCTCATTATACCAGTGGGTTGTGGTGCCCAGGATTCTAACCCCCAGCATGCTCGTTATACCAGTGGGTTGTGGTGCCCTGGATTATAACCCCCAGCATGCTCGTTGTACCAGGGGGTTGTGGTGCCCAGGAATATAACCCCCATCATGCTCGTTGTACCAGGGGGTTATGATGCCAAGGAATATAACCCCCAGCATGCTCGTTGTACTGGGGGGTTGTGGTGCTCAGGATTATAACCCCCAGCATGCTTGTTGTACTAGGGGTTTGTGGTGCCCAGGAATATAACCCCCAGCATGCTCGTTGTACCAGGGGGTTATGGTGCCCAGGAATATAACCCCCAGCATGCTCGTTGTACTAGGTGGTTGTGGAGCCCAGGATTATAACCCCCAGCATGCTCGTTGTACCAGGGGGTTGTGGTGCCCAGGTTTTTAACCCCCAGCATGCTCATTATACCAGGGGGTTGTGGTGCCCTGGATTATAACGCCCAGCATGCTCGTTGCACCAGGGGGTTGTGGTGCCCAGGAATATAACCCCCAGCATGCTCGTTGTACCAGGGGGTTGTGATGCAAAGGAATATAACATGCATCATGCTTATTGTACCAGGGGGTTGTGGTGCCCAGGAATATAACCCCCATCATGCTCGTTGTACCAGGGGGTTGTGGTGCCCAGGATTATAACCCCCAGCATGCTCGTTGTACCAGGGAATTGTGGTGCCCTGGATTAAAACCCCCAGCATGCTCATTGTACCAGGCGGTTGTGGTGCCCACGATTATAACCCCCAGCATGCTCGTTATACCAGGGGGTTGTGGTGCCCAGGAATATAACCCCCAGCATGCTCGTTGTACCAGGGAATTGTGGTGCCCTGGATTAAAACCCCCAGCATGCTCATTGTACCAGGGGGTTGTGGTGCCCACGATTATAACCCCCAGCATGCTAGTTATACCAGGGGGTTGTGGTGCCTACGATTATAACCCCCATCATGCTCGTTGTACCAGGGGGTTGTGGTGCAAAGAAATATAACCCCCAGCATGCTTGTTGTACTAGGGGTTTGTGGTGCTCTGGATTATAACCCCCAGCATGCTCATTGTACCAGGGGGTTGTGGTGCCCACGATTATAACCCCCAGCATGCTCGTTATACCAGGGGGTTGTGGTGCCCAGGAATATAACCCCCATAATGCTCATTGTTCCAGGGGGCTGTGGTGCCCAGGAATATAACCCCCATTATGCTCATTGTTCCAGGGGGTTGTAGTGCCCTGGATTATAACCCCCAGCATGCTCGTTGTACCAGGTAGTTGTGGTGCCCACGATTATAACCCCCAGCATGCTCCTTGTACCATGGGGTTGTGGTACCCAGGAATATAACCACCAGCATGCTCGTTGTACTAAAGGGTTGTGGTGCCCAGGAATATAACCCCCAGCATGCTTGTTGTACCAGGGGGTTGTGGTGCCCAGGAATATAACCCCCATTATGCTCATTGTTCCAGGGAGTTGTGGTGCTCAGGATTATAAACCTGGGCACCACAGCCCCCTGGCATAATGAGCATGCTGGGGGTTATATTCCTGGTCACCACAACCCTCTGGTATAACTAGCATGCTGGGGGTTATATTTCTGGGCACCACAACCCCCTGGTACAACGAGCATGATAAAGGATATATTCCTGAGCACCACAACCCCCTAGTACAGCGAGCATGCTGGGGGTTATATTCCTGGGCCCCATAACCCCCTGGTACAACAAGCATGCTGGGGGTTATATTCCTGGGCACCACAACCCCCTGGTACAAGGAGCATGCTGGGGGGTTATAATCGTGGGCACCACAACTACCTAGTACAACGAGCATGCTGGGGGTTATAACCCCCAGCATTCTCATTGTACTAGGGGCTTGCGGTGCCTAAGATTATAACCACCATCATGCTTGTTGTCTAGGGGTGAGAATTATACTTACCTACACGCTTCTGCTCCTGCTCCTGTCTCCTCCAACATTTGGCTCCTGCAGGCGATCCTCCGATGCTGTGTTCTTCGGTCGGGTTTCCAAGATGGTGCCCGCTCCGGAAGCACAATATGCTAAAGTTCTCGCGAATCTTGCGATAACTTGAGCTCCTTCTCTCTGGCTGTGAGCGGTCTGCTCTGATCGGATCGCGCTCACAGGCAGCTAGAAGGAGAAGCCCACAGCAGAAGACTGCATCTCCGCCCCGTTGCGAGTTTGCTGCTCATTATAATACAAATCATCGGGGGGCCACAGCGGACGAACGGGGTGGGGGGGGACGTTTGAAAAAAAAGAAAAAAAAAAAGAAAAAACACAAGGCCGCCCTACAAACAAGGTAATACCATAATTAGCCTATGTCAAAACTGATGAAAGGTCCTCTTTGGCCCCTTTCACACGGGCGAGTTTTCCACACGGGTGCAATGCGTGAGGTGAACACATTGCACCCGCACTGAATCCAGACCCATTCACTTCTATGGGGCTGTGCACATGAGCGGTGATTTTCAAGCATCACTTGTGCGTTGCGTGAAAATCGCAGCAAGCTCGATATTGTGCATTTTTCACGCAACGCAGGCCCCATATAAGTGAATGGGGCTGCGGGAAAATCACAAGCATCGAAAGTCTATTCACTGTATTATTTTCCCTTATAACATGGTTATGTGGTCGTAAACTTATGTACAGGCACACAGCAGGGCGCAGAATGAAAGGAATGGTTTTTCGAGGGCAGATTTCACTGGGATAATTTTAAGTTGCCGTGTCACATTTGAAGATCCCTTGATGCGCCTCTAGAGTAAAAACTCCAAAAAAGTGACCCCATTTTGGAAACTACGGGATAAGGTGGCAGTTTTGTTGGTACTATTTTAGGATACATATGATTTTTGGTTGCTCTATATTACACTTTTTGAGAGGCAAGGTAATAAAAAACAGCTGTTTTGGCACTGTTTTTGTTTTTTACAATGTTCATGTGACAGGTTAGATCATGTGCTATTTTTATAGAGCAGGTTGTTACAGAAATGACAATACCAAATCTGACTACTTTTTTTGGTTGTTTAAGTTTTACATAATAAACAATTTTTGAAAAAAAAATTTTTTTAGTGTCTCCATATTCTGAAAGCCATAGTTTTTTTTTGGGTGCCTGTCTTAAGTAGGGGTTCATTTTTTTGGTATGAGATGATACTTATTGGTACTATTTTAGGGTGCGTATGACTTTTTGATTGCTTGGTAATACATTTTTTGTGATGTAAAGTGACAAAAAAATTGCTTTTTTGACAGTTTTTTTATTTTTACGGTGTTCATCTGATGGATTAGGTGATGTGATATTTTTACATAGCAAGTTGTTATGGATGCGGAAATACCTAATATGTATACTTTTATTAAAGTTTTACACAATGACAGCATTTTGGAAACAAAAAAAATCATGTTTTAGTGTCTCCATATCTCAGAGCCTTAGTTTTTTAAATTTTTTGGGCGATTTTCTTAAGTAGGGTCTCATTTTTTGCGGGATGAGATGACAGTTTGATTGGTACAATTTTGGGGTGTGTATGACTTTTGTCTGTATCGCTTGGTATTATACTTTTTGTGATGTAAGGTGACAAAAAATAGGTTGTTTTACACCGTTTTTATTTAATCTTATTTACGGTGTTCACCTGAGGGGTTAGTTCATGCAATATTTTAATAGACCTGGTTGTTACGGAAACGGCAATAACTAATATGTCTACTTTTACTTTTTTTTTTTACTTTAACACAATAAAAGCATTTTTGAAACAAAAAAAAAAATCATGTTTTAGTGCCTCCATATTCTGAGAGCTATAGTTTTAAAAAAAAAATTGTTTGATTGTTTTATGTAGGGGTTCATTTTTTGCAGGATGACATGATGATTTGATTGATACTATTTTGGGGGCACCAAGCCTTTTTGATCGCTTGGTGTTGCACTTTTTGTGATGTAAGGTGACAAAAAATGGTTGCTTTAGCACAGTTTTTATTTTATTTATTCTACAGCGTTCAGGTGAGGTGGTGAATCATGTGATATTTTTATAGAGCTTGTCGTTACGGACAGGGAAATACTCAATAGGTCTGTTTTTCTTTTTTCTTTTTTTTTTTTAACAATTTTATGTGTTTTATTTTGGGAAAGGGGCTTTTTTTTTTACTTGAAACTTAATTTATTTTATTATGAAAAAACTTTTTTTTTTTTACTTTTTTTTTATTTATTTTTTGTACCACTCTGGGACTTCAACTTCTGTGGTCTGATCCTCTCTGCAATGCATTACAATACAACCTACACTCACCTAAAGAATTATTAGGAACACCTGTTCTATTTCTCATTAATGCAATTATCTAGTCAACCAATCACATGCCAGTTTCTTCAATGCATTTAGGGGTGTGGTCCTGGTCAAGACAATCTCCTGAACTCCAAACTGAATGTCAGAATGGGAAAGAAAGGTGATTTAAGGAATTTTGAGCCTGGCATGGTTGTTGGTGCCAGGCGGGCCGGTCTGAGTATTTCACAATCTGCTCAGTTACTGGGATTTTCATGCACAACCATTTCTAGGGTTTACAAAGAATGGTGTGAAAAGGGAAAAACATCCCGTATGTGGCAGTCCTGTGGGCAAAAATGCCTTGTGGATGCTAGAGGTCAGAGGAGAATGGGCCGACTGATTCAAGCTGATAGAAGAGCAACGTTGACTGAAATAACCACTCATTACAACCGAGGTATGCAGCAAAGCATTTGTGAAGCCACAACATGCACAACCTTGAGGCGGATGGGCTACAACAGCAGAAGACCCCACCGGGTACCACTCATCTCCACTACAAATAGGAAAAAGAGGCTACAATTCGCACGAGCTCACCAAAATTGGACTGTTGAAGACTGGAAAAATGTTTCCTGGTCTGATGAGTCTCGATTTCTGTTGAGACATTCAAATGGTAGAGTCCAAATTTGGCGTAAACAGAATGAGAACATGTATCCATCCTCTGATGGCTACTTCCAGCAGGATAATGCACCATGTCACAAAGCTCGAATCATTTCAAATTGGTTTCTTGAACATGTCAATGAGTTCACTGTACTAAAATGGCCCCCACAGTCACCAGATCTCAACCCAATAGAGCATCTTTGGGATGTGGTGGAAAGGGAGCTTTGTGCCCTGGATGTGCATCCCTCAAATCTCCATCAACTGCAAGATGCTATCCTATCAATATGGGCCAACATTTCCAAAGAATGCTATCAGTACCTTGTTGAATCAATGCCACGTAGAATTAAGGCAGTTCTGAAGGCAAAAGGGGGTCCAACACCGTATTAGTATGGTGTTCCTAATAATTCTTTAGGCGAGTGTATATTGTAATGCATTGGCTGCGAGACCCAGCCTAAGGGCTGGATCTCACAGGCTTCCGTAGAAGGCAAGCCCCGATGCCTATGGAACACATTGGGCTTACCTTATCTGCCATCGGGTCCCAGCGGCATGACAGCGGCATACAAGGGGTTAAAATATGCATATGCAGCAGGGGCCCAGCTTTCAGTGACTGCCAGGTCCGTGCTGTTGATCAAGTATGGCTCTGGTCCTTAAGTCATGTCCACCAGCGCAGTACATGCTCGGCGCGGGCCCATAGGGGGTTCATTTTAATCGAATGTTTCCTATAACACAGCAAGGGTTAACAGCAAAATTAACTTTAATATTTATTTATTACTGATTCTGTAGTTTACAAACACCCCATTTATGTTCGTAAACAGTTATATGGGAACATGGCAAGGTTTAGAAGGAAACAAGCAACATATGGATTTTGGAGAGCAGATTTTCCTGGAATGGTTTTTAGGTGACCTGTCATATTTGAAAGCACACTAAGGCACCCCTACAGTAGAAACCCCCCAAAAGTGACCCCATTTTGGAAACTACACTCCTCAAATAATTAATTGAGGGGTTTACTGACCACTTTGACCTCACAGGTGTTTTTATAATATTTAGAAAAACTTGGATATGAAAATGAAAAATTCGCTTAAGCCCTGTCACGGCTGTATGTGAGCAACAAGAGCATACACAGTGAATTAGCTACTGACCGGACCCAAACTAGGGAGGATAAAGGGTGACCCCTGTCAGAACCTAAAAGCTCTCCCTATGCTGCTAAGCACATGTCCAGATCCAGATGGTGGATCGAGACATGCCCGCGTACCTAAGGCTGATGACCACTGTAACCCCTACAATAGTGGAAGGGGCACAGCCACCGGTGCCCTGCTCAGAATATGGACGGAACCGGGGTCGCCTCGGATCCAGTCAGCAAACAAACAGAAACACACAATGTCTGCACACTTAACTGAAGGAGCTGCAGCAGCAGTGAAAACAGATCCAAAGTCAGCAGACACTATCCGAAGTACTTGCTTCAGCAGAACTCAGGTCCATAGAAAGATATCACACAAGTGAAGATACTCAAGCGAGAGATACAGCTCAAATGAAAAGTATAATCCACACCCTACAAAGGAAGGAGGGGTGATTTAAAGGCAGAGAAATCAAACACAGTAGGGACAGCTGGGAGGAAGGAAACAGAAAGTAAAGACCTCAACACAGGGGCGGAGAAACAGAGCAGAGGGAACTCCTCCAAGCTCTAGTAGTGACATCATCACAGGGGTGGAGAAACAGAGCTGTGAGAACGTCTCAAAGCTCTGGTAGTGACAAGCCCAAATTTTTCACTTTAAGGGTTCGTTCACACAAACTTTTTTTGCGTTCTGTATACGGAACCATTCATTTCAATGGCTCCGCCAAAAAAAAACAGAATGTACTCTGTATGCATTCCGTTTCCATATTTCCGTTTTTCCGTTCCATTGAAAGATAGAACATGTCCTATTGTTGCCCGCAAATCAAGTCCGTGGCTCCATTCAATTCAATGGGTCCGCAAAAAAAAGGAACACATACGGAATGTACTCCGCATGTCTTCCGTATCCGGTCCGTTTTTGCTGAACCATCTATTGAAAATGTTATGCCCAGCCCAATTTTTTCTATGTAATTACTGTATACTGTATATGCCATACGGAAAAACGGAACGGAACCGGAAACACTACTGAAAAAACCCCCCGGAAAAACGGATCCGGGAAAAACGGGCTGCAAAACACTGAAAAAGACATATGGTCGTGTGAACGAGCCCTAACAAGGGATACCAGGAGCAAATGCACCCGATAGTTTATTACCCATCTTTCTCCTAAATGCGGCAACATATGTGGTTGTAAACTGCTGTAGGAGCAGAAAGCAGAATTCAAAAGGAAAGGAGCAACACCTGCCTTTTCTAACATAGAGTTTGCTGAAATAGATTTTAAGGGCCATAGCTCTTTTATTTTTTTGTTGACTGAGCTGTATGGGAGCTCATTTTTTGCGGGATGGGCCGTATTTTTTAATGGTACTATTTATGGATACATATGCCTTTTTGATCATGTTTTGTTTAATTTTTTATGAAATGAAGTGGGCTGATATTGCAATTCTGCCAGTGTTTTTTTAATTTTTTTAATGGGGTTGTCCATGTGGTTTATTTGATAAGATAATTTTATTCTGTGGGTTGATACGGTTATGGTGATACCAAATATACCGTATATTGTTTTATTCATGGTATACCGCTTTTATATCATAAAATCACTTTTTATTAAACTTTTTTTGCATCAAATCGTAGACCCATAACTTTTAGATTTTTCCATCAATGTAGCTGTTTGAGAGCTTGTTTTTTGAAAGATAGGCTGTCATTTTTAATGGTACAATTTTGGGGTCTATATGACATTTTGAGCGCTTTTTATTCCATTTTTTAGGAGATGAAGCAGGCAAAATTGCATTTCATGTAGTATATTTCATATGATAATTTTATTTTGTGGTTTGATACGGTTATAGCGACACCAAATTTGTATTGTTTTTTTCATGTTCTACCACTTTTACATCATAAAATCACTTTTTGTTAAACTTTTTTTTTGCATCAACAAAATCTAAGACCCATAACTTTTTTATTTTTCCATCAACATAGTTGATAGTTGTATGAGGGCTTTTTTTTTTGCAGGATGGGCTGTAGTTTTTATTGGTATAATTTTTGGAATGCATGCCACTTTTTGATCACTTTGTTTCAATTTGTTTGGGAGGTGAGGCAAAAAACAGCAGTTCCACCATTGTTTTTTATACTTAATTTGTACAGCATTCACTACACAGGATTAGTACAATGCTAAAATGACATTTTATTATGGACATATATTATGGACACGGCAATACCAATTATGTGTAGTTTTCTTTTCTTCATTTTTTAATCCCTTATAAATGAGCGGAAATGGGAAACGGCAATTCTTTTTACTTTTAATTTATTTTAATTTATTTTTTTACATTTATTTTTTACCTTTTTATTTTACACTTTTATCAAGTCCCACTTGGATCTTGAAGATCGTTTTGCAAAGTATAATACTATCAGTTTTACACTGATAGATGGCAACACTGGACGGTTACCTGATGGTTGAGAGAGGGAGCCCCCTCCCTCTATTAACCCCATGGATGCTGCTGACTACGGCATCTAAGGGCTTACAGCAGAGTGTCAGCATACGGCGGCGACTCAGCAACAGGCGGCGCATACAGGGCACAGTGGGCACAGATGAGGTCAGGCAGGGCACAGTGCCACACACATAGGGGCACAGCGGGCACAGATAAGGTCAGGCAGGGCACAGATGGGGGCACAGATGCGGGGGCATGGATCACTTGCTATGGGACCCTGTAAAATTTTACTGCACTAGTAATTGCTTTCGGTGAAAATGAAATATCCTTGAATAAGTAACAAAATTCATACCATTCTGACACTATTATTGCTTAAAACCACAAGTGCTTACGTGTGGCAAACATAAAGTTAAGCAGCTTGTCAGAGTTATTCATTACATGAAATATCCTTTACTTTACCCGTAGGACAAATGTGCAATCCTAGAAGACACAGTGGTCAATTAAAATTCCCAAAGTAAAATCTAGCGGCATCCGTTCCTCGCTCCTAATGGACAGGACTTACCCTTTGGTGCTTGTGTGAAGGTTGTTCTTCAAGCACTAACTGTTCTGTCTGTAATTAAAAGCAAATGTACTTACAAAATCCTACTCATAGTCTTTATAATTCCCTTAGGATCATTTAACAGAGAGAACGGGTCAGTCGAGGAGACAAATGAAGTCTCAGTCCCCTCTCTTGCTACAAGTCTGTAAACACAATGCTCAATTGATTGGGCAATGTTACATTAGAAGTCAATGAAAAATTAATTAGCCTGACTAAAGTGAGCACTTTGCTACTTTGTTGTTCTATATATTTGATACCCTCCACTTATTATTTATGGCAACCTGAGACGTGAGGTTCAAGATGTTACATTTACCAAGTGTTGCTAGCAAATGAAACCTAGATGAATTTGAATCAGCTAAAAACAAAATGTATTGTATACCTCTATAGAAGTGAACTCAGACTATTAGGTGGAGCATTAAACGGAATCATTGCAATATTTGTACGTCCTAGTAAAGTCTTCAGATTTGTTTCTTGAGGAGGATAGAACTGTGTATGATAGACAAAAGATGCAATAATTTAAACCTGTCACCATGAAATTGCAGTGCAATCTGCAGGCAGCATGTTATGGAGCAGAAGGAACCGACCAGATTGAGATATAGTTTGTGGGATGCAGTATAAGGGTCCATTCACACGTCCGTATGTGTTTTGCGGATACGCAAATTGCGGATCCGCAAAAACACGGACACCTGCAATGTGCGATCCGCAATTTGCGGACCGCACATCACAGACACTATAATAGAAAATGCCTTTTCTGGTCCGCAATTGCAGACAAGAATAGGACATGTTCTATTTTTTTCAGGAACGGAATTGCGGATCCCGAAAAAAACGGATGCGGATCCAGGAAATGCGGATTCGCATCCGTTCCAACCCCCTTTGAAAGTGAATGGGTCCGCAAATTGCGGAAGGAATGCAGACCCAAATTACGGACGTGTGAATGGACCCTAACTTGTATTTTATGCATTTAAACCTCTGCTTTTCATGCTTAGGAATCATGTTCGCACCCTACTCAGTGGCTGTCACCTAGCTCTGCTTGACTAAGGTTGTCAAACACTGAGTAGGACCTCCCACATGACTCCTAAACATTAAAAAGTAGAGATATTAATGAATAAATACATTTTTTTGTTAAACCATTCAGCAATCTGCTCAGCTCCTCTTGCTCTATAACACGCTGCCTGCAGCTTGTACTGCATTTCTATGGTGACAGGATCCCTTTAATTGCCTACAACTTGTAGCACAGGTTACCCACAGGCAGGTGTGACTTACTTGTAAATAGTTTCATATATTTGACAGTTAAATAGGTATTTAGCCATTTTTATGACACCCCAAAAGAATGGAGAGAACATAGACATGTGTGGCCATTTCTTCCCTCCCAGCATGGATGTAGCTGCAAGCGGTTGCATCAACATGCAAAACAGAGCTCATTTTGGAAATGGGTGTGGACCCCATAGGCGAGTATCTAAGATGTAGGCTAGGTCTACACGACGACATTTGTCGCGCGACAGATAGGGCACAACTACACTGCAACATTTGCCGCGCAACGTTTTGTTGCACCAATGTCGCGCAACAATTTTTATAATGGCAGTCTATGGTGTCGCACTGCAACATGCAACATGCTGTGACTGCGACGCAACAGTCGCAGAAAAATCCATCTCAAATGGATTTTCTGCGACTGTTGCGTCGCAGTCACAGCATGTTACATGTTGCAGTGCGACACCATAGACTGCCATTATAAAAATTGTCGCGTGACATTGGTGCAACAAAATGTCACACGACAAATGTTGCAGTGTAGTTGTGCCCTATCTGTCGCGCGACAAATGTCGTCGTGTAGACCTAGCCTAATAGCATGTTTCGTATAGCCCTATTGTAAAACTCCTGTACAAACCATAGAAAGTTCTCATTGTACTTAGAACTGAGGCATGAATGCAAATGCAAACGTCTGCATCTTTTGTCCGTTACTATGGGAACCCATGATATAAGGAATTACAAGACTGAGGGTGCAAATGTTTGCTTCCATAAATGAGACAGATGAGAATACAGGACATGATGTGTCCTGTAGGTGGTGCACAGGTACTGTAGCATTTGGTACCTAATGTCTGCCACACAAGAAGACACCAGTGTTATAAATGGTTCATGATAGGTGGGGGGGGGGGGCCCTTTTGCAAATTTTACATTGAAGCCCAGGAGCTTCCAGTTACACCTTTGATGCTCTTCCTTCAGGAAGATGGACATACGCACTATGGGGGTCATTTATTTCTCCAGAAATATGCCTATATTAGGCATATTTCTGGTGCAGATTGTGGCGCAACAGTTAGTTGCGTCACAATCCGTGACTTTTCTCTGCTCACGCCAGTTCTAAAAAAGTGGGCATGGTGTGGGCGGGAGGCCCGTTTCATTCATCATTTTCTACACCTGTTTTAGGCATAGAGAATGGTCTAAAAATGTAAGATAGCAAGGAAGCTGGCTTACATTTAGACAGGCACTGGATGCACCAAAGTTATGTAGGGGCCAGCGCCTCTTCATATAGGGGTTAAGACCAGCGTCTAAAACGACGGTCTTAATGATTGACCCCCTATGTGTGCAACCTATTCAGCTGAACAGTGGCCCCAGAGACAGTGCACACTATTTAAAGGGAATTTGTCATCAGAAATTGACCTATTAAGTCGTTTCCATGTTAAAGCAATCCATAACCCATGCAATTTTTCTATTGGCCATTAGGCCTAAAATATTTAAAGACCTTACGTTACACTTCTTCACAGCTTTATCCCTAACCCTTTCTGGTGTGCTCCTTGGTTTTCATGATGCTGTTTGATCACTTATGTATGGCCACTAACAAACCTCTGAGCCCCCCCAGAACAGCTGTAGCTATACTGAGAATAAACTATACACAGGTGGACTCTATTTACTAATTAGGTGACTTCTGAAGGCAATTGGTCACACTGGATTTGCATGTTACACTTTTCAGATTTTTATTTATAATTTTTTTTGTAAACCATGTATAATTTTCTTTTCACTTCACACATACTTGTTACTTTGTGCTGGTCTATCACATAAAATCTCAATAAAATGCATTTAGGTTTGTGGGTGTAATGTGATAAAATGTGGAGAAGTTGAAGGGGTATGAATACTTTTTCAAGGCACTGTAAGTGGAGTCAGTTTTTCATTATGTACATATCCCTGTGGATTTTTGCTGTATCCTTTTTTGTGTCTGGTTGAAGTGTCTTATGGTTGAAGTGACATCTGAACCGGAAGAAAGACAAGCCTACAAGCCGGTATACAGGTGTTCTCTGTTATCAGCATATCAGCATATTAACATTAACAGATACTCTAAATTATTTGTAGACTATATAGATGTCAACTATAAATTGATGTTCCAAACTGAATCTTCTTTAGGCTGTAAACATTGATTAGTTTATTCATTTCCTGGAAATAATTAATGAGGCTCGACCTAAATCTTTCTACTTGTCACTTTCCTCAAGCCTCCAGATGTCGCTGTGGCTAAAGTAACTCTTGAATATTACTAGAGACATCTTACAATTAAGCCAGAGATCCATAGTGGTCTAAAAGTCACAAAGTGAATAGCTTTACACAATGAGTTAACTTTTTAAACGACATTGTTCAAATATACAAAAAATAAAATTATTTCAGAAATAATTGTATTGATATCACAATATTTATGGTTATGCACTACCATTATGCATCCCCCACAAATGTCATCAATATGTTACTAAATACATCTGCAAGAAATTAAGTAACTATTGTGTTTGAGGAAAAAGTTAGATATTTAGCTTGCAAATCTCTCTTCTGTTGAAGCTCATGCATCAATTGGCTCCCATATATGTTACCCAAATCAAGTCTCTCTTTATCAAAAATTAAAGGGGTTGTCTCATCATAGACAAAGGGGGCATGTCGCTAGGATATGCCCCTATTGCCTTATAGGTGTGGGTCCCACTGCTGGGACCCGCACGTGTATCGAAAATGGAGCCCCACAAGGTGGTGGCTGGAGGACTCCTGGCTGGCCACCACCAAGCCAGCTCCACATAGAAGTGAATGGGAGCATACCACGCATGCGCGGCCCCTGCTCCCATTCACTTCTAGGGGGCTGACAGAAATAGCCGAGCCAGTGCTCGGCTATTTTCACCGGCCCCATGGAAAATGAATGGAGGGCGGCAGCGCATGTGCAGTGCGCCTTCCTTCACTTGCTGGGCTCCGTTCTTGATATAGGTGCCGGTCCCTCTTACTGATTCATTCCTAGAAATCACAGGTAGCTGAAGGAGCTCTCTAGTTTATGTAAGAAGGCTGTATTTACCCATGCTAAACATGTCAACCTCAATTACCTGGATCATTTTTTATATCAATCATGGATTAACCCCTTTAAAGGGGTTTTACAGGTGTTTAATATTGATGGCCTTTCCTCAGGAACGGATAAGTCATTAATACCTGATCACTGGGGGTCAGACACCCATCAACCTCGCCGATGTACTGTTTGAAGAAGCCACTGCACTCCAAGGAGCGCCGAGACCTCCTTGTAGCTTATCGAGCACAGTGGCTGTGCTTGGAATTGCTACTCAGTCCCTTGTAGAGGTTGTAATGTGCACCAGAGTGCCATGTCCTCTTCAAATAGGTGATCAGTGGGATCAGTGGAGGTGCTAGGAGTTGGACCTCTACCAATGAAATACTGATCACCTATCGAGAGGATAGGCCATCAATATTACACACCCGAAAAACTCCTTTAAAAAGCTGGTGGAGTATAAGGCCTACACATAACTCAACATGATCAGGTCAGACAGCAGCAGCTGCAGTAGCAGCAGCAGCAGGTACATGGTAATGGTCGAGTCTAAGGCCTACACACAACTCAGCAGGAACAGACAGCAGCAGGTTCTTTGTCTGCAGCAGGAATGTGTTCCCAGGAATGGGCCCCCACCAGACCGGGCAACGCCAAAAATAAACTTAGACACCTATGACAGCAGCAGGTTCTTTGTTTGCAGCAGGGATGTGTTCCCAGGAATGGGCCCACACCAGACCGGGGCAACACAGCACAGGTTCTTTGATTGCAGTAGGAATGTGTTCCCAGGAATGGGCCCCCACCAGACTGGGGCAACACCAAAAATAGACTTAGACACCTCTGACAGCAGCAGGCTATTTGTCTAGAGCAGGAATGTGCTCCCATGCATGCAAAATGCAATATTTTCCTTTGAAAACATTGTTTTTCAAATGTATTCTAAGTTTGTAAAGCCCACAATAAATTAGTACAACATTAGCTCCACACGCTGCCCGCACCAGTCTGCTCTCAGTTTCCATATCGGTCACATCGAGTCTGGAGAAGAACACTGCGGTAATGCAGCCTGCTGCACCGTGTGCTGATTCCTTCAAGCCAGGGGGCAGCAGGACTGGCATGGTTTAGCAGCGGCTCTCTCATCCTCCATTTGTCTGTGAATGATTAGCGCTGCACACACGTCTGAGCACAGAAGCCAGTGAAGAGCCAGCTTGCCTCAGCCCAGATCTGGAAGTGTCCACAGCTCTGCCGCTGGGATCAGTTCCTTTCCCCTCGGTGATGACTCAGTCACGGTCCCCGGCTGCTGGCGGGGTCCTCGGCAGCTGCATCCAGTGCGCAGCCTGGATCATCGATCGCAGGTCAGGCTGCTAAATAAGCGTTTATCTGCGAGGCTTGACTACACATGGGGGGTAGTGTCTCACAGCCAGGGCCAGATATCACCAGGAAGGGGATGACAGGCAACGGGGAGCACCTACACTGTCAGCCAGCAGAGCGGAGTTTGTAGTCTGTTTTCAAGGCACCATTTGTTCTCGAGTTACATAGAACTGCAGGTAAACTTACCCCACAAAATGAATGCAGCTGTGCTTCATCTTTGTGGACTTGACATAGAAATTCATATCCTTTAGGCTCATGAAAAATGTACAGTCCTATACAATGCAGATGTTTTGAGGGGGAGAAGAATGCAGGGCTTCCAGGGAGAGATGGGGTAGATAGATATATACATGTGGTCCATTATGTTATAATTTATCTACAGTTGCAAGAAAAAGTATGTGAACCCTTTGGAATGATATGGATTTCTGCACAAATTGGTCATAAAATGTGATCTGATCTTCATCTAAGTCACAACAATAGACAATCACAGTCTGCTTAAACTAATAACACACAAATAATTAAATGTTACCATGTTTTTATTGAACACACCATGGAAACATTCACAGTGCAGGTGGAAAAAGTATGTGAACCCTTTGATTTAATAACTGGTTGAACCTCCTTCGGCAGCAATAACTTCAACCAAACATTTCCTGTAGTTGCAGATCAGACGTGCACAACGGTCAGGAGTAATTCTTGACCATTCCTCTTTACAGAATTGTTTCAGTTCAGCAATATTCTTTGGATGTCTGGTGTGAATCGCTTTCTTGAGGTCATGCCACAGCATCTCAATTGGGTTGAGGTCATTCTGTTGTTGATTTACTTCTATGCTTTGGGTCGTTGTCTTGTTGCAACAGCCATCTTCTGTTGAGCTTCAGCTGGTGGACAGATGGCCTTAGGTTCTCCTGCAAAATGTCTTTATAAACTTGGGAATTCATTTTTCCTTCGATGATAGCAATCCGTCCAGGCCCTGATGCAGCAATGCAGCCCCAAACCATGATGCCCCCACCACCATACTTCACAGTTGGGATGAGGTTTTGATGTTGGTGTGCTGTGCCTCTTTTTCTCCACACATAGTGTTGTGTGTTTCTTCCAAACAACTCAACTTTAGTTTCATCTGTCCACAGAATATTTTGCCAGTACTGCTGTGGAACATCCAGGTGCTCTTGTGCAAACTGTAAACGTACAGCAATGGTTTTTTTGACAGCAGTGGCTTCCTCTGTGGTATCCTCCCATAAATTCCATTCTTGTTTAGTGTTTTACGTATCGTAGATTCGCTAACAGGGATGTTAGCATATGCCAGAGACTTTTGTAAATCTTTAGCTGACACTCTAGGATTCTTCTTCACCTCATTGAGCAGTCTGCGCTGTGCTCTTGCAGTCATCTTTACAGGACAGCTACTCCTAGGGAGAGTAGCAGCAGTGCTGAACTTTCTCCATTTATTGACAATTTGTCTTACCGTGGACTGATGAACAGCAAGGCTTTTGGAGATACTTTTATAACCCTTTCCAGCGTTATGCAAGTCAACAATTCTTAATCGTAGGTCTTCTGAGAGCTCTTTTGTGCGAGGCATCATTCACATCAGGCAATGCTTCTTGTGAAAAGCAAACCCAGAAATAGTGTGTATTTTTATAGGGCAGGGCAGCTGTAACCAACACCTCCAATCTCATCTCATTAATTGGACTCCAGTTGGGTGACACCTCACTCCAATTAGCTCTTGGAGATGTCATTAGTCTAGTGGTTCACATACTTTTTCCACCTGCACTATGAATGTTTACATGGTGTGTTCAATAAAAACATGGTAACATTTAATTCTTTGTGTGTTATTAGTTTAAGCAGACTGTGATTGTCCATTGTTGTGACTTAGATGAAGATCAGATCACATTTTATGACCAATTTGTGCAGAAATCCATATCATTCCAAAGGGTTCATATACTTTTTCTTGCAACTGTATCTATCTATCTATCTATCTATCTATCTATCTATCCCATCTCTCCCTGGAAGCCCTGAAATCTTTTCCCCCTCAAGACATCTGCATTGTATAGGACTCGATTACTGTACGTTTTTCTTGAACCTACAGAACCAGATTTTCTATGTCAAGTCCACAAAGATGAAGCACAAGTGAATTCGTTTTGTGGGGTAAGTTTACTGGCAGTTCTATGTAACTCCAGAACACAGGTTGCCTTCAAAACAGACTACAAACTTCGATCTGCTGGATGACAGTGTAAGTGCTCCCCGTTGCCTGTCAGCCCCTTCCTGGTGAAGTCTGGCCCGGGCTGCGTGACACTACTCCCCGTGTGTAGCCAAGCCTCGCAGCTAAAGGCTTATTCAGTAGCCTGATCTGTGATCGATGATCAAGGGTGTGCACTAGAGGCAGCCACCAAGGACCCTGCCAGCAGCTGGGGACCGAGACTGAGTCATCACCAAGGGGAGGGAAACTGATCGCGGCAGCAGAGCCGGGGACACTTCCAGACCTTGGCCGAGGCAAACTGTCTCCTCATTGGCTTCTGTGCTCAGATGGGCAGAGGACGGCTGGGTGCTGCCGATGGCGGGAGCCCTGCGTGTGTGTGGCTCTGATCATGTATGGGTCGTACAAGCGGCAGTAACCATGCCTCCTCACAGACAAAAGAAGGATGAGAGAGCCGCTGCTAAACCCCGCCAGTAATGCTGCCCTCTCGCTTGGATGAATCAGCACACGGCACGGCAGGCTGCATTACCGCAGTGTTCTTCTCCAGACTTGATGTGCCCAATATGGAAACTGAGAGCTGACCGGTGAGGGCAGTGTGTGGAGCTAATGTTTGCCAATTGGTATCTAAGATGTCTATTTTCCAGAATGGTTTATGTATGGAGGGCAGTGTCCAGAGATCACACAGAGGACTATGGGTTACACTATACTATAACAGCTATAACGATTAATCAATTGAATCGAGTAATTCAACACAAAAAGACAATGAGGTCAAGTTCCCTTGCCATTTAAGATAGACTGTTCCTACTAGTGTTTATGCACTACTGTTCTAGCGCCCGATATTCAAATGGACTTAATGTGTAGTATATATATAGATTTTTATATTTCAATAATTAGTTAATTGAATGAATAAATAAAGAAGAGGTTTAATAAATTAATGAAAAAATAGATAAATAAACTCATCGATAGATAAAAAAAATAATAATATTCGCCAAATAAATAAAGAAATTCAACAATAGAGAAATATATAAATAAAGTCATCAATAAATAAATACATAAATAAATTCATCAATAAATAAATACAAAAATTAATTCATCAGTACAGAAATATATAAAAAAAGTCATCAATAAATAAATATATAAATTCATCCAGAAATATATACAGAAGTTAAAAAAAACTACGATGTTTGGGAGAGAGAGTCAAGGAGAGGGATTGACAAGGGACCCTTCAGCGCCCTGAACCGACGGAAGGCCAAAAAGTCTCTGCCGATCCAGGACTCATTCATTTTGATAAATGTCAGTCTATCCAAAGACTGGTCCGCTTGTCGGTGACCATTCCACCTGCCGCGCTGAATGTCCGCTCAGACAGTGTGCCTGAGGGGTGGGCAAGACAGTACTTCCAGCGCATACTGAGCGAGCTTACGGCAGGTGTCCAGCCTGGCAACCCAGTACTCCATGGGTTCGTCAGTGCTCATGCTGTCATAAGCACCAACGGACCCCATATAGTCACCATGCAGGCCAGCCGCTGGTGGTAACTGCTGCTGCTGCTACTGGATCGCCAGACTAGTAGAACAACCTTATCTCACCCATAAGGTCACCGACTCGGCTGGAGCTGCTTGGGCCACCCAACTTCTTGGATGAGATGAGCGTGGAGAACTGGAGCGTGAGGCAGAGGGTTTGCCTGCTACAGCCGGAGGAGCAGACAGGCCCGCAGGTTTTGCATACAGGCATCCCTCCGGCTGGCTGGGATAAATTGCTCCAGTTTCCCCTTGTAGTGAGGGTCGAAAAGGGTGGCCAGCCAAAAATCATCCCTTTCCTTAATTTTCGTGATCCAGGGGTCCCTCCGGAGGCATCGCAGCATGTGGGCAGCCATGGGGAAGAGGACAGCCCGCTGTGACTCTTCTTGGCTGCCTGGGACCATGACATCTTGGTCCTCCTGCTGCTGCTGCTGCTCCCTGTGAGAGTCGCCCCACCCCTGAACTAACGGTGCCCCCCAGCACCGGCCCTCCCTCCAGACCAGTAGAGATGTCCCGAATAGTTCGCCGGCGAATATTTCCCGGCGAACATAGCTTGTTCGCGTTCGCCGCGGCGGGCGAACATATGCGATGTTCGGTCCGCCCCCTATTCATCATCATTGAGTAAACTTTGACCCTGTACCTCACAGTCAGCAGACACATTCCAGCCAATCAGCAGCAGACCCTCCCTCCCTGACCCTCCCACCTCCTGGACAGCATCCATTTTTGATTCATTCGGAAGCTGCATTCTTAGTGAGAGGAGGGACAGTGTAGCTGCTGCTGATTTAATAGGGAAATCGATAGCTAGGCTAGTGCATTCAGTGTCCACTACAGTCCTGAAGGACTCATCTGATCTCTGCTGTAAGGACAGCACCCCAAAAAGCCCTTTTTAGGGCTAGAACATCAGTCTGCTTTTTTTTTTTTTCCTGTGTAATCTAATTGCAGTTGCCTGCCTGCCAGCGTGTGTGTCAGGCTCACAGCGTATACTGTGCCCACTTGCCCAGTGCCACCACTCATATTTGGTGTCACAATAGCTTGCATTTAAGGGCTAGAACATCAGTCTGCTTTTTTTTTTTTCCCTGTGTAATCTAATTGCAGTTGCCTGCCTGCCAGCGTGTGTGTCATGCTCACAGCGTATACTGTGCCCACTTGCCCACTGCCACCACTCATATCTGGTGTCACAATAGCTTGCATTTAAAAAAAAAAAAAATTTTTGGACAGTGAAATAATATCAGTCATTTTCCTTCACACGTGTGCGTTTCAGGGCCTGCCAGGGCACAGTGTCACACCAGTGCAACTCATATCTGGTGTAACAGTGGTGCACATAAAAAAAAAAAAAAGACTTTTTGGACTGAAATAATAGCAGTCATTTTCCTCCACAAGTGTGCGTTTCAGGGCCTGCAAGGGCACAGTGTCACACCAGTGCAACTCATATCTGGTGTAACAGTAGTGCACATTTAAAAAAAAAAAATACTTTTTGGACTGAAATAATAGCAGTAATTTTCCTTCACAAGTGTGCGTTTCAGGGCCTGCCAGGGCACAGTGTCACACCAGTGCAACTCATATCTGGTGTAACAGTGGTGCACATCAAAAAAAAAAAAAGACTTTTTGGACTGAAATAATAGCAGTCATTTTCCTTCACACGTGTGCGTTTCAGGGCCTGCAAGGGCACAGTGTCACAACAGTGCAACTCATATCTGGTGTAACGGTGGTGCATATTTAAAAAAAACAACACTTTTTGGACTGAAATAATAGCAGTCATTTTCCTCCACAAGTGTGCGTTTCAGGGTCTGCAAGGGCACAGTGTCACACCAGTGCAACTCATATCTGGTGTAACAGTAGCGCACATTTAAAAAAACAAACACTTTTTGGACTGCCCCAAACAGTAAGGAGACTCACAGTGCTGTAGAGGTACCGGACAGTAACTGTAAAATTCTGGATTATATTCAACTGGCTTTATATTCAACTGTTGCGGATCCTGCGCTGGTTAAAGGAAAAGGACGACCTCTGGCCCCACCGTGCACTTCCACTGGGATAAGGGGGGTGCGCACACGCTTGAACGTTAAGGTCAGTTAGGAACAGTTTCTGGGACTATTATTTCTTAGTGTCCGCACTGCGAATACGGACACAACAAAGGTGAAAATTGTTGCAGTGTTTAACTTGTATTGTTTATACTGTTTTGAAGATTTTGCTTGTCTTTACCTCTGTAACTTCACTGTTAACCTGCTTTTATTAATTTATAGTAAATGCAATTTTCTTAATCTTGACTTCTGCGTACACACTCTTTTCTGGTGGCGGAGTCAAATCACCTGCCTTGCTCTCGGTTCACAAATTGGCGTAGTTCGGCATGATCCGCCTACCAGAATGGACGGCGACGCACCCGTTAGGAGGGATGGTGCTGGAGAAAGAATGCCAGCAGGGGCTGTAATGAGTCAGTTAGCAACGTTTGATGGCAATAATATGTCTGTGAGTGTGTGGGCAGAGCAGATACGAATGGTACAGCGCATGTACCAGACCGCACCAGAAGTACTAGTAGAGCTAGCCATATTGACGTTACAAGGAGATGCTAAGACTACAGTGATATTGCGGTCATTTGAACAAAGACAGACATTTGAGCAAGTTGTCCAGATTCTAGAAACTATTTATGGAGAAACCGCATTGCTGGGGTCCCTGCAGGCACGGTTCTTCCAGAGGGTACAAAAGGAGAATGAAAGTCCCTCTCAGTATGCAAATGCCCTACAAGAACTGCTCCAAGATATTCAAGGGAAGGAAAGAGGGGGCTCACCAGCCTTCTGTAACCCTGATCGGACACTCCGTGACCAGTTTGTTCTGGGGATCCGTGATGGCAGTTTGACTGTTGCTATGCAGGACTTTATACGACGGGAGACTGATGCTAAATTTCATGACGTACAGGTAGAGGCCACCTCACGTGCCAATAGTATGGTTCAGAAGCTTTAGACCACAGTTGGAGTTACATTGTCGTAGGGGGCTAGCTCTGGCCCAGAAACAGTGGAAAAAGGGACAGTTAAAGAGATACTTACAGTAATGCAGAAATTGCAAGAGCAAATGGAACACCTACAAACCAGTTGTAATGAGAATTCTATGAGAATTGCAGGCCTCCAGAAAACTAGAGACGAAGGGGTGGGCCGTTCACACCAAGAAGGTCAGAATCACCCACAACCCCGCTGGAGGGATGAGGATAGGACCTACCGAAGGGGTCCCAATAATGTAGTACAATTCTCAGGAGAGACCGATGCGTCTTACCGAAGGGGCCCAAACCGATGGCCAGAGCGACGGGAAAGAGGCCACCTCAAGTGCCAATAGTATGGTTCAGAAGCCTCAGACCACAGTTGGAGTTACATTGTCTTAGGGGGCTAGCTCTGGCCCAGAAACAGTGGAAAAAGGGACAGTTAAAGATACTTACAGTAATGCAGAAATTGCAAGAGCAAATGGAACACCTTTTTGGTTCCAGAGGGGAAGCAAACCAGGCTGGTGCAGTGAGCTGCATTTATATTAATATAAGCAGATATATAACGCGAGTTTGACCGCGACGCGTGGTTGATTAAGTGTGGTTGTGTAAGTGTGTGACTTAAGATTAAGTGACTTTAGATTCAGGGACTTCAGTGGGGGACTGCAATTAGCCAGTTTCTTATTACTACATTGTATTGTATTTTTTGCTTTTGTGGTGTAATCCCCATTTAGTATGTGTTGCACAATTGACAACGCAGTCCAGTGCACATCTTGCATGATGTATGCAGTCCTGGAACAGCCGTTCCAGGGTGAATTTCTTTGTTCAAGATGTGAGCAAATTACCCGTTTGGAATCGCTAATCGAGTCTCTAAATGGGCAAGTTGCAACACTGAGAGGCATTGACAATTTGCAAAAAAGTTTGCTTCTCACCGAGCAAGCACTCTTTGGGGTAGATGAGGGAGAGGGTGACAGAGAGGAGGCTGAGGAAAGTGAGGTAGCTAGCTGGGTAATAGTTAGAAAGCGGGGTAGAGGGAAGAGTGCTAGGGAGGCTAGCCCTGATCTTACACACCCCAACAAGTTTGCACGTTTGGCAGATGAGGGGGATATCAGTCCAGGGACGGCACTGCCGCAGCCGGACACTTCCTCTGCCAGTCAGGGGAATGTCAGCTCCGGTAAGCAGGGGACCAGGAGAGCAGGGCAGGCCAGACAGGTGCTGGTAGTGGGAGACTCAATTATTAGGGGAACAGATAGGGAAATCTGTCACAAAGACCGTGATCGCCGAACAGTGTGCTGTCTTCCTGGCGCTAGAGTTCGACATATCGCGGATCGGGTTGACAGATTACTGGGAGGGGCTGGAGAAGATCCAGCGGTCATGGTCCATATCGGAACCAATGACAAAGTTAGGGGTAGGTGGAGAGTCCTTAAAAATGATTTCAGGGATTTAGGGCAAAAGCTTAGGGCAAGGACCTCAAAGGTAGTATTTTCCGAAATACTACCGGTACCACGGGCCACACAAGAAAGGCAGCGGGAGATTAGGGAAATTAACAAGTGGCTCAAGAACTGGTGTAGGATGGAGGGGTTTGGGTTCCTGGAGAACTGGGCCGACTTCACTGTCGGCTACAGGCTCTATCGTAGGGACGGGCTGCACCTCAATGGGGAAGGGGCAGCTGTGTTGGGGAAGAAGATGGCTAGAAGGTTGGAGGAGTGTTTAAACTAGGGACTGGGGGGGAGGGTAATTACACTATAGAAGGGGAAGATAGTGCAGATAGAGACCGGGGGCAAGCTAGTGGGACTGGGGGAGAAATGGAAGGAGGGACAAGAACAGTTCATAAGGAAAGGTGAAGGGTAAAAAATATACATAAACCTCTCATATGTATGTATACTAATGCCAGAAGCCTGACTAATAAAACTGGTGAACTGGAATTAGTGATGTGTGAGGAGGACTATGACATAGTGGGAATAACTGAGACATGGCTGGATGATAGCTATGACTGGGCAGTTAATGTACAAGGTTACAGTCTGTTCAGAAAGGATCGTCAAAACCGGAGAGGTGGAGGGGTCTGCCTTTATGTAAAGTCTTGTCTAAAGCCCACACTCCGTGAAGATATAAGTGAGGGACATGAACATGTGGAGTCACTGTGGGTAGAGATACATGGAGCTAAAAACAACAATAAATTACTAATAGGAGTCTACTATAAACCACCTAATATACCAGAGTCCACAGAAAATCTACTACTAAACGAGATAGACAAGGCGGCAAATCATAATGAGGTGGTTATTATGGGGGACTTCAACTACCCAGATATAGACTGGGAAACTGAAACTTGTATATCTCATAAAGGAAACAGATTCTTGGCAATAACCAAAGACAATTATCTCTCCCAACTGGTTCAGGACCCGACTAGAGGGACGGCCATACTGGACTTAATATTAACCAGAACCAGACCGCACCAGAAGTACTAGTAGAGCTAGCCATATTGACGTTACAAGGAGATGCTAAGACTACAGTGATATTGCGGTCATTTGAACAAAGACAGACATTTGAGCAAGTTGTCCAGATTCTAGAAACTATTTATGGAGAAACCGTATTGCTGGGGTCCCTGCAGGCACGGTTCTTCCAGAGGGTACAAAAGGAGAATGAAAGTCTCCCTCAGTATGCAAATGCCCTACAAGAACTGCTCCAAGATATTCAAGGGAAGGAAAGAGGGGGCTCACCAGCCTTCTGTAACCCTGATCGGACACTCCGTGACCAGTTTGTTCTGGGGATCCGTGATGGCAGTTTGACTGTTGCTATGCAGGACTTTATACGACGGGAGACTGATGCTAAATTTCATGACGTACAGGTAGAGGCCACCTCACGTGCCAATAGTATGGTTCAGAAGCCTCAGACCACAGTTGGAGTTACATTGTCGTAGGGGGCTAGCTCTGGCCCAGAAACAGTGGAAAAAGGGACAGTTAAAGAGATACTTACAGTAATGCAGAAATTGCAAGAGCAAATGGAACACCTACAAACCAGTTGTAATGAGAATTCTATGAGAATTGCAGGCCTCCAGAAAACTAGAGACGAAGGGGTGGGCCGTTCACACCAAGAAGGTCAGAATCACCCACAACCCCGCTGGAGGGATGAGGATAGGACCTACCGAAGGGGTCCCAATAATGTAGTACAATTCTCAGGAGAGACCGATGCGTCTTACCGAAGGGGCCCAAACCGATGGCCAGAGCGACGGGAAATACGCTGCTTGGAGTGTGGACGCGTGGGCCACATTGCTGCTAGATGTCCAGAGCAGCGACAAGTTTATGAGAGACCGCCGTTAAACTGAAATCCCCTTCTGCAGTAGGGCGGGCAGTAGGGGAAACTGAGAAGGAGACTATGAGGGGAGAATGCCCTGAAGAGGACCTGATCGCTGCAAGTCCCATCATACAGATGGAATTGGAAGGTATTCCAGTTACCGGGATGATTGACACGGGTTCCCAAGTAACGACCCTGTGTCGAACGGTACTTTCAGCAACATGTGAAATATGATCCCCATACATTCATACGAGTGGTTGCAGCTAATCAGTTACCAGTACTGGTGGTGTGGAATGGGCTTACGATGATGAAGATGATTGTTGGCCAATCCCCACCCCTGAGGTTGTTCCACCTGTGACTACTGTGCCCCCAGCCTGTGCCCCCTCTGGTGCGGAGTCTGCTGGTCCTTCTCAGCCTATGGCTACAGCACCCCAGAGTATACCAGTGGTTCTCAGACGCACCACTAGACAAAATGCTGGCACTCCCCCTGTTCGGTATGTGCAGGATGAGTTTATTTGGCCTGCCATACAACGGTACATTACCACTCTATGTATAAGAATACAGCCCTCTGGATATTCAGTCATTGGCAGGGACTGCCAATCTTAAAGTGGGGGGTAATATGTAAGAAACAGTCATGTAATGTCTCTAAGTTTCATTATCCTGGTAAACTGTGTAAAAATTTAATGTAAAATGCCTGCAGTATTCGTTTGGTCAATAGATGGCAGCATAGGACCAATTTGCATTGGAGTTTACCATAGAGAAAGTGTATTACTGTGATACTAGTTCTTTAAGGCAGCAGTGTTGAAGTGACACGCCCCTTATGATGTCACCCTGCCTCAGTGTGAGCAGGAAGAAGGAGGAAGAGAGACTTGAACTACAACTGCCGCCATATTGGCAAGATAGAAAACAAGTTCTGTGTTGTGTAAGACGTGTGTGGACATACTAAAGGACATCCCTGTGTGGCCAAGCTGTGTGAACTTCGGTCTAGAGACGGATGGAGTACAAAGAAGCAGTGCATTTAGTGAAGCCAAGTTAAAAAGGACTGTGTGCAGCAACTAACCTGTGGAGCCGACATTGGGCTGTGTGGATTGCCCCAAACAGTAAAGAGACTCACAGTGCTGTAGAGGTACTGGACAGTAACTGTAAAATTCTGGATTATATTCAACTGGTTTTCCGGCCTGCTGAGGAGGACTTCTTTGTTGCGGATCCTGCGCTGGTTAAAGGAAAAGGACGACCTCGGGCCCCACCGTGCAATTCCACAAACTGTAAGCGGTCCACTTGGACCACTGGGATAAGGGGGGTGCGCACATGCTTGAACTATGGGTCAGTTAGGAACAGTTTCTGGGACTATTATTTCTTAGTGTCCGCACTGCGAATACGGACACAACAAAGGTGAAAATTTTTGCAGTGTTTAACTTGTATTGTTTATACTGTTTTGAAGATTTTGCTTGTCTTTACCTCTGTAACTTCACTGTTAACCTGCTTTTATTAATTTATAGTAAATGCAATTTTCTTAATCTTGACTTCTGCGTACGCACTCTTTTCTGGTGGTGGTGTCAAATCACCTGCCTTGCTCTCGATTCACACAGTGTCACACCAGTGCAACTCATATCTGGTGTAACAGTGGTGCATATTTAAAAAAAAACAACACTTTTTGCACTGAAATAATAGCAATCATTTTCCTTCACAAGTGTGCGTTTCAGGGCCTGCAAGGGCACAGTGTCACACCAGTGCAACTCATATCTGGTGTAACAGTAGTGCACATTTAAAAAAAAAAATTTTTTTGGACTGTAATAGATTGAATAGCAGTTAGTTGTCTGCAAGCGTGTGTGTCAGGCCTACAGCGTCTACTCTGCCAACTTCTGCCACTGCACAGTGCCACTCATATCTGGTGTCACAGTAGCTTGCACGCATAGTACAGCTTAACTAATCTAAAAAAAAATGACAGGCAGAGGCAGGCCACCCCGCAGGGTCCGTCGTGGTCGTGGTGCTGTGATTCTCTTTGGCCCTAGAATAATGCCCAGTGTTCAGAGGGCACGTACCCTGAACTCGAAAAGTTCTGAGGACATAGTTGACTGGCTAACACAGGACACCCAATCCTTTACAGCTTCCGCTTGGAACCTTGACGCACCATCCTCCTCCAGCTTAGCTTCGGGAACCTCTCAAGTTACCACTTGCCCGCCTGCCGCCACCCACCACCAACACTAGCACCACAGCCGCTTCACTTGATCTGTCAGAGGAGTTATTTACACATCAGTTGGAAGAAATGAGTGATGCGCAACCATTATTGCCAGAGGATGTAGATAACAGGGATATGTCTCAGTCAGGCAGCATTACACACATGGACGTACGGTGTGATGATGATGATGCTGTACCCGCTGCTGCTTCCTTTGCTGAGTTGTCAGATACAAGTGAAGCGGTTGATGATGACGATGTATCCGTGGATGTCACGTGGGTGCCCGCTAGAAGAGAAGAAGAACAGGGGAAAAGTTCAGATGGGGAGACAGAGAGGAGGAGGAGACGAGTTGGAAGCAGGGGGAGGTCGTCGCAAGGAGCTAGTGGCACAGTCAGACAGCATGCATCGGCACCCGGGGTCAGCCAGACAGCACGCCAATCAACGCATGCTGTTGCCACGACCAGAATGCCGTCATTGCAGAGCTCAGCAGTGTGGCATTTTTTTTGTGTGTCTGCCTCTGACAACAGCGATGCCATTTGCAACCTGTGCCAAAAGAAACACCCACCTAGGTACAACTGCTTTGCGAAGGCACATGATCGCACATCACAAATGCCTATGGGATCAACACATGAGTACAAGCAGCACACAAACTCAAAGCTGCCATCCTCCTCCTGGTCCAGCATCTTCAGCCACGTCAACCACTGCTGTCCTCCTTGCCCCCTCTCAACCATTCGCCACTCCGTCTCTCGCCTTGAGCAGTTCCTGCTCATCTGCCCACAGTCAGGTGTCTGTCAAGGACATGTTTGAGCGTAAGAAGCCAATGTCACAAAGTCACCCCCTTGCCCGGCGTCTGACAGCTGGCTTGTCTGAACTCTTAGCCCACCAGCTTTTACCATACAAGCTGGTGGAGTCTGAGGCGTTCCAAAAATTTGTAGCTATTGGGATACCGCAGTGGAAGGTACCCGGACGAAATTTCTTTGCACCGTGCCCCAAATTTGAAGTAGGAGGAACGACCAAGCATCTTTTTCCATCTCCCCATTACTACTATGTAATTTTCCATGGGAGTTTTGCCATGGATCCCCCTCCGGCATGCCACAGTCCAGGTGTTTGTCCCCTTGAAACAACTTTTCCATCACTATTGTGGCCAGAAAGAGTCCCTGTGGGTTTTAAAATTCGCCTGCCAATTGAAGTCTATGGCGGTTCGCCCGTTCGCAAACATTTGCGAAAAATTCGCGTTTGCCGCTCGCAAACGGAAAATTTTATGTTCGCGACATCTCTACTGACCAGGTCTAGACTCCTAGATGTCAGCAAACTTCTCAAAAAATTCTTCCTCCTCCTCCTCGTCCTGGGCCTGGTCTTGGTGGAGCAGTGTTGCCTCTTCTTGCTCCACCAAGGCATCGAGCAGGTGTTCTAGTGTCCTGTCCAGCAGGAACACTATGGGGAGCATGCCATTGAGGCCGACATGCTCTCCGCTGACCATCTTGGTTGCCTGCTCGAATAGGGCCAACACGTGGCAGACCTGGTGTATCTGCCCCCACTCCGCATTGGTGATGTAGAGGAGTGGGTGTGATGGCCCGCAAGTGTCTTGGTCCAGCAGGTATTCTTTCACCGCCCATCGCTGTTCCCACAACCTCTCCAGCATGTGGAGGGTGGAGTTCCACCACGTCACACTGTCCACAATCAGCCTGTGAGTGTCACGGCTGAGGATGGGGGAAATCCTCAGCCGTGCGATGCCAGTTGATGTTATGGCTGCTCGGCCAGGACAACAGGATTAGGGAGAAGGTCACCTCCTACAGCATCCCTAACCTGACCCTGTCTCCTACCTGCATGGGCCGACCTTAAAAGGTAGGAGAACCCATGCGCAGGAACCTAGGAGCCCTGACTTACCCTCCGTCCGTTCCCTGGGCTAAGGAGCAGGGTAAGACAACCCACTCCTCCTAGACACGGAGGAGCAGGAGTCTCAATGGCCAAGCTGCTGGAAAAAGGGGAACATAAACAGCTCTATGGATATGGCAGGTGAACAAGGAGTTCCACCTACCTGCCACAGCCTTGCTGACAGGATCCCTGTGCTGGCAGGGTGCAGACACAACGCATCCCCACACAGGGACCCAGATCCATAGCTGCACAAAATCACAAGGAAACATCAAATAGACATCACACATAACTAGACATAAACTTAAATGTGACATTATGGTTTTGACCACAGGGGTGGCTCTCACTGGCAGGTATAAAACACAGGAGGCTACTACAGCTAAGCATGGCTGAAGCAACCTGCAGCCCTGGGAAAACAGTGAGGCTATATAGGCCAAGAAGCCACACCCCACAGTCGGACACACCCAGTGAAACACAAACACACTGGGAAGGGAGTTAACCCTTCCAGCACCAAAGAAGGGAAACACACACTTAAAGAAGTGTCCAAACAACACACACACTGTGGCTGTTGCCGCAGGCAACGACATGGGTGGCAACCGTGTCCTGGGAATCAGCCCGAAGGCCGGGACACTGCCACCACATGTACACACAATGACCAAACGTTGCCACGGGCAACCACATTGAGGGGAAGATGTAAGTGCACAGCACATATAACACAGAGTGTACACAGACATACATACACACACACACCTAACATAGAGGTTGCTAGGTGTAACCGCATGAAGATTGCCGCCAGCTGCCTAGCACCAGCTCAGGCTGCTCTACAGCGGCAATACCAAAACTACAACGTGTTGCCCGCGGCAACCACAAGTGAGGCAGCACACTAGCGGCCCTCACCTGTGGTTGAACACAGAACCAAACCGCAGGCAACCGCATGCAGTAGAGGAGTCACGGTCATAGCCATGGCCGTGACAGTGAGGTGGCAGGCTGTTGTCCTGCTGCAGTTTGGACAGGGACGTGGTGGCGGTTGGGGAGCATTGGAAGTGGCTGGCAATCCTCCGTACCCTTTGCAAAATGTCGCTCAACCTTGGGTATGTGCGTAGGAACTTCTTTACCACAAAGTTGAGAACATGTGCCATGCAGGGCTCGTGTGTTAGACTGCCAGCATGGAGGGCGATGAGGAGGTTTCTGCCATTGTCACAGACAACCATACCTGCCTGGAGCTTTTGGGATGTCAGCCACTTGTGGACCTGAGCCTGGAGGGTGGCCAGAACATCAGGTCCAGTGTGCCTCCGTTCCCCTAAGCTCACAAGCTGGAGCACAGCCTGGCAGCGGACATGCCCCACACTTGTGTAGCTACGGGGACGTTTGCTGGGGGGTCTCAGCAGTGGTGGAGACAGTGGCTTGAGGGAGAGTAGCAGTTCTCCCCTGTACACCCCAGGGCGGCACCACAAACTGAGATGCCGCCATATCTGATGATCCCTCACCGGCGCTTCGGTTGGACACCCAATGGGCTGTAAAGATGATGTATTGTCCCTGCCTATGTCTGCTGGTCCAGGCATTCATTGTCAGATGCACTCTGTCGCTGACAGCGTGATCCAGGGACAGTGATACATTCTGCACAATGTGCTGGTACAAAGAAGGGACACAAAGTCCTCGCAAAGAAATGACAGCTGGGGACACACCATCTGGGTTGGGCCTGCTCCAACATCTGCCGGAATGGATTGCAGTCCACAATATTGAAGGGCATCAGGAGCCCATTGAGTGAACGCACCCGTCGGTCCCTGGGGACGTAGGCCGCGGTGCGTTCAAATGCGTCGGCGACCGACGGCTGGCGCTAGACGGCAGTGGAGGTGATAGAGGAGGGTGCAGAGGAGGCAGAGATCTGGCTGCCGGTACCAGTACCTCTTAAAGACGGAGTGGGGGAGTGGGAATGCATTGTTGGAAGTGGGTGGGGTGGCTGCAGGACAGTGGCAGGAGCTGCTGTCCCCTACGCACTGCTGTTGGCACTGCTGCGACCACCCTGCATCTGGTCTCACTCCTGCCTGTGGTTGACTCTTAGGTGCTGGGTAAGGGGAGTGATACCCAGCCAAGCAACAGACCTCCCTCTCCTCACCCTGGCATGGCACAACTAACAGATGGCAATTGTCTGATCATCTGCTGCCAGGGTGAAGTAAGCCCAAACAGGCGACTTATGCACCAACCTCCTGTCAGATGGGGTGGTGCTGGCTTGCGCCTGTTCGGGCTCTTTGCGCACAGGTGCAGCCGGCGCCTGCTGCTGCGTTCTCCTGCTGCCATTACCAGTGGAGCCCCTGCCACTGGACTCCCTGGTGACCTGGCACACCGTTTGCCTTGGGTGCCTACCTGCCTAATCAGTGCTGCTGTCACCTGAAAAGGGAGGTGGCACCTATTCTAGGTCACCCTCCTCTTCATCCCCTGTAATGTCATACCCAAAGTCGACCAGTGGTTGACTGGGGGAACAGCAGACATGGAGCCCCTGACCTGGCTCCGGTGTCCCCTCGCTGATGCCTGGGTCTGACTAGGTATGGGGGTTCTGTGGCTGAAACCACCCGCACCAGTTGGAAGGGATGTCACTGGGGTACTGATGGGCGGTACCCCGTCCTCCTATTGTAGAAAATCACAGAAAGAAGATAATAATGCACTTAATAAAGTAGATGCAAGCATTATGTATGGACATTTTTGTGATTTTCTTCAATAATATGGCCAGGGACATCCGCACATTTATATATCATACCGTGCCGGATGTTTTATTTTTTTCTGAGATTTTTTTGTTTATGTAGTATATGCTTGAGGAAGTGGCACCTTCAAGTGTGAATGCGCTCCTATTTTATCTTGGGAGCAGCATTGCTTTGCACTTTTTCCCTTCCTATCTCATAGATCGCCTTGATTAGGTGGTACATATAGGTGTGCTTGTTCCTCCTCCCATTGGTTGCTTGATGAACATGGAGGTGACTAGGAGCAGCCCACCATATGTGCGGGGTCTGCGCTCCTGAACATAGAAGCCCAATGGCTTAGGTAGGTTTAGTGTAGAATCCGCCTGACCTTTGACCACCTTGGCGCTTGGTAGGCGGGCACAGATGTGTTTTGATCAAAATATATTGGCTAAGTGTCTCTGATTTTATCATATCAGAGTGAGGCCTTTGTCCATATATAATGCTTGCATCTATTTTATCTTATTTCTGTGATTTTCTTCAATAATATGGCCAGGGACATCCGCACATTTATATATCATACTGTGCAGGATGTTTTTATTTTTTCTGTGATTTTTTTGTTTACCCCCTCCTCCATCCCTTCCAAAAGGTCCTAAGTATCCGGACCAAGCTGTAGCTCCCTCTTCTGCATTACCTCTCCCAAGATGTCCCTCTCACTGTCGCTGTCAAATAGCATCAGGGACGAATCTTGGGGGCTGGAGGTGGACAGCTGCTGCTGCTCATAGCCAGAGCAGAGGACTCTTTGCCACTGGCTTGTATCACGAATGACACAACTGCCTCGGCGTCCTGAGATCAAATGAGGCGGCTGCCACGCCCAGCTGCGCCCACCCCTCCGTGGGTAGAGGAGCGGCCCCATGCTGGCAGCGGTCTAGCACTGGAACCAACTCCCCTACTACGACCACGGCTGCCAGCACAACCACATCCACTAATGATTTGACCACAATGCTTTTAAACACCGGAAAAAAAATATATAGAAAGAAAATAATGAAGGAGTTTGGGCTAAGTTTATTGGGTTGTGGACAGTGGGGCAAAAATGAAAAATAAAAAAATACATTGACACTAAACCCTAAGACAATGACACGAAAACAGACAAAAGACGCTGACAATAATCCTTCCATAGCACACGAAACCCTAAAACAGTAACACTAAAACACAGCAAAACACTTTTTTTTCCACAGGCAAAAGGCTACACTATACTATATCTCTATCTAATCTACACTACACCCTGCACTGGAACCTATCAGCTACACCTTTCACTAACTAACCTACACTATCTACCACTAACTATCTGGATTATATATACAGTATGAGGTATCAGATGTAATATGACACAGGAATTCAGCAAAGCACAGAAATCACACTCCTCTCTCTGTCTGACAACTGCATGAAACAGCACAAAATGGCTGTGAGGAAGTTCTTATATAGTAAAGGGCAGGCAACTTTCCCATTGGTTGCTAGGGATGTTGCTAAGCTTTGACAAAGATATTGCAGCCTTCTCATTGGTCAGGCAGGTCCTACGCTAAACAAGCTAGAAGCAGAGAGCGATCATGTGTACTGTTTTAAAAAAATATACATATATTCGAGATTCCGAATATATAGCGCTATATTCTAAATATTCACAAATTCTCTAAGTGCCTATATTCGCGATAAAAATCCGCAATACGAATATTCACGCTCAACACTAAGGCCTCTTTCACACGGGCGTTGCGGGAAAATGTGCGGGTGCGTTGCGGGAACACCCGCGTTTTTTTCATCGTGAGTGCAAAACATTGTAATGCGTTTTGCACTCGCGTGAGAAAAATCACGCATGTTTGGTACCCAAACTCGAACTTCTTCACAGAAGTTTGGGCTTGGGATCGGTGTTCTGTAGATTGTATTATTTCCCCTTATAACATGGTTATAAGGGAAAATAATAGCATTCTGAATACAGAATGCAAAGTAAAATAGCGCTGGAGGGGTTAAATTTTTTTTTATAATTTAACTCACCTTAGTCCACTTGATAGCGCAGCCCGGCATCTCCTTCTGTATTCTTTCTTCAGGACCTGGGTAAAGGACCTTTGATGACGTCACTCCGGTCATCACATGATCCATCACCATGGTAAAAGATCATGTGACGTACCATGTGATGACCGGAGTGACGTCACCAATGAATGCATAATGAATGCTCACCACTAGGGATGAGCGAACCCGAACTGTATAGTTCGGGTTCGTACCGAATTTTGGGGTGTCCGTGACACGGACCCGAACCCGAACATTTTCGTAAAAGTCCGGGTTCGGGTTTGGTGTTCGGCGCTTTCTTGGCGCTTTTTGAAAGGCTGCAAAGCAGCCAATCAACAAGCATCATACTACTTGCCCCAAGAGGCCATACTACTGGCATGGCTGTGATTGGCCAGTGCAGCATGTGACCCAGCCTCTATATAAGCTTGGGTCACGTAGCGCTGCACGTCACTCTGCTGATACAAGTGTAGGGAGAGGTTGCAGCTGCGACGTTAGGGCGAGATTATGCAGTGATTAACTCCTCCAAAAGACTTCATTCAGTGATCGATCTACAGCTGTGGATCATTGAACTGCTGCTATTCAATTGCTCACTGTTTTTAGGCTGCCCAGAGCGTTTTTCAGTCACTTTTTTCTGGGGTGATCGGCAGCCATTTTGTGGCTTGTGGTGCGCCAGCACAAGCTGCCACCAAGTACATTTAACCATCAATAGTGTGGTTATTTTTTGCTATATCCTACATCAGGGTCAAGCTGTCATCAAGTGCATTTAACCATCAATAGTGTGGTTATTTTTTGGCCATATACTACATCAGGGGCAAGCTGAGCCTGTCACCCAAGTGCATTTAACCATCAATAGTGTGGTTATTTTTTGGCTATATCCTACATCAGGGTCAAGCTGTCATCAAGTGCATTTAACCATCAATAGTGTGGTTATTTTTTGGCCATATACTACATCAGGGGCAAGCTGAGCCTGTCACCCAAGTGCATTTAACCATCAATAGTGTGGTTATTTTTTGGCTATATCCTACATCAGGGTCAAGCTGTCATCAAGTGCATTTAACCATCAATAGCGTGGTTATTTTTTGGCCATATACTACATCAGGGGCAAGCTGAGCCTGTCACCCAAGTGCATTTAACCATCAATAGTGTGGTTATTTTTTGGCTATATCCTACATCAGGGTCAAGCTGTCATCAAGTGCATTTAACCATCAATAGTGTGGTTATTTTTTGGCCATATACTACATCAGGGGCAAGCTGAGCCTGTCACCCAAGTGCATTTAACCATCAATAGTGTGGTTATTTTTTGGCTATATCCTACATCAGGGTCAAGCTGTCATCAAGTGCATTTAACCATCAATAGTGTGGTTATTTTTTGGCCATATACTACATCAGGGTCAAGCTGTTCTCAAGTGCATTTAACCATCAATAGTGTGGTTATTTTTTGGCAATATACTACATCAGGGGCAAGCTGAGCCTGTCACCCAAGTGCATTTAACCATCAATAGTGTGGTTATTTTTTGGCTATATCCTACATCAGGGTCAAGCTGAGCCTGTCACTAAGTTATTCTCAATAACTTCACACACACGCTACAGTGCAGATCCAAGTCTAATTCTGTGATTAAACGTATACCTGTCACCCAGCGCCTAAAAAATAGGCCTCACATTTATATTCATCCAAATCTGTCATTACTGCTTTAGCTGGTCAAGTTATTTAGTGTCCGTCAAAGCACAGTTTTTGTTCTGGGTTGAAATACAATTCCCAATTTTGCAATTCTCTAAATTAGTGGTTTCTGCTGTATCATGCCTACTTTAAATCTATCCCTAAAAGGGTATATTAGATTTAAGGTGCTGATAGGGTAGTTCTCAATAACTTCACACACACGCTACAGTGCAAATCCAAGTCTAATTCTGTGATTAAACGTATACCTGTCACCCAGCGCCTAAAAAATAGGCCTCACATTTATATTCATCCAAATCTGTCATTACTGCTTTAGCTGGTCAAGTTATTTAGTGTCCGTCAAAGCACAGTTTTTGTTCTGGGTTGAAATACAATTCCCAATTTTGCAATTCTCTAAATTAGTGGTTTCTGCTGTATCAGGCCTACTTTAAATCTATCCCTAAAAGGGTATATTAGATTCAAGGTGCTGATAGGGTAGTTCTCAATAACTTCACACACACGCTACAGTGCAGATCCAAGTCTAATTCTGTGATTAAACGTATGCCTGTCACCCAGCGCCTAAAAAATAGACCTCACATTTATATTCATCCAAATCTGTCATTACTGATTTAGCTGGTCAAGTTATTTAGTGTCCGTCAAAGCACAGTTTTTGTTCTGGGCTGAAATACAATTCCCAATTTTGCAATTCTCTAAATTAGTGGTTTCTGCTGTATCAGGCCTACTTTAAATCTATCCCTAAAAGGGTATATTAGTTTCAAGGTGCTGAAAGGGTAATTCTCAATAACTTCACACACACGCTACTGTGCAGATCCAAGTCTAATTCTGTCCGTAAACGTATACCTGTCACCCAGCGCCTAAATAATAGGCCTCAAATTTATATTCAGCTAAATCTGTCATTACTGGTGTGCCTGTATTAGTGTAATACGGTACCTAAATGGATAGCCAGATAGTGTTAGGTGTCTGTAAAAAAAGGCCTGAATTTGAATTCAATACATTGGCCCGAATAATATTTTTCTTATTGTGGTGAACGGTAACAATGAGGAAAACATCTAGTAAGGGACGCGGACGCGGACATGGTCGTGGTGGTGTTAGTGGACCCTCTGGTGCTGGGAGAGGACGTGGCCGTTCTGCCACAGCCACACGTCCTAGTGTACCAAATACCTCAGGTCCCAGTAGCCGCCAGAATTTACAGCCATATTTGGTGGGGCCCAATGCCGTTCTAAGGATGGTAAGGCCTGAGCAGGTACAGGCATTAGTCAATTGGGTGGCCGACAGTGCATCCACCACGTTCACATTATCTCCCACCCAGTCTTCTGCAGAAAGCGCACCGATGGCGCATGAAAACCAAGCCCATCAGTCTGTCACATCACCCCCATGCATATCAGGGAAACTGTCTGAGCCTCAAGTTATGCAGCAGTCTCTTATGCTGTTTGAAGACTCTGCTGGCAGGGTTTCCCAAGGGCATCCACCTAGCCCTTCCCCAGGGGTGGAAGAGATAGAATGCACTAACGCACAACCACTTATGTTTCCTGATGATGAGGACATGGGAATACCACCTCAGCACGTCTCTGATGATGACGAAACACAGTGCCAACTGCTGCGTCTTTCTGCAGTGTGCAGACTGAACAGGAGGTCAGGGATCAAGACTGGGTGGAAGACGATTCAGGGGACGATGAGGTCCTAGACCCCACATGGAATGAAGGTCGTGCCACTGACTTTCACAGTTCGGAGGAAGAGGCAGTGGTGAGACCGAGCCAACAGCGTAGCAAAAGACAAAGAGGGAGCAGTGGGCAAAAGCAGAACACCCGCCGCCAAGAGACTCCGCCTGCTACTGACCGCCGCCATCTGGGACCGAGCACCCCAAAGGCAGCTTCAAGGAGTTCCCTGGCATGGCACTTCTTCAAACAATGTGCTGACGACAAGACCTGAGTGGTTTGCACGCTGTGCCATCAGAGCCTGAAGCGAGGCATTAACGTTCTGAACCTTAGCACAACCTGCATGACCAGGCACCTGCATGCAAAGCATGAACTGCAGTGGAGTAAACATCTTAAAAACAAGGAAGTCACTCAGGCTCCCCCTGCTACCTCTTCTGCTGCTGCCGCCTCGGCCTCTTCTGCTGCTGCCACCGCCTCGGCCTCTTCCTCCGCCTCTGGAGAAACGTTGGCACCTGCCGCCCAGCAAACATGGGATGTACCACCAACACCACCACCTGCGTCACCAAGCATCTCAACCATGTCACACGGCAGCGTTCAGCTCTCCATCTCACAAACATTTGAGAGAAAGCGTAAATTCCCACCTAGCCACCCTCGATCCCTGGCCCTGAATGCCAGCATTTCTAAACTACTGGCCTATGAAATGCTGTCATTTAGGCGGGTGGACACAGACAGCTTCAAACAGCTCATGTCGCTTGCTGTCCCACAGTATGTTGTTCCCAGCCGGCACTACTTCTCCAAGAGAGCCGTGCCTTCCCTGCACAACCAAGTATCCGATAAAATCAAGTGTGCACTGCGCAACGCCATCTGTGGCAAGGTCCACCTAACCACAGATACGTGGACCAGTAAGCACGGCCAGGGACGCTATATCTCCCTAACTGCACACTGGGTAAATGTAGTGGCGGCTGGGCCCCAGGCGGAGAGCTGTTTGGCGCACGTCCTTCCGCCGCCAAGGATCGCAGGGCAACATTCTTTGCCTCCTGTCTCCTCCTCCTCCTACTCAGCTTCCTCCTCCTCTTCTTCCACCTGCTCATCCAGTCAGCCACACACCTTCACCAACAACTTCAGCACAACCCGGGGTAAACGTCAGCAGGCCGTTCTGAAACTCATATGTTTGGGGGACAGGCCCCACACCGCACAGGAGTTGTGGCGGGGTATAGAACAACAGACCGACGAGTGGTTGCTGCCGGTGAGCCTCAAGCCCGGCCTTGTGGTGTGCGATAATGGGTGAAATCTCGTTGCAGCTCTGGGACTAGCCGATTTGACGCACATCCCTTGCCTGGCGCATGTGCTGAATTTGGTGGTGCAGAAGTTCATTCGCAACTACCCCGACATGTCAGAGCTGCTGCATAAAGTGCGGGCCGTCTGTTCGCGCTTCCGGCGTTCACATCCTGCCGCTGCTCGCCTGTCTGCGCTACAGTGTAACTTCGGCCTTCACGCTCACCGCCTCATATGAGACGTGCCTACCAGGTGGAACTCCACCTTGCACATGCTGGACAGACTGTGCGAGCAGCAGCAGGCCATAGTGGAGTTTCAGCTGCAGCACGCACGGGTCAGTCGCACTGCGGAACAGCACCACTTCACCACCAATGACTGGGCCTCCATGCGAGACCTGTGTGCCCTGTTGCGCTGTTTCGAGTACTCCACCAACATGGCCAGTGGCGATGACGCCGTTATCAGCGTTACAATACCACTTCTATGTCTCCTTAAGAAAACACTTAGGGCGATGATGAAAGAGGAGGTGGCCCAGGAGGAGGAGGAGGAAGAGGGGTCATTTTTAGCACTTTCAGGCCAGTCTCTTCGAAGTGACTCAGAGGGAGGTTTTTTGCAACAGCAGAGGCCAGGTACAAATGTGGCCAGACAGGGCCCACTACTGGAGGACGAGGAGGACGAGGATGAGGTGGAGGAGGATGAGGATGAAGCATGTTCACAGCGGGGTGGCACCCAACGCAGCTCGGGCCCATCACTAGTGCGTGGCTGGGGGGAAACGCAGGACGATGACGATACACCTCCCACAGAGGACAGCTTGTCCTTACCTCTGGGCAGCCTGGCACACATGAGCGACTACATGCTGCAGTGCCTGCGCAACGACAGCAGAGTTGCCCACATTTTAACGTGTGCGGACTACTGGGTTGCCACCCTGCTGGATCCACGGTACAAAGACAATGTGCCCACCTTACTTCCTGCACTGGAGCGTGATAGGAAGATGCCCGAGTACAAGCGCACGTTGGTAGACGCGCTACTGAGAGCATTCCCAAATGTCACAGGGGAACAAGTGGAAGCCCAAGGCGAAGGCAGAGGAGGAGCAAGAGGTCGCCAATGCAGCTGTGTCACGGCCAGCTCCTCTGAGGGCAGGGTTAGCATGGCAGAGATGTGTAAAAGCTTTGTAACCACGCCACAGCTAACTGCACCACCACCTGATACGGAACGTGTTAGCAGGGGGCAACATTTCACTAACATGGTGGAACAGTACTTGTGCACACCCCTCCACGTACTGACTGATGGTTCAGCCCCATTCAACTTCTGGGTCTCCAAATTGTCCACGTGGCCAGAGCTAGCCTTTTATGCCTTGGAGGTGCTGGCCTGCCCGGCGGTAAGCGTTTTGTCTGAACGTGTATTCAGCACGGCAGGGCGCGTCATTACAGACAAACGCAGCCGCCTGTCTACAGCCAATGTGGACAAGCTGACGTTCATAAAAATGAACCAGGCATGGATCCCACAGGACCTGTCCATCCCTTGTGCAGATTAGACATTAACTACCTCCCCTTAACCATATATTATTGTACTCCAGGGCACTTCCTCATTCAATCCTATTTTTATTTTCATTTTACCATTATATTGCGGGGCAACCCAAAGTTGAATGAACCTCTCCTCTGTCTGGGTGCCGGGGCCTAAAATATCTGACAGTGGCCTGTTCCAGTGGTGGGTGACATGAAGCCTGATTCTCTGCTATGACATGAAGCCTGATTCTCTGCTATGGGACATCTCTCCTCTGTCTGGGTGCCGGGGTCTAAATATCTGACAATGGCCTGTTCCAGTGTTGGATGACGTGAAGCCTGATTCTTTGCTATGACATGAAGCCTGATTCTCTGCTATGACATGAAGACTGATTCTCTGCTGACATGAAGCCAGATTCTATGTTATGGGACCTCTCTCCTCTGCCTGGGTGCCGGGGTCTAAAAATATCTGACAGTGGCCTGTTCCAGTGGTGGGTGACATGAAGCCTGATTCTCTGCTATGACATGAAGACTGATTCTCTGCTGACATGAAGCCAGATTCTATGTTATGGGACCTCTCTCCTCTGTCTGGGTGCCGGGGCCTAAATTATATGACAATGGACTGTTCCAATGTTGGGTGACGTGAAGCATGATTCTCTGCTATGACATGAAGACTGATTCTCTGCTGATATGAAGCCTGAATCTCTGCTATGGGACCTCTCTCCTCTGCCTGTGTGCCTTGGCCTAAATATCTGACAATGGACTGTTCCAGTGGTGGGTGACGTGAAGCCTGATTCTCTGCTATGACATGAAGACTGATTCTCTGCTGAGATGAAGCCAGATTCTCTGCTATGGGACCTCTCTCCTCTGCATGGGTGCCTGGGCCTAAATATCTGACAATGGACTGTTCCAGTGGTGGGTGACGTGAAGCCTGATTCTCTGCTATGACATGAAGCCTGATTCTCTGCTATGACATGAAGACTGATTCTCTGCTATGACATGAAGACTGATTCTCTGCTGACATGAAGCCAGATTCTATGTTATGGGACCTCTCTCCTCTGCCTGGGTGCCGGGGCCTAAATAACTGACAATGGACTGTTCCAGTGGTGGGTGACGTGAAGCCTGATTCTCTGCTATGACATGAAGACTGATTCTCTGCTGACATGAAGTCTGATTCTCTGCCATGAGACCTCTCTCCAATTGATATTGGTTAATTTTTATTTATTTTATTTTTATTTTTATTCATTTCCCTATCCACATTTGATTGCAGGGGATTTAACTACATTTTGCTGCCTTTTGCAGCCCTCTAGCCCTTTCCTGGGCTGTTTTACAGCCTTTTTAGTGCCGAAAAGTTCGGGTCCCCATTGACCTCAATGGGGTTCGGGTTCGGGACGAAGTTCGGGTCGGGTTCGGATCCCGAACCCGAACATTTCCGGGAAGTTCGGCCGAACTTCTCGAACCCGAACATCCAGGTGTTCGCTCAACTCTACTCACCACAGGTCCTGTTCAGTAAAGGAGACAGAAGGAGATGCCGGCATCGCGATCAAGTGGACTAAGGTGAGTTAAAATGTATTTATTTTTTAACCCCTCCAGCGCTATTGTACTATGCATTCTGTATTCAGAATGCTATTATTTTCCCTTATAACCATGTTATAAGGGAAAATAATAATGATCGGGTCTCCATCCCGATCGTCTCCTAGCAACCGTGCGTGAAAATCGCACCGCATCCGCACTTGCTTGCGGATGCTTGCGATTTTCATGCAGCCCCATTCACTTCTATGGGGCCTGCGTTGCGTGAAAAACGCAGAATATAGAGCATGCTGCGATTTTCACGCAACGCACAAGTGATGCGTGAAAATCACCGCTCATGTGAACAGCCCCATAGAAATGAATGGGTTGGTATTCAGTGCGGGTGCAATGTGTTCACCTCACGCATCGCATCCGCGCGGAATACTCGCCGGTGTGAAAGGGGCCTAACTCACCAACTTATATTAATGAGCATATTTTGTGGCCTTTTGAGTCTCTGTCATTCCTTCCTGACTGAAAAAGAGACTCCATGCCTATTATTTCTTCAGTACTTTGTCATTGGCTAAGTGCACATGAAGTTTAACCACCATTAGTTATTTTATATTCTCTACACACAACTAATTTAGAGGCTGTTGCCCTTATTCCTTGTCTGCGGGAATCTCATATGGTTAGTCAAGACTAATGAGGATTGAAAATAGTTAAACACACAGCAGTTGCTATAAATTCTTTGGACCCAATGAAGTGGAATTCCCTGTAGGTAGAGGATGTGTATTCAACTGTCCATTTTTTTGCTCAGATTTTATTAACAGGGATTTCCATTTCTGTCAGTAATCAGTTCCTCATATGGTATAACAACTAACATGCCTGTGCTTTATTCCCACTACAGAGTTGTACTTTACACTGACATTTAGTGCCTTGAAAAGGTCATTATCACTTTTCAGATATCCGGTGATCAGTGAGCCTGATCCATACGCAGTGTGTGCAAGATGTACAATATAGCAGGCATCTGGCTGCAATGATAGAGAACGGCGATCATGCCGAAACCCGTCATTTAACCCCTCATATGCTGCTATCAACAGTGATAGCGGCATCTGTGAGGTGGGACAGAGGGGTGCGGTTCCCTCTACCTTTTGATCAGAAGGTAGAGTTCAGCTTGGGGCCTGCTGAGGCTTCCTAGGCCTGTCATAGTAATCTGTGGGCCAAGCTATGCACAAGGCATAGCTTAGTAGATAGAGTAGTAAAATGCCATTCACCCTAATGGATCTGTGTTAGGGTAAATGAGACAAGGGATAAAAAGATCCCTGGTTCTAGCCCTCTAATGAGGTGAAATGTTTTTATGTAAAAAGTTAAAAACATAAAAATATTAACCCCTTAAGGACCCATGACGTACATGTACGTCATTTCTTTCCGGGACTTAAAGACCCGTGACGTACATGTACTTCATGGTGATCGAGCGTGGGCAAGAGCTGTACCCGCCCGATGAGTGGCAGGCTTCCGGCAGTCACTGATAGCCGGATCCCTGCTGCATGCGCCGAAGCTTTAACCCTTGATGTGCCGCGGTCAGCGCTGACTGTAGCACGTGCAATATTGGGCGGGGATCGGAGCTGCCATCAGGTCCCCGTGCTGCTGTGACAGGGACCTGATGGCATGGAAGGCAGCGCGATGCCTTCCTTAGGCACCGGGGCTGCCTTCCGGTGGAGAGCCTGTGAGATCCAGCCCCCTGATAGGGAAACAAAGAAAAGTAGACATATTAGGTATCGCCATGTCCGTATCTACCGGCTCTATAAACATATCACATGGCCTAACCCCTCAGGTGAACACCGTAAAAATAAAAAAATAAACTGTGCTAAATAAACCATTTTTTTATCACCTTACATCACTAAAAGTACAACACCAAGCGATCAAAAAGGATTATGCTCGCCAAATTAGTACCAATCTAACCTTCACCTCATCCTGCAAAAAATGAGCCCATACCTAAGACAATCGCCCAAAAAAAAAATAATATGGCTCAAAATATGGAGACACTAAAACATCTTTTTTTTGTTTTAAAAATGCTAAATATTAGGTATCGCCGCATCCGTAATAACCTGCTCTATAAAAATATCACATTACCTAACCCCTCAGGTGAATACCGTAAAAAAATTTAAATAAAAACGGTGTGAAAAGATTTTTTTGTCACCTTACATCACAAAAAGTGTAACAGCAAGCGATCAAAAAGTCATACACACCCCAAAATAATGCCAATCAAACCGTCATCTCATCCCGCAAAAATCATACCCTACCTAAGATAATCGCCCAAAAACTGAAAAAAACTATGGCTCTCAGACTATGGAGACACTAAAACATGTTTTTTTTAAATGAAATTATTGTGTAAAACTTGCATAAATAATAAAAAAGTAGACATATTAGATATTGCCGCGTCTGTAATAACGTGCTCTATAAATATGTCACATGACCTAACCCCTTAGGTGAATACCGTAAAAAAAAAAAAGTGTAAATATGCCATTTTTTGTCACCTTACATCCCAAAACGTGTAATAGCAAGCGATCAAAAAGTCATATGCAGCCTATAATAGTACCAATCAAACCGTCATCTCATCCCGAAAAAAATTAGCCCCTACACAAGACAGTTGCCCAAAAAATAAATAAAAATACGGCTATTCATAAATGCTTTGTTATGTAAATAAAAATACTACATGATCTAACTTGTCAGATGAATGTTGTAAATAACAAAAAATAAAAACGGTGCCAAAACAGCTATTTCTTGTTACCTTGCCTCACAAAAAGTGTAATATAGAGCAACCAAAAATCATATGTACCCTAAAATAGTATCAACAAAACTGCCACCTTATCCCGTAGTTTGCAAAATGGGGTCACTTTTTGGGAGTTTCTACTCTAGGGGTGCATCAGGGGGGCTTCAAATTGGACATGGTGTCAAAAAAACAGTCCCGCAAAATCTGCCTTCCAAAAACCGTATGGCGCTCCTTTCCTTCTGCGCAATGCTGTGTGCCCGTATGACCACATATGGGGTGTTTCTGTAAACTACAGAATCAGGGCCATAAATATTAAGTTTTGTTTGGTTGTTAACCCTTGCTTTGTAACTGGAAAAAATGGATTAAAATGGAAAATCTGCCAAAAAAGTGAAATTTTGAAATGTTATCTCTATATTATCTATTAATTCTTGTGGAACACCTAAAGGGTTAACAAAGTTTGTAAAATCAGTTTTGTATACCTTGAGGGGTGTAGTTTGTAAAATGGGGTCATTTTTGGGTGGTTTCTATTATGTAAGCCTCACAAAGTGACTTCAGACCTGAACTGGTCCTTAAAAAGTGGATTTTAGAAATTTGCTTCTAAGCTTCTAAGCCTTCTAACGTCCCCAAAAAATAAAAAGGCATTCACAAAATGATCCAAACATGAAGTAGACATATGGGAAATGTAAAGTAATAACTATTTTTGGAGGTATTACTATCCATTATAAAAGTAGAGAATTTGAAATTTGTAAATTTGCTAATTTTTCAATTTTTTTGTAAATAATAAATAAAAAATTTTGACTCAATTTTACCGCTATCATGAAGTAAAATATGTGACGAGAAAGCAATCTCAGAATGGCCTGAATAAGTAAAAGCGTTTTAAAGTTATCCCCACATAAAGTAAGACATGTCAGATTTGCAAAAAAATGCCCTGGTCCTTAAGGTGAAAAATGGCAGGGTCCTGAAGGGGTTAAACGTTTAAATCACCCCTCCTTCCCAATTTTACATATAAAAATAAACTGAAAATGTCTGAACTATTAAAATATTAAAATAAGTTGTGTGGTGTACACCATAATGAAAAAAATAAAAAACACACGATTCACCATTTTTTTGTCATCTTGCCCCCCCAAAAAAAATTTAATAACTGATCAAAAAGTTGTATGTACCACAAAAATGGCACCAATAAAAACTAAAGTTCAATCAGCCAAAATCAAGCCCTCATACAGCTCAGTGAATATAAATTTTAAAAAGTTATGGCGGTCAGATAAAGGATGATGCAAAGAAATTTTTTATTTTTTTAATTAGTAAAAGTGGTAAAAAAATATATAAACTATACAAGTTTGGTATCGCTGTATTCATATTAACCCACACAATAAGGACGTCATGTCATTTTTATAGCACAGTGATTGCTGTAATATCAAAACCCAAAAAGCCTTGGCACAATTTTGAGTAAAGCCTCATTCAGTGAAAAGGTGGTCAGTGATGCCTCCAAAAAGATGTCCGTGATGGATCCATGTTGGCTCTGTGTGTCCGTTTTTTTGCTGTCCATGTGTGATCCGTGTTTTACTGACACTGAACAGCTGAAAAATAATTTTCAAAGCGTCTCTTCCTGATGATCCGTGAAACACAGATGACATCCGTGTTGCATCCGTGGTTTTCATGGACCCATAGAATATAATGGGCTTGATGGATCTGTGAACACGGACAAAATAGAGCATGCGTCCATGCTAAAAACACGGACCATGCTAAAACACTGATGTGTGAATGCACACATTAAAATGAATGGGGACGTGTGCTGTCCATAGAGAACACGTACTGCACACGCCCATGGAACACTGACATGTGAATGAGGCTTAAAGGGGTTGTCTCACTTCAGCAAGTGGCATTTATCATGTAGAGAAAGTCATTACTGGGCGCTTACTAATGTATTGTTATTATCCATATTGCCTTCTTTGCTGGTTTGACTCATTTTTCTATCACATTATAACACTTCTCGTTTCCATGGTTACAGACACCCTGCAATCCATCAATGGTGGTCGTGCTTGCACACGATAGGAAAAAGCACTGGACTCTCTGGTGGCCAGGAGCATAGCAGAGCACACAGACCGGAGTTTTTTTTTTTATAGTGTGCAAGCACGGCAACCGATTCTGGATTACAGGATGGTCATAACCATGGAAACGAGAAGTGTATAATGTGATGGAAAAATGAGTCTAGCCAGCAAATGAAGCAATATGGATATTAACAATACATTAGTAAGTGCCTTGTATTAAATTTCTCTACATGATAAATGCCTTTGCTGAAGTGAGACAACCCCTTTAAGGCTGAGTTCACACTTCAGTTATTTGGTCAGTTATTTCCATCAGTTATTCTGAGCCAAAACCAGTAGTGAAGCCTTCTCAGAGATAAGGTATAAAGGAAAGATCTACATCTCTTCTTTGCTTTTGACTCACACCTGGTTTTGGCACACAATAACTGATGGAAATAACTGAAGCGTGTACTTGGCCTAAGTGTCCTTTCATTTTTTCTTTGTTTGTAATATATCTTGTCAGAGCTTCCTTATCCTCTTATCAGGCTTCTCTCCTGCTCCTCTCCCTCTTCACTATTCACTGCTCAGATCCCTCTTCAGTGAAGATGGTCTGCCAGCTCACTGAAGGATCAGATTACATTGGAGTCTATGGAGGTGGAAAGGGGGAGAAGGGAGAGGCTGCTGTAGACAGGCAGAGAGACAGACAGAGAATTCTGCTGATTTACATTTAACTGATGAGAAAGTTCAGGTACATGTCAGAGGACAGGGGAGGGCATCAATGTGGCTGAACAGTGCAATGCACACACCCCATCCCTGTATCAGTAAGGATGAGTCATGTCCATTGTCTGATCAGCCAGGTGGCCACCCATCCCCCATCACTGTCAGCATGGACCCCATTCAATACTGCTCAAAGTGACCAGTATCTAGTGAAGATCATTCTACTGGTTCTTATAGGTTTGAGATTATCTGCGAGACATTGCTACGGCTATTGTCAGTATACGGTACGAGTATACCGACAAGGCAGATATGCATGTCTTAAAAGCAGATATGTATCCAGAAAGAGATAGCGAAGCCGCAGCAGAGGTATAATATGTATCTCTCGTTATGCAGACTTCACTTCTCTAATGTGTATAGAAGCCCAGTGCATTGCACTTAGTGCTCACAAACTGGCAAACGTCCCCCTACACACTGAGAATACGTCTCCAAGCCCATGAGAAGGTTTTCATACTGACGGTTTTACCACTGGTTCCGATTCAACCCAAGTACCCTCTGCTAGAGCGTTCTTTGGCCAAATCGGACACAGGGAGACAGATGACAATCTATAAAAACACACACACATCCTAAGATAAAATGTCCGCATAATAAAATTTCCACAACAGGAGTAAGTAAGCCAAACAGAACAATCCATTGCATCTCATCTCCCAAATGGGGTGGCTTGTCAGAAAAGGGCTGTGATTGCTGGAAACCTTACATGGCTTAAGAAATTATGTTGCAAAGTAAACTAACCAATAGGTGGTATAAGGTCAGACAAAAGTGTTTGGCAGTGCACCAAATTTACCATCAAGCATGAGCCACTGTGATCATTTTGGCAGATCTTTAGACCACATGTCTAAGGGGTAATGTATCAATTTGCAACTTTTTAGCCTTTTGAAGTGACTGCTTGGTTTGAAGCCATTTTTCGGTGACAAATTTACAAAATGTCTCACCATTTGTTAAATTTGTCATAAGAAACGTCTATGGATTTTTCAGTCTAGTCTTTTTTATTCAAAAGGTTCTGTCAGTTTGTACTCTACCAGAGGACTAGAGTACACTTGGAGTACACAAAAAATGTATTTTTACCCACAAAAAAATCTGTTTGCGACCTTAGTGACTTCAAACTCTGAGCATGGAAATCACTCTAGGGCCTCTTTCACACGGGCGTCGTGTGTGAGGGCCGGATAGGATGCGGGTGCGTTGAGGGAAAATGAGTGATTTTTCTGCTCGAGAGCAAAACGTTTTAATGCGTTTTGCACGCGCGTGAAAAAAATCGGCATGTTTGGTACCCAGACCCGAACCCAGACTTCTTCACAGAAGTTTGGGTTAGGTGTTCTGCAGATCTTATTATTTTCCCTAGTGATGGAGGGGTTAAAAAAACAACATTTTTAATTAAACTCATCTTAATCCACTTGTTCGCGCAGCCCGGCTTCTTTTCTGTCTTCTTTTTTGAGGAAAAGGACCTGTGGTGACGTCACTGTGCTCATCACATGGTCCGTCACATGATTCGTCACCATGTGATGAGCGCAGTGACGTCACCACAGGTCCTTTTCCTCAAAGAAGAAGAAAGAAGAGAAGCCGGGCTGCGCAAACAAGTGGCTTAAGGTGAGTTAAATTATAAAAAAAAAAAATTTATCCCCTCCATCACTATTTTACTAAGCATTCTGTATTAACAATGCTATTATTTTCCCCCATAACCACTGATAAAAACGGGCAAAATCGCTCCACTTTTCTGGCACAGTGCATTTGATACATTTCCCCCTAAATTTATGCTGCCTACATTTTATTCAGGAGTAGTAAATCTGCCCTGATGTTTTCTCATTGTCCACTCCAGGCCTCTAGTGATTTGGACACGACTCAGCATAAGTAACCTGCACAGAGCAATGGCTGTTTATTTCTAATATTTGTTAATATGTAACTGTATGTTTTGTATGAATTGTATGAACAAATTAATATACTAACCTTGTACAAAAAACTCTGGCGCCTTATGTACGCAGTCATTTTTGAGAAAAAAAGTCACAATTTAAACAATTTATAGAATATATATCCAGATCAACTCGATTATAATTTATAGAAGTATTTTTTATTATATTAGGTCTAATGAAACTGTGTTTAAAGAGATTATCCAAGATTCATTAAATCTATGCAAGGAGCAGTGTAAAATAAAAAAATAAAAAGTTTAGTCACCTTTAAAATGTCCCATTGGTTCAATGCCGCAGCTTCAGTGCCTGCTGCTCTAATCCCTCCTGGGCCCATAGTGATGATTAATGTCCCATGACTGCTACAACCAATCACTTGCCTCAGTGGTCACATGTGCATAAACAGCCGATCACTGCTGAAGCCAGTGAATGGCTGGAGCACCATGTGACTGTCAAACATCACATGATCATTGTGGGGCCAGAAAGGATCAAAGTGGCAAACACTTATAACACTTATAAGTATAACTGTGGGACCAGAAGGGCATTTTAATGGGGATCAAGCTTTCCTTTAATTATACACTGCCCCCTCCTGGCATTATTTAATGAAATCTTGGATAGTCCCTGTGGCGAAACCAAGCCACTGGGTTTTGGAGGGGCCTGGCTACCAGTCTCTTGCCCCAGGATTATGGACCCTCTCATCAGCCCATGCAAAACTTAAACCCTATGGCGATTTGACTGTGTTTGTGGCATCTGAGCGCTCAGATCCAAGCCATATGGGGACATGTGGGGTTTTGAGATGTGTGACAGAACCATCTGTCTGTGTAATTGTATTTTATGTTATGTGAGGGTACCCAGTTAGCTCATTTTATTGTATTCATGTTGTCTGAGTGCCATTCACCTAATAATATGCACTCAGACTTGAGCTGTCTGGGAATATGTTAAATGTCTGTGTATTGAAAAGAGTTGTGACATTGTATGTTTAAATGGTGATTTCTGTCCTGTTGTCCGCACATGTGTATTGGCGATTTCCCTTTGTCCTGAGAGATAATTGGATTACTCCTCGGGTGTCTCCAGGACAGAGAGGAGGAAACCATGATGCATTGTGGGGATGTGTTGTAATATATTGATTGGTTGTATTTCAAAACCCTGTGGGCAGTACTATGTTTTTGGTTTGTGAATAAAAGAGGCTGTACGTGAAGTACAGTGAGTTCCTGTTTTACCCTTTCTCATGTTGAGGCTGATGTTTGGGTAACTGATCGACGCTGGGGATTGCTATACGCTGGGAGATTTGCTATACTCCCCTGGCTATAACTACTAGCTCTTTTTAGAGCTGTTCCTGCTCTCTGGTTTTAGGAGAGGTTTACCCACTGGAGCCTTGTCATAGGTCCAGGGTGGGTAGGAGACGGTGAGACCTCAACCAAGCTTCGGCGGTTCGTGGGGTCTGCAGTGCGTACGGTGTCAAGTGAAGTGCTTGGAGTCCTCGGAAAGCACTAGGAGCACTATCAACGGAGATACCCGGTCGGGGTGCAAGGCGTTCCGTTACAGTCCCCTTTAACAGTCTACACTCTAGAACTAAAGGGTATATTCGACTGCCAGATTTTATGCCCGATGATCAGTAATGAGTAATACTGCCTCTAAGCGAGCAAATGCTCGTTCATCGGGCAGTCCAGATCTTTCAGCATGCTAAAAGATCTGGATTTGCCAGCAGGAGATCGCGCCATCTAATAGCCATCTGCCGCCAGCACTCCGCTGTCCTGCATGGGGATAAGCGATGGCTCCTCCCTGAGTTGCGGAAGACATCGCTGCATGTAATAACAGTGTTATCCTCTGCTAGCTATCTGCCAATTGCTGGGAAGAAATGCTTCCCTCCCGACAATCGCTAGCAGCATCTGGGTGTCTAATAGTCCCTTAAATGATTTGATTCAGCAGAACTGCATAGGATCATGGAGTTAGTCACACCAGGAATTTGGGGTCCCCAATGCACAGGCAACATCCGTGCGGCGGCCAGGACGGATCGAGACCCCGTCAACTTGAATTGATCAGTGATCCGTCCACACCATAAAAAAATAGAACATGTTCTATTTTTTTGTGGTGCGGAAGCACGGACAGGAACACCACGGAAGCATTCCTTAGTGCTTCCATGGGATTCCGTGCCTCCGTTCTGCACCACAGGTCCGTATCCGTGATGCGGGAAACACATGGCCGATGCCCGCATATTGCGCTCCCGCTGTTTGCGGGCCACAATACGGCCACAGCCGGGCAATGGCCGCGTGCATGAGGCCTTAGGGCTCTTGCACACGAACGTAAGGGCTCCGCAATGGTCCGCAATACACGGGCACCGACCGTTGGGCAGCCGCATGCAGATCGCAGACCCATTCACTTGAATTGGGTCCACGATCCGTCCGTTCCGCAAAAAGATAGAACAAGTTCTATCTTTTTGCGGAACGGAAGCACGGAACGGAACACCACAGAAGCCCTCCTGGTGACCCGTCTATTGCGGAACCGCTGTATGCATTCCGCAGCATGGGCACGGAGCCCTTACATTAGTGTACAAGAGCCCTTAGGCCTCTTTCACACGGGCGTCACGTTTTGGCTCAGGATGCGTCTTGGGTGCATTTCGGCAAACCCGCACGAGTGGGTACGCAATTTCAGTCAGTTTTGACTGCGATTGCGTTCCGTTGTTCACTTTTTATCGCGCGGGTGCGATGCGTTTGGAACGCGCGTGATAAAAAACTGAATGTGGTACCCAGACCCGAACTTCTTCACTGAAGTTCAAGTTTGGGTTCAAGGTTGTATAGATGTTCGCGCAGCCCGGCTTCTCTTCTTTCTTCTTTCTTCAGTACCTGGGTAAAGGACCATTGATGACATCACTGCGCTCATCACATGGTCCATCACATGATCCATCACCATGGTGATGGATCATGTGATGGACCATGTGATAAGTGCAGCAACATCACCACAGGTCCTTTTCCTCCTGCACAGCAAAGAAGAAGAAAGAAGAGAAGCCAGGCTGCGCGAACAAGTGGATTAAGGTGAGTTTAAATTATTAATATTTTTTTTAACCCCTCCAGCCCTATTTTACTTAGCATTCTGTATTAAGAATGCTATTATTTTCCCTTATAACCATGTTATAAGGGAAAATAATAATGATCGGGTCCCCCATCCCGATCATCTCCTAGCAACCATGCTTAAAAATCAGAACGCATCCGCACTTGCTTGCGTATGCTTGCGATTTTCACGCAGCCCCATTCACTTCTATGGGGCCTGCGTTGCGTGAAAAACGCACAAAATAGAGCATGCTGCGATTTTCACGCAACGCACAATTGATGCGTGAAAATCACCGCTCATGTGCACATCCCCATGGAAATGAATGGGTCCGGATTCAGTGCGGGTGCAAAGCGTTCACCTCACGCATTGCACCCGCGCGAAAATGTCTCCTGTGTGAAAGAGCCCTTAGGCTGAGATCACACTTCAGTTATTTGATCAGTTATTTCCCTCAGTTATTGTGACCCAAGGCCAGTAGTGAAGCCTACTCAGAGATCAGGTGTAATGGAAAGATTCTGAACCTGTTCTGTGTTTTTGACCCAAACCTGGTTTTGGTTCACAATCTCTGATGGAAATAACTGATTAAATAACTGAAGTGTGAACTCAGCCTTAGGATCTTTTGGCATCCATTATGTAAATAACACATTTCTGACAGGTATGCTGTAGTAAAAGATTGGTAATAGTGAAGAGTGAAGTATTCAATAATTAAATTTGGCTGCTTCCTTGAATTTTCCCCAAAAAATTGCTTCGTGACTAGTGTTGAGCGAACCCAAACTGTAAAGTTCGGGTCTGTACCGAACTTTACGATTTTGGGTACCCAGACCCGAACTTTGCTGGAAAAGTTCGAGTTTGGTGTTCGGGCATTGAATAAAGCCTATAGAAAGGCTGCAGGGCAGCCAATCAACAAGCTTTTAAGCTGTAGGCACTTAGAAGCCATCACAGCCATGCCTACTAATGACATGGCTGTGATTGGCCGGTGCATCATGTGACCCAGCCTCTATAAAAGCTGGATCACGTGTAGCACCGCCCATCAGCTCTGAGTAGTGCAGGGACAGGAAGCAGGCAGCAGAAGTGAGGGAGAGTGTTAGGAATCTGGCTATTTGTTTTGTGGGTGACCTACAGTATAATAATTTTTTGTGGGTGTAATACACCAGCTTTGCACCCCTGACACAGAAATATAATAATTAATCTGGCTGTTAATTCTGTGGGTGACCTATAGCGATTTTTTTGTGGGTGCAATCCACCATCTTTGTACCCCTGACACAAAAATATAATAGTTAATCTGTCTGTTAGTTCGGTGGGTGACATATACCCATTTTTGTGAGGTACACCTGCACTGCATACGTGACAGGGAGATAAATATAGTTAATCCGTCTGTTAGATTGGTGTGTGACATATTTTCATTCTTGTTGTGAGGTACACCTACATTGCATAGCTGACAGGGAAATAAATAAAGTTAATCCGTCTGTTAGATTGGTGTTGCAAGAAAATTTAGACTAAAACCTTCAAAATCACAGGTGCATATCCATGAAGCAAACATAATTACAAAAAACAAAATGGCTGCACACCGTTATATATACAAACAATAGAGCTATATATATATATATATGTTTGTATATATAACGGTGTGCAGCCATTTTGTTTTTTGTTAGATTGGTGTGTGACATATTCCCATTTTTGGTGTGAGGTACACCTACACTGCATAACTGACAGGGAAATAAATATAGTTAATCCGTCTGTTAGTTCGGTGGGTGAAATATACCCAATTTTTGTGTGAGGTACACCTGCATTGCATACGTGACAGGGAAATTAATATAGTTAATCCATCTGTTAGATTAGTGGGTGACAATTCCCATTCTTGTTGTGAGGTACACCTGCATTGCATACGTGACAGGGAGATAAATATAGTTAATCCGTCTGTTAGATTGGTGTGTGACATATTTTCATTCTTGTTGTGAGGTACACCTACATTGCATAGCTGACAGGGAAATAAATAAAGTTAATCCGTCTGTTAGATTGGTGTTGCAAGAAAATTTAGACTAAAACCTTCAAAATCACAGGTGCATATCCATGAAGCAAACATAATTACAAAAAACAAAATGGCTGCACACCGTTATATATACAAACAATAGAGCTATATATATATATATATGTTTGTATATATAACGGTGTGCAGCCATTTTGTTTTTTGTTAGATTGGTGTGTGACATATTCCCATTTTTGGTGTGAGGTACACCTACACTGCATAACTGACAGGGAAATAAATATAGTTAATCCGTCTGTTAGTTCGGTGGGTGAAATATACCCAATTTTTGTGTGAGGTACACAGGCATAGCATACGTGACAGGGAAATTAATATAGTTAATCCGTCTGTTAGATTGGTGTGTGACATATTCCCATTCTTGTTGTGAGGTACACCTGCATTGCATACGTGACAGGGAAATAAATATAGTTATTCCGTCTGTTAGTTTGGTGGGTGAAAAATACCCAATTTTTGTGTGAGGTACACAGGCATAGCATACGTGACAGGGAAATTAATATAGTTAATCCGTCTGTTAGATTGGTGTGTGACATATTCCCATTCTTGTTGTGAGGTACATCTACACTGCATATCTGACAGGGAAATAAATAAAGTTAATCCGTCTGTTAGTTCAGTGTCACGGATGAATTTTCAGATAGCTGGAACTTATAAATAAATGACCGACTGGCTTGATCCCAAACTAAGGAGAATAGAGGTGAACCCTATAAAACCCTAAGAGCTCTCCCTGACTGCTATGCACAGGCAAGGGTCTCAATGGTAGACGATTGCATGCCCACATACCTAAGTCTGTGTGACACCTGAAAACCCTATAATAGTGAGGGGACACGACCACCGGCTCCCTGCACTTAATACAGACGGAGTCAGGGTCACCTAGAATCAAGCCAGCAATGAAACACAATAAAGGAAAATAATGCGTGTGAGAAAGTAAAATGCAAGGCGGCACTGCCTTCACTGACGTAGCCTTCAATGGTAAGTGTCACGGAACCATGAACCAGACGTACAACAAGGGATAAGTGAAAATAAGAAGGCTTTATTGAAAATAAAGCTGTAAAGCAAAAGTCCAAACGGATGGCGAAACCGAAGCAGAGTCTTAGCGAAGCCAGAGGTCAGGAACCAGAAGGGTAGTCAGACGAAGCTAGGATCAGGAACCAGCAGGGTAGTCAGACGAAGCCAGGATCAGGAACCAGCAGGGTAGTCGGACGAAACCAGGATCAGGAACCAGCAGGGTAGTCGGACGAAACCAGGATCAGGAACCAGAAGCAGCAGTAGTCTAGAAGCATGTGAACACAGGAGGACCAAGCAAGGAACTGAAGCCACAGACCTCCTATATATATGAGCTAGGCATCCAGCTCCTCCCAGTGGGAAGGAGGAGCCGCAGGGTGGGAGGCTACAAGAAACCCAGAAACCAAGATGGCCGCCAGCACATGTCAAACGAAGGAGAACAGCAAGAAGGTAAGACCATGACAGTACCTCCCCCTCAAGGGCCCCTCCTCCGCGGAGTAAAGAACGGTTTCTGAGGGAAGCGTGCGTGGAAGGCTCGGAGCAAGGCAGGAGCATGGACATCTGCGGAGGGAACCCAGGAACGCTCCTCTGGACCATAACCACGCCAATGGACCAAAAACTGCACCCGACCGCGGACCAGGCGTGAGTCCAGGATATTGCTCACCTCATACTCCTCACGATTACCCACTTGGACCGGACGAGGCCGAGGAACCGAGGAAGTGAAACGATTACACACCAGTGGCTTCAACAGGGAGACATGAAACACGTTGGAGATCCGCATGCCAGGAGGAAGCGCAAGGGCATAGGCTACCGGGTTTACCCTGCGAAGCACTCGGAAGGGACCAACAAAGCGAGGCGCCAGCTTGGGAGTGGGCACTCGAAGGTTGAGGTTGCGGGTGGACAACCATACACGGTCTCCGACCTGGTAGGAAGGAGCAGGCGCTCGTCTGCGATCAGCCTGGAGTCTCTGGCGCTGCGCAGAGACCTCAAGGGACTTCTGGATCAGTACCCAAGAAGCACGTAGGACGGAAAGGTGATCCTCCACAGCCGGAATATCCTGGGGAGAGAATACCTCCGGTAACACGGCAGGTTGGAACCCATAATTGGCCATGAAGGGAGACGTCCCAGAGGAAGAGTTCACCGCCGTGTTCCTGGCAAACTCAGCCCAAGGCAGGAGGTCAACCCAATTGTCTTGGTGATCGGAGACATAGCAACGAAGGAATTGCTCCAAGGCCTGATTGGATCGTTCTGCGGCCCCATTGGACTGGGTGGTAGGCCGAGGAGAAGGAGAGATGAATCCCCAACTGGGAGCAAAAGGCGCGCCAGAACCTGGACACAAACTGACTCCCCCGATCCGACACAATCTCCTTGGGCAAACCGTGCAACTGGAAGACCTCCCTGGCAAAAATCGTGGCCAACTCTTGTGCAGAGGGTAACTTCTTGAGAGGAACACAGTGGCACATTTTGGAAAACCGATCCACAATCATGAGAATGACCGTATGGCCTCGGGATGCAGGGAGGTCCACAATGAAATCCATCCCCAGGTGTGACCATGGGCGCTCCCCGGTGGCTATGGGTTGCAGAAGGCCCAACGGAAGGTGCCGAGGGGACTTACTCTGGGCACAAACGGAGCATGCCGCTACATATGCGGCGATGTCGGAACGTAGGGAAGGCCACCAGAACAGACGTGAAACAGCCCAGGACAGCTGATTCTTTCCAGGATGCCCCGCGGTCTTGGAGTTATGGTAGGTTCGCAACAACCGAGTGCGCAACTCCTCAGGCACAAAACATCTGCCGTTGGGTCTCCCAGAGGGAGCACCAGATTGAGCCGCCAAAATCTGCTCACCCAGGGGAGAGGTCAGGCTGGTGCGAATGGCGGCCAAGATCTGATTCGGAGGTATGACCGAAGTCGGAATCGACTCCTCCCTGGACAGCTCGGAGTACTGCCGTGATAAGGCATCCGCCCTGATGTTCTTGGAACCGGGTAGGTAGGAGACCACGTAATTAAAACGTGACAAGAACAGAGCCCATCTGGCCTGACGTGGTGTCAATCTCTTGGCCTCAGAAAGGTAGGTCAGATTCTTGTGGTCCGTCAGGATGAGGACCGGAACCACCGAACCCTCGAGCAAGTGCCTCCATTCTTTAAGGGCCTGCACGATGGCCAATAACTCCCTGTCACCAATCTGATAGTTGCACTCCGCGGAAGACAGTTTCCGGGAGTAAAACCCACAAGGAAGCAGAGGACCCTCTGGTGTTCTACGCTGAGACAGAAGGGCGCCTACTCCCGTCTCAGACGCGTCCACCTCGAGGACAAAGGGCAACCCAGGGTTGGGATGCGACAGAATCGGAGCCGACACAAAGGCGGACTTTAGAGCCTCAAAAGCTCGGATGGCCTCGAGCGGCCAGACCTGGGAATTACTGCCCTTCCTGGTCAGATCCGTGAGAGGCTTGGCTAGCATGGAAAAGTCCCTGATGAACTTCCGATAATAATTGGCGAAGCCCAAAAAGCGCTGCAGGGAACGAAGACCACTGGGCTGGGGCCACTGTAAGACAGCCGAAACCTTCTCAGGATCCATGGAGAACCCCTCAGCGGAAATGATGTAACCTAAGAAGGTTACCTGGGATCGGTGAAATTCGCATTTCTCAAGCTTACCGAACAGCTTGTTCTCTCGTAACCGTTGCAACACTCGTCTGACATCCAGAATGAGGGCCTCCATGGATTCAGAATATACCAAGATGTCATCCAAATAGACCACCACACACTGCTGCAACAGGTCACGGAAAACATCGTTGATGAATTCCTGAAAGACTGCGGGCGCATTGCACAACCCAAAGGGCATAACCAAGGATTCATAATGACCGGTCCTGGTGTTAAACGCGGTCTTCCACTCATCGCCCGCCTTGATCCTTACCAGGTTATATGCCGCCCTCAGGTCGAGTTTGGTAAAGACCGTGGCCCCTTTAAGGCGATCGAACAGCTCGGAAATCAAGGGTATCGGACGAGGATTTGCGAATGTGTCCGCGTGAAAGCGCCTTCCTCACGTACTCCTCCATGGCCTCATTCTCCGCTACCGACAGTGGATAGACTTTGCCACGAGGAGGAACAGCACCAGATTGTAACTCTATGGCACAATCGTATGGGCGGTGCGGAGGTAGGGCAACCGCGCGCACCTTATCGAATACATCCCGGTACTCCTCGTATTCAGGAGGCAACAGAGAGTCCGAGGAAGTACACAGCAACTTGACAGACCCATGGATGCAACTAGCCCCACACTGCGGTGACCACGAGAGGATCTCGGCCGATCTCCAATCGAAAGTCGGATTATGCTTCCGGAGCCAGGGGTACCCCAAGACCACCGAGTAGTGTGGAGACGAAATAACCTGGAGGCAGACCGACTCTCTGTGAACGGCACCAATGGCTATCCCCACTGGAAGGGTCTCATGAGTCACGTGTGGCGGCAGAAGGGGTCTGCTGTCTATCGCCTCAAGAGCCAGTGGGGAACCTCGAGCCTGCAGAGGAATGGAATTGGCGGCAGCGAACACATTATCAATGAACAAACCACCAGCACCAGAGTCCACCAACGCCTGGGTCGTCACCGAGCCCCCGACCCAGGAGAGGACAACAGTGATCAGTGGTTTGTCAACACGGGAAACCGGGGACGAGGAGACTCCACCCAAGATCTGCCCCCGACAGGATCTCGGGTGCGAGCGTTTCCTGGACGGTTCGGACATGCCAACCGAAAATGCCCACCGAGACCACAGTACATGCATCGGCCCTCGCGTCTCCGGAGTACCCTCACCCCCTCGGACAGGCGAGCAAACCCCAGCTGCATGGGTTCACCCCCAGACAAGTCATCCCCAGGAGGCGTGGGAGGAGAGGGAGGCACGGGTGGGACAGCAAACGTAGGCGCCAATCTGTTAGAACCCCTCCGCAGGCTCTCCTTAAAGGAAGGTCTCTCCCTGAGTCTGGTGTCAATCAAAATCAGGAAAGAAATAAGAGACTCGAGCTCCACTGGTAGGTCCTTAGCTGCAACCTCATCCTTCAAGGCATCCGAGAGACCAGGAGAGAAAGCAGCGACCAGAGCCTCATTATTCCAGCCCACCTCTGCTGCCAGGGTACGAAACTCAATGGCGTATTCAGCTACGGATCGTGAACCCTGTCTGATGGACATAAGGAGCTTCGCAGCAGAGGCAGCACGAGCCGGCACATCGAATACCTTCCGAAGAGAAGCAACAAAACCGGAAAACTCGGCAACCACCGGATTGTTGTTCTCCCATAAAGGGCTGGCCCAGGCCAAGGCCTTGTCCGAGAGCAGCGAGATCAAGAAGCCCACCTTTGATCTCTCAGTAGGAAAGGCATGTGGCAGCAACTCGAAATAAATGCCCACCTGGTTAAGGAAACCTCGGCACTGAGTTGGCTCTCCCCCAAAGCGCTGTGGAAGAGGGGCAGAAACGGTCATACCCCGAAACACCGCAGGTGCAACAACAGGTGTCGGGGTAGACTCTGGTGCAACAACCGGAGCGGCAGTAGGAGCGGGCCCAGGAGCGACAACCGACCCATTGGCAACGGGAGCGAAATGAGCCGTGCGTTCAAGCAGGGTTTGCAACGCCACAGCACCGACCCAACAGGTGATCCTGCTGATCAAGTCTGGCAACCAGCGTGGGTAGCGAGGATGGCCCTGTACCGTCAGAATTCATGGCTTGGTCCTAATGTCACGGAACCATGAACCAGACGTACAACAAGGGATAAGTGAAAATAAGAAGGCTTTATTGAAAATAAAGCTGTAAAGCAAAAGTCCAAACGGATGGCGAAACCGAAGCAGAGTCTTAGCGAAGCCAGAGGTCAGGAACCAGAAGGGTAGTCAGACGAAGCTAGGATCAGGAACCAGCAGGGTAGTCAGACGAAGCCAGGATCAGGAACCAGCAGGGTAGTCGGACGAAACCAGGATCAGGAACCAGCAGGGTAGTCGGACGAAACCAGGATCAGGAACCAGAAGCAGCAGCAGTCTAGAAGCATGTGAACACAGGAGGACCAAGCAAGGAACTGAAGCCACAGACCTCCTATATATATGAGCTAGGCATCCAGCTCCTCCCAGTGGGAAGGAGGAGCCGCAGGGTGGGAGGCTACAAGAAACCCAGAAACCAAGATGGCCGCCAGCACATGTCAAACGAAGGAGAACAGCAAGAAGGTAAGACCATGACAGTAAGGAACCGTAGGTGTGGTATAATGTACTCTGCTGCGTGGTGCTCAGCGACACAGAAGTTGAGGCAATGATGCACGATAAGGAGAGAAAGGATGAAGTAATCGCGGCACTCACCGGAGTAGAAAAAATTTTGCTGCTTTATTAGAGCTTCCTTAGAAGACGATACATAAAGGATCCAGGGGCGGACACACTGTTGCAAGCGGCGACGGCCGTTTCGCGCGTGGGATCGCGCTTCCTCGGGCCATCGCCGCTTGCAACAGTGTGTCCGCCCCTGGATCCTTTATGTATCGTCTTCTAAGGAAGCTCTAATAAAGCAGCAACATTTTTTCTACTCCGGTGAGTGCCGCGATTACTTCATCCTTTCTCTCCTTATCGTGCACAATAAAGGAAAAGACTTATCTGAGCAAACAGCAGCAGCAGCCTCCAGCAGTGAACGCTTCATCCAGAAAGTAGTATAAACCGCAAAGTGAGGCAGTGTGGGAGGGAATATTAAGGAAGACGATTAGTCTAAATAAGTGACACCTGGCAGAAGGAAAGGAGATGACAAAGTGAAACCAAAACAAAGAACGTCATACAAGAGGTAGAGAAGAACGTCTGTCAGACCTTCTCACAGAACTGGCGGTGACATTCAGTGGGTGAAATAAACCCAATTTTTGTGTGAGGTACACCTGCATTGCATACGTGACAGGGAAATTAATATAGTTTATCCGTCTGTTAGTTCGGTAGGTGACCTCAAAGAATGAGGAGAGCATCAAATAAGGGATGTGGGCCTTGTCGTGGTGCTGCTGGTGGAGCTCCTGTTGCAGGGAGAGGACGTGGTCGATCTGTGCCAGCTACATGCCCAAATGAAACACCTTCCTCAGGTGCACGTAAGTAACAGAACGTTCAGAGTTATTTTGTAGGTCCGAATACCGGTGTACAAATGGTGACGCCAGAACAAGTAGAGGCGGTAATAGAATGGGTGCCTCCAGTTCTTTCACATTGTCTCCAACATGTTCCCCTGCTGAAAGCGCAGAGTTGGCACCTGCAGCCCATGGGCATCTGTCTTTCACCTCACCCCCTTGCAAATCAGCCAAGCAGTCTGAGCCCCAGGTCATGCAGCAGTCTCTTATGCTTTTTGATGACTCTGCTGGCAGGGTTTCCGTGGGCCGTCCACATAGCCCTGCGCCAGTAGTGGAAGAGATTGAGTGCACTGATGCCCAACCACTTATGTTTCAGGATGTGGACATGGAAGGAACACTGCCGCACGTCTCGGATGATGACGAAACACAGGTGCCAACTGCTGCGGCTTTCTGCAGTGTGCAGACCGGCAAGGAAGGCAGGGGTGAAGAGTGGGTGGAAGATGATGAGGAGGATGATGAGGTCCTAGACTCCACATGGAATCAAGGTCATGCGAGTGATGTGGTGGTCACACAGCAAAAGCAAAAGCAGAGTGGCCGTCCCCTAGCCAGTATGCCTTCTACTGCCCACCACACCCAGGGACTGAGCACACCAAAGCCAGCTCCAATAAGTTCCCTGGCGTGGCAGTTCTTCAGACAATGTGCTGACGACAAAACGCGAGTGGTTTGCATGCTGTGCAATCAGAGCCTGAAATGAGGTATAAATGTTTTAAACCCGAGCGCCGCCTGCATGACCAGGCATCTAAATGCAAAGCACGAGCTGCAGTGGAGTAACTAAACACCTCAAAAACCATGAAAAATCTCAGGCTCCTCCTGCTCCCTGTTCTGCTGCAGTCTCTGCCTCTTCCTCCCCCTCTGGAGTGACAGTGGCACCAGCCACCCCGCACACAGAGGATGTGGCAGCAACGCCACCACCTCCGTCACCATCACCAAGCATCTCCACACTGTCCTATGGAAGCGTTCAGCTGTCCATCTCCCAAACACTGAAGAGAAAGAGGAAGTACCCCCCTACCACCCACAATCCCTTGCCCTGAATGCCAGCATTTCAAAATTCTCGGCCTTTGAAATGGTGTCATTCCGTCTGGTGGAGACAGAGACTTTAAAATACCTTATGGCGGTGGCTGTCTTACAGTACGTGGTTCGCAGCCGCCACTACTTTTCCAGGCGAGCCTTCACTGCCCTGCACAACCAAAATTAGGTGTGCACTGCGCAACGCCATGTGTGGCAAGGTCCACATAACCACCGATACGTGGACCAGTGAACACGGGCAGGGACGTTATATCTCCCTAACTGCACACTGGGTAAATGCAGTGGCGGCTGGGCCTGAGGCAAATTGAAGTTTGGCACATGTCCTTCCGCCACCAAGGATTGCAGGACGTTTCTTTGCCTCCTGTTGCCTCCTCCTCCTACTCCACTTCCTATTCTACCACCTCCTCATCCAGTCAGCATAATACCTTCACCACCAACTTCAGCACAGCCAGGGGGAAATGACAGCAGACTGTTTTGAAACTCATCTGTTTTGGGGGGAAAACCCCACACAGCGTAGGAGCTGTGGACGGGCATAGAACAACAGACCGATGAGTGGTTGGTGCCACTGAACCTCAAGCCCGGCCTGGTGGTGTGCGATAACGGGCGAAATATTGTAGCAGCTCTGAGTCTAGCCGGTTTGACGCACATCCCTTGCCTGGCGCATGTACTGAATTTGTCAGAGCTGCTGAAGAAAGTGCGAGCCATCTGTGCGCGCTTTCGGCGTTCTCATCCTGCTGCTGCTTGCCTGTCTGCGCTGCAGCGTAACTTCGGCCCTCCTGCTCACTGCCTCATATGTGACATACCCACAAGGTGGAACTCCACCTTTCACATGCTGGAGAGACTGTGCGAGCAGCAGCAGGCGATAGTGGAGTTTCAGCTGCAGAACGCACGGGTGAGTCACTCTGCAGAACAGCACCACTTCACCACCAACGAGTGGGCATACATGCGGGACATGTGTGCCGTGTTGCGCTGTTTCGAGTACTCCACAAACATGGCCAGTGTGATGACACTGTCCTCAGCGTTAATATCCCACTTCTATGTCTCCTTGAAAAAACACTTTGGGCAATGATGGAAGAGGATGTGGCCCTGGAGGAAGAGGATGAGGCAGAGTGTTAATTTTCACGGTTATCAGGCCAGTCATTCACAAGTGGCTCGGAGGGTGGGTTCCTGCACCAACATAGGCCAGGTACACAACTGTCCAGCCAGGGCACAGTTCTGGAGGATGAGAAGGATGATGATGAGGAGGAACCGTGTTCACAGCAGGGTGGCACCCAAAGCAGCTCATGAGCATCACTAGAGCGTGGCTGGGGGGATACAGAGGACACAGATGATACACCTCCCACAGAGGACAGCTTGTTGTTGCCTCTGAGCAGCCTGGCACACATGAGCGACTACATTTGATATTAATATTACAGTGTAACATTAAAAAAAAATCTGCCATATTAATTCAAGATCTAGTGCAAAGCGTCGGCACAGGATTTTGTGCGAGATCTTTAATCAAGATGGCGGCGGTTGGCTCGCTGCGATCAAATGGATGAGGAAAGTATGATTTTTTAACGCCAGTCAGGGAAAATTCTCTACCACGAAGCATGAGGAAATTCAGCTTTGCTGCAAATCAAATTTTCCCTTGAATTTGAATTGAACTCACTCAACATTAATTGGCAACTTTGTTTTCTCTGAACCAAGGCTCATATATGATGTAGGGGATGCCGAATAACATCCTAACTTCCACAAAATTGTTCTTATATAAGTTGTCAAGTAATTTTGGGTCAATTTTCAAGCTGTAGATATAATATAGGAGCAAACAAACTGTGGAGGAACTCCATAATATGTTTATAGGCTAGTAAAAGTATTGTTTGGTACTATACTTGATTAGACCAAATCCTAATTAGAAGAGTAAACTTTTGACTGAAGCACAGGAAATACCACAAATCTCTTAAGCAGGTATAAAATGCATAAAAAAAACATAAAATTAATAGAAGAAATGTTAATATATGCATATTGTTATGACTGCACAGTATAATTTATGCAATGGTAAAAAATACTTATGGCATATATTTTGGATGTTTTGCTTCCTCTGTTGCATTCTTCATCATTTTTAGCTGCATGGGGATTATGAGCAATGAAGTTGGTATGTTTGAACTGCAATCCTTTGTGAAGTCCTAGTCTGAGTCTTCTGACACAAAATGTTGTAAGGATAAAGTACACAATGAGCACAAAAAGTAGCAAGATCTGATCCAGCAAAACTATCTGCTTATTCTTCATGAATACCAGTTGTGGAGGAAATACTGTAGCGTGACTGAGCTGCAATTCAAATACAGTGAATGATAACAAATGTCCTTCCCTAGCAGGATAATAGAAAGCCCACTTGCTGGCAGCGATTCAGACTCTTGTCTCTTTTATCAGTCTGCTCTGCTGGCCCTGACCTTAATCCAGTAAATTCATATCCTTGGCTGGTCTTTAAACTGCCTCATTAGTGGCGCCCCATTGGGCACCTCCCATGGCAGCCATCCGGTAGGATAAATGTGACATGGGGCTACCATCTGTAACTGAGTGGCAAATATTATCCAGAAATATGAGACAATAAGGAATGCAGGAATGAGTGAGCACAGAATACTGTGAAACAAAGAAATATTAGTACCATGCCATCCCATCTGCCAAAGTGGCTGCTTGACTGATTTAAGAAAGCATAAAAAAGTAATAAAAGGTTTGCATATAAATCACTGTTGCATGTAATTTACTATATTTTATTTAAAAATAAGTTGTGTTTAGAAATGTTATATTGGATATTACAGTAATAGAATAACATTTCAGCATTTTAAAATACAGGTTAATGGGTCAGCTATAGTGTTGAGCACGAATATTCGAAAAAGAAAATTTTTATCGCGAATATTGCCACTTCGAGAATTCGCGAATATTTAGAATATAGTGCTATATATTCATTATATCGAATATTCGTCATTTTTTCCATCTAAACACATGATTCCTCCCTGCTTCTTGCTTGTGGGCCAATGACTCATTGGCCCACAAGCAAAAAGCAGGGAGGAAACATGTGTTCAGATGACGAATACTCTAAAAACGAATATATACCTGTATCACTATATTCTATAGAGCTATATATTCAATTTTGACCCAAGCCTGTATTGAGCGCACAATATTCGCATATTTCAAAATCATTACCTTGCCGATTTTCACGTAAAAAAATTAATGTAGAATATAACGAATATATACGAATTCGCAAATATATAACGAATATTCTACAAAATATTCTCGAAATAACGCAAATTCGAATATGACCCTTGCCACTCATCACTAGTCAGCTAATGGGTTGCTCTAATAATTGTCATATATACTGTATTGTACTGTATTTAGTTTTGCTAGCCACTAGATTTGGAACCCTTTTTCATAATTATTGAAGGCTATGTGCAGATATTTTTCTTTTTATATTTACTTCAAACTACAGAACTTGGGCAATGTTATTTGGGGGTAGAAATGTGCAAAAACATGGTGGCCAAAGGACAATCTCTTGACACAAAAGTCATCAGTAAAGGAACTCTTCTATCTTCTAATCCGAATTTCCTCACGCTTCGTGGTAACGAATCACATTTTTTCCTAAAATGGCTGCTGCACGTGTGAGGACATGGAGCAAGGAATTCTGGGAATGCGGAATCACCCATAATACCATGCATGCAGCCAATCAGCAGCCAGCCAGCCCTGTGATGTCACAGCCCTATAAATAGCCTCAGCCTTCTTGTATTCTGCCATTTTCCAGTGTACTTAGTGCAGAGAGATACGCCAACAGGCGCTAGGGACAGTGCTAGGAAAGACTTCATTGTGCTAAAAAAATGATTTACAAGTTCAGGGAAAGAATATTCAAGGCGTAGTGAAAAGATAGGGAGGAATTATTCCACAGCATTTATGTAGAACAGGGTTCAGAAGGGGAGGTTATAGCCTCAGTAATAGGAACAATCCTATTACACCATGCTGCACTGACTGGGGATCCAAATTGCCATTATACAGATCTGAAATTCAAGCAAACCGTTCTTGTTATTGGAGTGCAAGTGTTGTTTGATACAGCCATTAACAGGGTTTATTACAAGGAAATATCTCAGTCTTATTTGCCCTTATGCGGGGGAGTTATATGTTCTAAAGCATTTTTTTCGGTTTGTATTAGTGGGAAAAAAGGGCTTATTAGCCGTTATGTGGTGAGTGGTGTATTAGTGGCACAAATTTCTTTTTTATTTGCCGTTCAGTGGTGCAGTTATATGTTGTAAAGCCCTTTTTGTCGTGTATTTTGGCAAAAGTAAAAATATATTTGCTGTTTAGCGGTGCTGTTATATGTTCTAAAGTATTTTGTGGAGTGTATAAGTGGAAAAAAGAAATATATATTTGCCGTTCAGCGGTGCAGTTATATATTCTAAAGCCCTTTTGTAAAGTGTATAAGTGAAAAAAAATATATATATATATGTTTGCCGTTCAGCGGTGCAGTTATATATATTCTAAAGCGTTTTGTGTCGTGCATAAGTGGAAAAAATGAGGGCCTATTTGCCGTTCAGCGGTGCAGTTATATGTTCTAAACTCCTTTTGTGGAGTATATAAATGGAAAAAAAGGAAAATGTATTTGCCGTTCAACGGTGCAGTTATATATTCTAAAGCCTCTTGTAGAGTGTATAAGTGGAAAAAAATAAGGGCCTATTTGCCGTTCAGAGGTGCAGTTATACTGTATGTTCTAAAGCCCTTTTTGTGTGTATTAGTGGCACAAAAAAAGTATTTGCTGTTGTGTGGTGAAGTGAGAAAATTACAGCCCTTTTTGGCGTGTATTGGTGGGAAAAAAACGGCTTATTAGCCATTGTGTGGTGAAGTGAGAAAATTACAGACTTTTTTGGGGTGTTTTAATTTACTTTTTATTTATTTATTTGGTCTAACAGTATGTTGGACAGAGAAGTGCCAGGCCCTGCACAGGGGAGTGGCAGAGGCCTAAATGTTTCTGGCGCAGGCATAGGTCACAGCAGAGTAAGGGAGTGTTGCAGCAGGAGTCACAGCGAGAGGCCTGAGCTCAACGTAGGTGTCATCTATTGGTCGTGTCTTGACCTGCAACCCAGCCGTTCTTGAATGGTTAACTCGGTCATCCACTTCATCCCAAGTGACATCAGACACCCCCAAGACATCAGACACCCTCAGTCAAGAGTCGTGGGTTCGTCAGACACAACCCTTAGTTGGCATGGCCCGGGAGCAGGCCTGTGCCCTCACCTGTCCTCAACCTGCCTCTGTCATTTTGTGTTCCCTCACCACGAGAAGTATTATATGCCATGGGCTCAGCCCCACTATACAGCGAGGATGAGCTACAAGAGGACATTCAGCAGATACTGGCCAGCCAAAATGTGGAGGAGACATCCGCTGCTTCCTCCTCTAGGCGGGCAAGTAGTGCTGAGGAGAGTGGTGTGGGAGCTGGTGTTGCGAGTAGTGAGGCTCCTGACCCAGAGACCGTTGAGGAGGACATCAGTGACTTGCAGGCAGTACTCGATGATGATGATTATGTAGCTGATTGCACTTGGGAGCTGGGTGAATTAGGGGCTTCATCATCATTGGGAGAAGAGGGTGGCAGCTTGCCTGTGAGGCAGAGGTGGAGCCAGCAAGTTGCTATTGTGGCCGGGAGTCAGCAGGGTGGCAGCAGTGGGAAGTCGGGAGCCAAACGTGCACGGGGTAGAACACCCGCTTCGCAGAAGCCTACCTGCCCGGAAAGTAGCGGTGCAGGTGTTCACGGAGGCAGCAGTAGCAGGCAGTCAGCGCAAAGTGTTGGGGGGAAAATGGCATACTCGGCGGTGTGGCAATTTTTTGTTAGGCCGCCGAAGGAGGTGAATATGGCTATTTGCCAAATTTGTGGGCAGAAGGTGAAGCGTGGCCAGGTTGCCAATGTTGGCACCACGGCCCTGCGTCAACATATGTAGAGTCACCATAAAGTGGCCTTGGAGAACCGTGGCTCCGATGGGGTGGTCCAGCCTGCCGCAGCAACTGCTGCATCGCCCAGTGGCATCACCCAGTTTTTAGGCAGTCAAGGCTCCACCACCTCAGCCAAAGGGAACTGTCTGTCCTTCCCATCATCTGCTGATCCTGATGCTCCTGCTCCTCCTACTCCTCGTCAGTCATTCCGTCAGCAATCGATCACCCAAGCGATTGCCAAGAGACAACAGTAGGCGTGTACTCATCCAATGGCGCAGAAGCTGAATGTGCTCCTGTCCAAGTTGCTGGTACTGCAGTCCCTCCCTTTCCAAGTGGTGGATTCTGCACCTTTCAGAGAACTGATGGCTTGTGCCGAGCCAAGGTGGAGAGACCCAAGCCATCCTTTCTTTGCCAAAAAGGCAGTACCAGCCCTGCACACACATGTACAGTCAGGTCCATAAATATTGGGACATCGACACAATTCTAACATTTTTGGCTCTATACACCACCACAATGGATTTGAAATGAAACGAACAAGATGTGCTTTAACTGCAGACTGTCAGCTTTAATTTGAGTGTATTTACATCCAAATCAGGTGAACGGTGTATGAATTACAACAGTTTGCATATGTGCCTCCCACTTGTTAAGGGACCAAAAGTAATGGAACATAATAATAATCATAAATCAAACTTTCACTTTTTAATACTTGGTTGCAAATCCTTTGCAGTCAATTACAGCCTGAAGTCTGGAACACATAGACATCACCAGATGCTGGGTTTCATCCCTGGTGATGCTCTGCCAGGCCTCTACTGCAACTGTCTTCAGTTCCTGCTTGTTCTTGGGGCATTTTCCCTTCAGTTTTGACTTCAGCAAGTGAAATGCATGCTCAATCGGATTCAGGCCAGGTGATTGACTTGGCCATTGCATAACATTCCACTTCTTTCCCTTAAAAAACTCTTTGGTTGCTTTCGCAGTATGCTTTGGGTCATTGTCCATCTGCACTGTGAAGCGCCGTCCAATGAGTTCCGAAGCATTTGGCTGAATATGAGCAGATAATATTGCCCGAAACACCTCAGAATTCATCCTTCTGCTTTTGTCAGCAGTGACATCATCAATAAATACAAGAGAACCAGTTCCACTGGCAGCCATACATGCCCACGCCATGACACTACCACCACCATGCCTCACTGATGAGATGGTATGCTTAGGATTATGAGCAGTTCCTTTCCTTCTCCATACACTTCTCTTCCCATCACTCTGGTACAAGTTAATCTTGGTCTCATCTGTCCATAGGATGTTGTTCCAGAACTGTGAAGGCTTTTTTAGATGTCGTTTGGCAAACTCTAATCTGGCCTTCCTGTTTTTGAGGCTCACCAATCGTTTACATCTTGTGGTGAACCCTCTGTATTCACTCTGGTGAAGTCTTCTCTTGATTGTTGACTTTGACACACATACACCTACCTCCTGGAGAGTGCTCTTGATCTGGCCAACTGTTGTGAAGGGTGTTTTCTTCAACAGGGAAAGAGTTCTTCGTCAACCACCACAGTTGTTTTCCGAGTTCTTCCGGGTCTTTTGGTGTTTCTGAGCTCACTGGTGTGTTCCTTCTTTTTAAGAATGTTCCAAACAGTTGTTTTGGCCACGCCTAATGTTTTTGCTTTCTCGTTGATGGGTTTGTTTTGTTTTTTCAGCCTAATGATGGCTTGCTTCACTGATAGTGACAGCTCTTTGGATATCATCTTGACAGTTGAAAGCAACAGATTCCAAATGCAAATAGCACACTTGAAATGAACTCTGGACCTTTTATCTGCTCATTGTAATTGGGATAATGAGGAAATAACACACACCGGGCCATGGAACAGCTGAGAAGACAATTGTCCCATTACTTTTGGTTTCTTAACAAGTGGGAGGCACATATGCAAACTGTTGTAATTCCTACACTGTTCACCTGATTTGGATGTAAATACCCTCAAATTAAAGCTGACAGTCTGCAGTTAAAGCACATCTTGTTCGTGTCATTTCAAATCCATTGTGGTGGTGTATAGAGCCAGAAATGTTAGAATTGTGTCGTTGTCCCAATATTTATGGACCTGACTGTAGAACAGAATGTGGGCCAGTCCTTGAGCCTGTCAGTGTCTGCCAAAGTGCACGGTAGTGCCAACGTGTGGAGCCCGTGATGAGTCCTACCACTTTACAAATCACTAGTCAGACCACACATGAAGTACGGTGTACAGATCTGGGCTCCTGTGATCAAGGCGGAAATAGCAGAGCTGGGGAGGTGTCACGGCCACGGTTTTGGCCGTGACTCCTTGGGAGCCGCATACAGTTGCCCGCGGTTTGGGTTGTTGTTTCAACCGCAGCTTGAGGCTTGATATTGTTTGCCTCAAGTGCGGTTGCCGCGGACAACAGGTATGTGTGCGGTCCCTTTGGAGTTTGTGTGCGTGTATGTATGCACTGTCGTTTGTCTGTGTGCACTCTGTGTACTGTGCAGGACACCTTTCCTGCACTGTGGTTGCCCGTGGCAACGTTTGTCGTTGTGTACATGTGTGTTTGTTGTGTTGGACACTTCCCCTTTAAGTTGGTGTTTTCCCTTTCCTGTGGTGCTGGAAGGGTTAACTCCCTTCCCAGCGTGTGTGATGTCACTGGGTGTGTATGACCATTGGGTGTGGCCTCTTAGGCCTATAAAGCCTCTCACTTTGGCATGGCTCAGTAGGTTGCTTCAGTCATGCTTTGCTGTAGCAACATCCTGTGATTTCCATCATCTTGTAAGGGCCACCCTTCCGGTCATAAGTTCTAATACCGTGATGTGTTGTTGATGTCTTGTGTCTCTGTGTTTTGTGCAGCTATGGATGTCCTGGTCCCTGTGTGTCTTCATGTGTGTGCTGTTTACCTTGTCTGTGTGGACAGCCTTTCCTTAGCACGGGTTCCAGTCAGCAAGGCTGAGACAGGTTTGTGTGGAACTGTTTGGTTCACCTGTCTTATCCATAGTCCTGTTTATGTACCCCCTTCTTCATGCTGCTTGGCCAGTGAGACTCCTGCTCCTCCGTGCCTAGGAGGAGTGGGTTGTCTTACCCTGCTCCTTAGCCCAGGGACCGGTCGGAGGGTAAGTCAGGGATCCGAGGTTCCTGCGCATGGGTCCTCCTACCATCAAGGTCGGCCCATGCAGGTAGGAGACAGGGTCAGCGTTAGGGACGCAACAGGAGGTGACCTGCTCCCTAATTCTGTGTTCCTGGCGAGTAGCGACTGGACATCTTCCGCCATCGCATGGCTGAGGATTTCCCCCATCCTCAGCCGTGACAGGAGGGTTCCGAGGAGGGCAACTAAAGTAATAACTGGAATGGGGGGACTACAATTTCGGTTATTCACTTTAGAAAAAAGACAACTAATGGGAGATCTAATAACTATGTATAAATATATCAGGGGTCAGTACAGAGATCTCTCCCATCATCTATTTATCCCCAGGACTTTGACTGTGACAAGTGGACATCCTCTGCGTCTGGAGGAAAGAAGGTTTGTACACAAACATAGAAGAGGATTCTTTACGGTAAGAGCAGTGAGACTATGGAACTCTTTGCCTGAGGAGGTGGTGATGGTGAGTTTAAGAGGGGCCTGGATGTATTTCTGGAGTGTAATAATATTACAGGTTATAGCTACTAGAGATGGGTTGTTGATCCAGGGAGTTATTCTGATTGCCTGATTCGATTTCGGAAGGAATTATTTTCCCCTTAAGTGGGGAAAATTGGCTTCTACCTCACAGTTTTTTTTTTTGCCTTCTTCTGGATCAACTTGCAGGATAACAGGCCGAACTGGATGGACAAATGTATTTTTTTCGGCCTTATAAATTGTGTTACTATGTCACTATGTAACTACGGTCAGGGACAATACATGTCCTTTACGGCTTACTGGGTGAATGTGATTCCTGCACAACCACACCAGCAACTTGGTCAGGTGACACCGCTTCCGTCTCCACGTTGTCACACCGTTGGTCCTGAGACGATGTCTGCCTCTGCCTCAACATCCTCCACAGTGTCCTCAGCTAATTCTCAGTGCCCATCTGGCATACCACATGTGCAGGGCACGGCGGTGTCACGCTGTTCTGCAACGGAAGAACATGGTGTCGGTGCTGCGTTAAGGAAGGCTGAGCCATGCGCCCTGCATGGCGCATGTGTTCAATCTGGCTGTCAAGCGGTTCCTGAAGTCTTTCACTCATCTGCAAGACATTCTAAAAATGGGCAGGAAACTTTGCATGCACGTCAGCCACTCGTACACTGCAAAGCACACCCTCCTTCAGCTGCAGCGGCAGAACGGCAGAACGGCATCCCTCAACATAGGCTGATATGCAACGTTTCCACCCGTTGGAATTCCACCCTGCATATGTTGGACTGACTATACGAACAGAGAAAGGCCATAAACGATTTATTGATGATCCAAGCAGACAGGAGTACTCTTCTGTGTAACTTCGATGTCAGCCAGTGGCAGCTCATGCGTGACACCTGCCATTTGCTCAGGCCCTTTGAGGAGGCCATGTTATTTGTCAGTTGCTAGGACTACCGGCCAATCAGCACATGGCGCACCACACACGGCCCGCACCGCCCACACTAAAAGGCAGGGAACCGAGACCAGGCTAAACAGTGGCGTACTAAGGGGGGGTGGGGCTGCAGGGAGCTGATGTCCTGTCACTCACCGCTCAGCTCCCCGCGCTCCTCCCCTCCTTCAAGCCTGCGGCGCTCTGAATGGTGAAGCAGGAAGACTTCTCCCCGCTTAACCATTCAGCCTGCAGGCACGGATCATGCTGCCAGCAAGTGTGTGGGCGCAGCCTGCAGCCGAGAAATCTGCAAAAGCTCCGCCCCCACACCGTGCTGCAGAGCGATATGTGTCTGCAGGGAAGAAAGGTATGTGAACTACAGGAACGGGAGAAGGTGAGTTAGTGTTTTTTTAATTTTTTATACAGAACGGGCAACAGAGGACTTTATCAGTGTGGAGGGGGCAACAGAGGACTTTATCACTGTGGAGGGGGCAACAGAGGACTTTATCACTATGGTGTGACGTGGGGAGTGGGGAAAACCCCCCACCGTATAATGGGAACTGTTACTAGGCCAGACTACAGAGAAGGGGGCAGGCCACAACCTACAGCCACCCTAATCCTGACCCTGATCTCCTGACCGCATGAGCGAACTCTGAAGGTGGGAGGGCTCATGCACTGGAACCTGGATCCTGCTGACCCTGATGGTCCCTGGCATAGGGGTCAGGAATAGGAGACAACCGGAGTTTCCAGCTGCCTAGTAACAGGTGGAAGGGAAATGACCATATGCAGCATCTGGATCGGCAGGTAAGAACATCAGAAACACACTTACCTGCCGCAGCCACCACGACTGGAACCCGTCCATAAGTGCACCAAATATGACACCGTACAAACAACACCACATACAGGAATCCAGCATACCTGATACTGCCTGGGCCCCATAAAGCAAGGTGCACGGCAGCCCAAGGCAGCATTGCATACAGACTAATGGTTAACCCCTCCGGGAAATCAGCCCCCTCACGGAGGTATCAACATACAGGGTAACGTATAGCATACATGCAGGGACCAACTCCAACAGCAGCCCAGACATGTAACAACCAACAACATGCTACACACACCCAGAACATAAACCCACACCACAAATACAACAAGTGAGGGAAAAGTAAAAGGAGGGTACAAAATTATAATATATAATGGCCCCTCTGTATAATATATAATGGCCCCTCTGTATAATATATAATGGCCCCTCTGTATAATATATAATGGCCCCTCTGTATAATATATAATGGCCCCTCTGTATATTATATAATGGCCCCTCTGTATATTATATAATGGCCCCTCTGTATATTATATAATGGCCCCTCTGTATATTATATAATGGCCCCTCTGTATATTATATAATGGCCCCTCTGTAAATTATATAATGGCCCCTCTGTATAATATATATTGGCCCCTCTGTATAATATATAATGGCCCCTCTGTATAATATATATTGGCTACTCTGTATAATATGTAATGCCCCCTCTTTATAATATATATTGGCCCCTCTGTATAATATGTAAAGGCCCCCATTCTTTCCCCCACCTCCATAGTGCACCCAGTATGGCCCCTAGTACTTACATAAAAAATGTTAATAAATACTCACATCTCTTCATCGCCTCTTGAAGCCTTTGCTCGGGCGTCACCGTACCCTCCTGCGGCGCGTCATCTTGTCATCTCGCGAGACCTGGCGCAGGAGGTTACGTTGACGTAATCGTGATCTCCTGTGCTACTCTACTGCTTCATAGGCTTCAGGCCTGGCCTGAAGCTTATGAGGCAGAACGGAGGGGATGGGAGCCATAGGCTTCCATCACCCTCATTTTACTGCCTGCTGCCTGGCGCCCCCTACAATTTGGCACCCCGGGCAACGGCCCCCCTGGCCCCCCCACGCTACGCCCCTGGCGCTGGATATATTTTGATTATCCCTTATTTGCCACTGAGATTTTATATGCAGTTTCTGTGGTTTACTTTCCCTGCATGTGCACACACTTCCACTATTAACAATCTTGCTAAGCCTATGCTATAGTTAGTGGTGAGAGCGCTGAGATAGGTAATGGATCACGATTAGAGTTGAGCGGATACCTGGATGTTCGGGTTCGACCGTTCAGCCGAACTTGAAAAAAAAGTTTGGGTTCGGGACCAAACTTGACCCCGAACCCCATTGAAGTCAATGGGGACCCGAACTTTTGGGCACTAAAATGGCTCTAAAATAGTCCTGGAAAGGGCTAGAGGGCTGCAAAATGTATCAAAATGTGCTTAAGAGCATGGTAACTGTTCTGCAAACAAATGTGGATAGGGAAATGACTTAAAATAACATAAAATGCAGAAAAATTAAAAATAACAATCTGGATCTAGGAGTAGGAGGTTGAGGAGGCGGTGGATGGGTGGATGTGGTGTTTTAGGTTGACGTGGCGGTGTAGGTGGAAGCGGCGGTGAAGGAGGAATAGGTAGCCAACACTGAATTGTGTTATTTTTTATTTTTAAATTGGGACATATAACAAAATAAAACAAAGAATAAGTGCACTTGACTTGAGTACAAGAATGGATGGTTGAAGCTGGTATAAATGTCTATTCTGCACAAGGTACGGACAAGTCCTGTGGGATCCATGCCTGGTTAATTTTAATAAACGTAAGCTTGTCCACATTGGCTGTGGCCTGTGATAATGCTGGCTGCAGGGCAGGTCAGCACCTCCAAGGCTGACAAAGCTTTTCCACATTTTGGCCATGCTAACCCTGCCTTCTCAGGTGCTGGCGGTGCCCCAGCTGCGTTGGCGACCTCTTCCTCCTCCTCTGCCTTCACCTTGTGCTTCCACTGTGCCCCGCTGTCAGGTGGGAATGCCATCAGCAGCGTGCGCTTGTAGTCACGCATCTTCCGATCAGTAACAGATGTTTTCACTAAATTTTGTTCCCTGTCAGTAATGCAGAGCAGGGGTTCATTCACGGCAAAAGGGAGTTCATGTCACCCAGCAATAGAACAGAGGATTTTGAGAGAACGAGGCCCATGTCACTCAGGCACAGCAGGGGTTCATTTACGGCAAAAGGGGGTTCATGTCACCCAGCAATAGAACAGAGGATTTTGAGATATTTATGCCCCTGTCAACCAGGCACAGCAGGGGTTCATTCACGGCAAAAGGGGGTTCTTGTCACCCAGCAATAGAACAGAGGATTTTGAGAGATTTAGGCCCCTGTAACCAAGGCACAGCAGGGGTTCATTCACGGCAAAAGGGGGTTCATGTAACCCAGCAATAGAACAGAGGATTTTGAGAGATTTAGGCCCATGTCACCCAGGCACAGCAGGGGTTCATTCACGGCAAAAGGGGGTTCATGTCACCCAGCAATAGAACAGAGGATTTTGAGAGCTTTAGGCCCATGTCACCCAGGCACAGCAGGGGTTCATTCACGGCAAAAGGGGGTTCTTGTCACCCAGCAACAGAATAGAGGATTTTGAGAGATTTAGGCCCCTGTCACCCAGGCACAGCAGGGGTTTATTCACGGCAAAAGGTGGTTCATGTCACCCAGCAATAGAACAGAGGATTTTGAGAGATTTTGGACCCTGTCACCCAGGCACAGCAGGGGTTCATTCACGGCAAAAGGGGGTTCATGTCACCCAGCAATAGAACAGAGGATTTTGAGAGATTTAGGCCCCTGTCACCCAGGCACAGCAGGGGTTCATTCACGGCAAAAAGGGGTTCATGTCACCCAGCAATAGAACAGAGGATTTTGAGAGATTTAGGCCCCTGTAACCAAGGCACAGCAGGGGTTCATTCACGGCAAAAGGGGGTTCATGTCACCCAGCAATAGAACAGAGGATTTTGAGAGATTTAGGCCCCTGTCACCCAGGCACAGCAGGGGTTTATTCACGGCAAAAGGGGGTTCATGTCACCCAGCAATAGAACAGAGGATTTTGAGAGATTTAGGCCCATGTCAACCAGGCACAGCAGGGGTTCATTCACGGCAAAAGGGGGTTCATGTCACCCAGCAATAGAACAGAGGATTTTGAGAGATTTAGGCCCCTGTCACCCAGGCACAGCAGGGGTTTATTCACGGCAAAAGGGGGTTCATGTCACCCAGCAATAGAACAGAGGATTTTGAGAGATTTAGGCCCATGTCACCCAGGCACAGCAGGGGTTCATTCACGGCAAAAGGGGGTTCATGTCACCCAGCAATAGAACAGAGGATTTTGAGAGATTTAGGCCCATGTCACCCAGGCACAGCAGGGGTTCATTCACAGCAAAAGGGGGTTCATGTCACCCAGCAATAGAACAGAGGATTTTGAGAGATTTAGGCCCCTGTCACCCAGGCACAGCAGGGGTTTATTCACGGCAAAAGGGGGTTCATGTCACCCAGCAATAGAACAGAGGATTTTGAGACATTTAGGCCCCTGTCACCCAGGCACAGCAGGGGTTCATTCATGGCAAAAGGTGGTTCATGTCACCCAGCAATAGAACAGAGGATTTTGAGAGATTTAGGCCCCTGTCACCCAGGCACAGCAGGAGTTTGTATACGCCAAAAATGTTTAAATGTCACCCGACAATTGAAAATAAGATTTTTTTCAATTTAAGGCACTAAAATTGTCACTTTTTTGCATTAAAATGGGTCTAAAATAGTTCTTGAAAAGGCTAGAGGAATGTAAAAAACAGTAAAATGTGCTTAAGAGCATGGCAACTGCTCTGCAAACAAATGTGGATAGGGAAATAACTTAAAATAAAATAAAATAACTAAAAATTACAAATTATTAACCTGCAACTCAGAGAAGGAGGTGGATATGGAGTCGGAGGTTAAGGAGGCTATGAATGTGGTGTTGTAGGTGAAGGCAGCAATGGAGGAGGTAGCCAACAATGTTTTTTTTTTTTTATTTATTGGGTAGGTAGGCCCCAAAATATTGGGACAAATAAAAAATAAATAAAACAAAGAATCATTGCACTTGGCTTGAGTACAAGAATGTATGTTTGATGGTGGTATAAATGTCTATTCTGCACAAGGTACAGACAAGTCTTGTGGGATCCAAGCCTGGTTCATTTTAATGAACGTGAGCTTGTCCACGTTGGCTGTGGACAGGCGGCTGCGCTTGTCTGTGATGTCGCCCCTTGCAGTGCTAAACACACGTTCAGATAATATACTGGCTGCAGGGCAGGCCAGCACCTCCAAGGTGTAAAGGGCAAGCTCAGGCCATGTGCCCAATTTGGAGACCCAGAAGTTAAAGGGGGCAGAACCGTCATTCAGTACGTGTAGGCGTGTGCACACATACTGCTCCACCATGTTGGTGAAATGCTGCCTCCTGCTAAGACGTTCCATATCAGCTGGTGGTGCTGGTTGTTGTGGCGTGCTGACAAAGCTTTTCCACATTTCGGCCATGCTAACCCTGCCATCTGAGGTGCTGGCGGTGCCCCAGCTGCGTTGGCGACCTCTTCCTCCTCCTCTGCCTTCGCCTTGTGCTTCCACTGTGTCCCCCGCTGTCAGGTGGGAATGCCATCAGCAGCGCATCTATCAGCGTGCGCTTGTACTCGCGCCTCTTACGATCACGCTCCAGTGACGGAATTAAGGACGGTACGTTGTCCTTGCAATGGGGATCCAGCAGAGTGGCCACCCAGCGTGGCACAAGTTAGAATGTGGGCAACTCAGCGGTCATTGCGGAGACACTGCAGCATATAATCGCTGCATGTAATCGCTCATGTGTGCCAGGCTGCCCAGAGGCAACGAAAAGCTGTCCTCTGTGGGAGGTGTATCGTCTGTGTCCTCTGTATCCCCCCATCCACGCACCAGTGATGGCCATAAGCTGGTCTGGGTGCCACCCTGCTGTGAACATGGTTCCTCCTCCTGCATCTCCTTCTCCTCATCCTCCACCTCCTCATCCTGCCGAACTGTGCCCTGGCTGGACAATTGTGTACCTTGGGTTTGTGGGTGCAGGAACCCACCCTCTGAGCCACTTGGGAATGACTGGCCGGAAACCCTACGAAATGATTCCTCTTCCTCCTCCTCCTCCTGTGCCACATCCTCTTCCATCATCGCCATGAGCGTTTTTTTCAAAGAGGCATAGAAGTGGGATAGTAACGCTGAGAACGGCGTTATCGGCACTGGCCATGATGGTGGAGTACTCGAAACAGCGCAACAAGGAACGCAGGTCTCACATGGAGGCCCAGTCATTGGTGGTGAAGTGGTGCTGTTCCGCCGAGCGACTCACCTGTGCGTGCTGCAGCTGAAACTCCACTATCGCCTGCTGCTGCTCGCACAGTCTGGCCAGCATGTGCAAGGTGGAGTTCCACCTTGTGGGCACGTGGCATATGAGGCGGTGAGTGGGAAGGCCGAAGTTACGCTGCAGCGCTGACTGGCGAGCAGCAGCAGGGTGAGAATGCTGAAAGCGCGCACAGACGGCCCGCACTTTATGCAGCAGCTCTGCACCACCAAATTCAGCACATGCACCAGGCAAGGGATGTGCGTCAAACCGGCTAGTCCCAGAGCTGCTACGAGATTTCACCCATTATCGCACACCACCAGGCCGGGCTTGAGGCTGACTGGCACAAACCACTCATCGGTCTGTTGTTCAAGGCCCGTCCACAGCTCCTGCGCGGTGTGGGGTTTGTCCCCCAAACAGATACGTTTTTAAAACTGCCTGCTGTCGTTTACCCCTGGCTGTGCTGAAGTTGGTGGTGAAGGTGTTATGCTGACCGGATGAGGAGCTGGTAGAGGATGAGGAAGCAGAGTAGGAGGAGGAAGCAAGCACCCTGCAATCCACGGTGGTGGAAGGACATGCACCAAACTGCTATCCGCCTCAGGCCCAGCCGCCACTTCATTTACCCAGTGTGCTTTTATGGAGATATAACGGCCCTGACCGTGCTTACTGGTCCACGTATCCGTAGTCAGGTGCACCTTGCCACACATGGCATTGAGCAGTGCACACCTGATTTTGTCCCCTACTTGGTTGTGAAGGGAAGGGATGGCTCGCCTTGAAAAGTAGTGGCGGCTGGGCACGACGTACTGTGGAACAGCCACCGCCATAAGGCCTTTAAAACTATTTGTCTCCACCAGACGGAATGACAGCATTTCAAAGGCAAGTAATTTAGAAATGCTAGCATTCAGGGCTAGGGATCGCGGGTGGGTAGGGGGGTACTTTCTCTTCGTCTCCAGCGTTTGGGATATGGAGAGCTGAACGCTTCCGTGGGACATTGTGGAGATGCTTGGTGACCCAGGTGTTGGTGTTGCTAGCAGATCCTCTGTTTGCGGGGTGACAGGTCGCACTGTCACTCCAGAGGTGGATGAAGAGGCCGAGACTGCAGCAGAAGAGGAAACAGGAGGAGCCAGAGACCTTTATTGGTTTTTGAGGTGTCTACTCCACTGCAGCTCCTGCTTTGCACTTAAATGCCTGGTCATGCAGGTTGTGCTCAGGTTGAGAATGTTTATGCCTCGCTTCAGGCTCTGATTGCACAGCGTACAAACCACTCGTGTCTTGTCGTCAGCACATTGTCTGAAGAACTGCCACGCCAGGGAACTCCTTGGAGCTGGCTTTGGTGTGCTCGGTCCCTTGCTGCGGTGGGCAGTAGAAGGCATACTGTCTAGAGGACGGCCGCTCCGCTTTTGCACCCTACTCCCTCTTCTGCTGTGCTGGTGGCTCTGTGCGACCACCGCCTCTTCCTCCGAACTACATCGGTCACTCGCATGACCTTGATTCCATGTGGGGTCGAGGATCCCATCGCCCTCCACATCATCTTTGTGATGAAACCAACCTCGCCACTGGGTGGTGGAGAAGCCTGGCTACCAGCCTCTTGCCCCAGGATTATGGGCCCTCTCATCAGCCAGGCTTCCTTTGTTCACAAAGGACTTTTACTAACTTTTGAACCCCTGGTCTAATTCGTGCCATTTTGAGATATGTTAAATGTCTATGTGTACTGTAAAGGGTAGGACATTGTATATTTGAGCAGTGGGATGGCGTCCTAGTGAGAGGAGAAGCAGCTCGGAGACACGGTTGACAAAATTGAGGGCAACGCTAGTATCCGTACAGCGCCCCTGGCTACAGCAGCAGGATGGAACCAGCAGTGGCATACTATGAGGAAGACCTGGATGGCCGGGATGCATTAAGGAAAGACATCTGGTACCATGCCCTGGGTAATGTACAATAACCTGGACAAGGAAGTTATACACTGTATAAGGGACAAGAAACCCAAAACTATAGAAGAGGCAGCTAAACTGGCGGATGAGTAACAAGACACTAGAAGAGCAGAGCCGAGTGAGGTGAGAGTAAATCCCAAACCATTTGTTCCAGGAGATCTGTTACATTTGGTGGCAAGCGGAGGGATTTCGGTTCCTAAATGGATGTCCCGAACCAGAGGAAAAGTGAATGGCTCAGCAATACGAACAATTGAAAAGAACCAAACTGAAAGATCTATTGGAAGCTCGAGGTATAGCAGCCAGCAACAAAAAGAGAGCTACATTAATTGCCGAATTGAGGCAGAGTGACAGAGCCAGCAGCATGGAAGGAGAAGACGCAGAGCACAATGAGTTGGAGAGGAAACTAAGATTATTCATCGGCCTGTTGGGGCCAAAACCTGCACCGGAGGCAGTGATTCAAATCATAAATGATACCAACAGGGCTCACTTAGCGCAGGGATCCAGAACAGGATCTTTACAAGGAGACATTTTACATTCCCCTGGAGGTACAGAGAGCCGCTCATGGAAGGTAAATTATGCAGCCTTCAAATCCTTTGGGGATACAGATGTGGATATTGATGGATTTTTGCAGGATTTTGAGAGACAATGCGGGTTGGAAAATATGGAAGAACGTTGGGTGGCGGTACTTAGTAGCAAACTCTCAGGAAGAGCCACAGAAGCCTACAGAGCCGTACCTACAGTGGACAGTCAGAACTATAGTAAGGTAAAGGAGATACTGTTGGCCCGGTTTCAAAAACACCGGAAGCATACCGAATAAAATTCCGGGAATTAAAGAAAACTGGAAAAGACTCCTTTACCGAATGAGCTTTCAGACTACACAGGGCGGCACAAAATTGGATGCAGGGATGTCAAGCTACAACTCTAGAGGATGCAGTTCAACTAATGACGCTTGATCAATTTTACAATAACCTGGACAAGGAAGTTAGACACTGGATACGGGACAAGAAACCCAAAACTATAGAAGAGGCAGCTAAACTGGCGGATGAGTACCAAGACACCAGAAGAGCGGAGCCGAGTGAGGTGAGAGTAAATCATTTGTTCCAGGAGATCCGTTACAATCTTCCACCCAGTCTTCACCCCTGACTTCCTTGTCGGTCTGCACACTTTTTAAAGCCCCAGCAGTTGGCACCTGTGTTTCGTCATCATCCGAGAAGTGCTGCGATGGTCCTCCCATGTACTCATCTTGAAAAATAAGTGGTTGGGCATCAGTGCACTCAATCTCTTCCACTTCTGGGGAGGGCTAGGTGGATGGCCCTGGGAAACCCTGCTAACAGAGTCATCAAAAAGCAGAAGAGACTGCTGCATGACTTGGGGCTCAGACTGCTTGGCTGATTTGCAAGGGGGTGAGGTGAAAGACTGATGGACATCGGCTGCAGGTGCCAACTGTGGTCTTTCAGCATGAGACTGGGTGGGAGACAATGTGAAGGAACTGGATCCACTGTCAGCAACCCAATCTACTATCGCCTTTACTTGTTCAGGCCTCACCATTTGTAGAGCAGCATTAGGCCGGACCAAATACAGCTGGAGGTTTTGTCGCCTACTCGCACCTGAGGAAGGGGTTTCACTTGTGCATGTAGCTGGCACAGATCGACCACGTCCTCTCCCTGCAACAGGAGATCCACCAGCAGCACCACAACCTGGGCCACGTCCCTTATTTGACGCTCTCCTCATATTTTTTAAATTTAGGATCTTGAACTAAATGGGTGTTTAATTAATAGTAGAATAGAACGACAGTATGTAAAGGGTGTATCTCACACGGCCTGAACCAGACTAGGCCTCAATAAAAGATTTTTTTGCCCAAAATGGCTGTATTTCAAATGCCTAATTCAAACCCCTGTATGTAGAGGTAGTATCTCAGAGGGCCTGAACCTCTGTAGGCCTGCAGTAAATATATCTTTGCACAAAAAGGCTGTATTTCAAATGGCTGTATTTCAAATGCCTAATTCAAACCCCTGTATGTATAGGGGGGATCACACACGCCCTGAATCAGTGTAGGCCTGCAGTAAATATATCTTTGCACAAAATAGCTGTATTTCAAATGGCTGTATTTCAAATGCCTAATTCAAACCCCTGTATGCATAGGGGGGATCACACACGCCCTGAACCAGTGTAGGCCTGAAGTAAATATATCTTTGCACAAAAAGGCTGTATTTCAAATGGCTGTATTTCAAATGCCTAATTCAAACCCATGTATGTATAGGGGGATCACACACGTGCTGAATCAGTGTAGGCCTGCAGTAAATATATCTTTGCACAAAATGGCTGTATTTCAAATGGCTGTATTTCAAATGCCTAATTCAAACCCCTGTATGTATAGGGGGGATCACACACGCCCTGAATCAGTGTGAAGAGATATATGTGACTCCATTTTGTCTGTTCTAACAATATGTATTGTGATAGCATCTTGTTCATGCACTGTTTCAAGTTCCCCCCACTGGAATTTAGGTATCCTGTTCTGTCCTTGGACAGTTTCTTGAAATACCTAAATTCCTAGTGAAGACAGTCACGCCTTATAAGTTCATTCCGGCTTAATGTTCACTAGCCTATATGTGTCTACACATGATTGTTTAATGCTGATTACTATGTAAATTATACTCTCTGCCTTATAAAAGGCTGAACTAAAGGACAATAAAATTAGAGTGAATTTTAACAGACACGTGTTTGTGTTATATCTGACAAGTTCATTCTCCTGGCACCAGATAAGACTTAATCCAAGCTGACCACCGAAGTCTGGTATCAGGGATACCATAGCAAAGGGTAAAATTTTCTTACAGATCTGGGGGCTCGTGTCCGGGATCGAGAGGGTCATCCTCGGGTTCGGTGAGAAAGACATCGATTTTGTCCTCCGTCTGATCCGAGGGCACTAGCCACGCCTCGACCCAAGTAATTTGAACCATCTACTTAAGACTTCGGGAGGTCGCTGTGTCAGGGACACAGGAGACAAGGCTAAGGGAGCCAAAGGAAGGCTCAGGGAGCCAAAGGTGATTAAAAGGGACTCCGGGAGTCCACATCACCGCAGATAGATAAAAGTGCACAAAAAAAATATACTGTTTAGGGAACAGAAGGTTACAAGCTTGGATTAACTCTTACATATGTATATATAGTATAAGTGTCTTAGAAGTGATAAGATTATCTGTCTGTGTGAGATATTGACCGGGTGGTAAGTGTACGGACTGAAGTTCACTATTTGCATAGTTATAAGGACATTGTATTGTTGTTTTACTGTGTTGCGGAGGTCTGCAAGACGCCCCACCCCCCTGGCTAGGAGCAATCTGTTGACCCGGGTATGGGTGAACGCAAGTGGCGGACCAAAACAACAAATTCCCACAAATTACTTCCTAGTTAACCCATGGGTAGACAATTTGACAGGATGTGATATTTATGGAGAATTGAAAGTTAAAATGTGAAAAAGAATGTTACAGAGAAAGTGTGGCCTCGGACAGCAGGTCGCCCGGCTGGCAACAGGGATGAAAATCTGTAAGAATCTGTGAAGTTAGAGCTTACAGACTGTGGACATCAGAACTCCTGTGATGTTGAGGGGGGGTTCTAATGAGTGAGAAAACAGAGCAGTGTCAGGATGTTAATTGATGGCACTAGCAAGAAAGAAAGTGCCCCAGTGTCTGCAATTAGAAAGACGCTTGTGTTAAATGTTCAGAAATTAACTGGTTAAGTTTTGTTAAGGGAATCATGCAGAGTAAGTGATGTTATATGTGTAATATCATTATAGAAGACAAAGAATTGTTCAATTATTTTCTTTCTTTCCCAAGCAGTGTAATGTGGGAATCCAGCTTTTAACAAAAATTATTACACTAACTAAGACCACATGGCATATAAGATGATTTGGGTTTAACAAAATTACTGTATGATTACAGCATGTATATTGTCTTCTTATAAGAGTTGATTAATCACAGAGTGAAGACCAGAAGACATTGGAAAACATAGCACGGCAGCGATATAGACCATCAGCAATTCTGGGTGTGGTGTGGCTATCTATTTCCAGGAAAGCTGTGTTTGTCTGTGCTGCAAGTTTTGGGATGAAACAAAGAAAACTGTGTGGCTGGGTTGGAAGACATAAATGATTCAGTGGAATGTGAATGGGTGTGGCTTTGAGTTGTAGTTGAGTTGAAAATGTGTGAAGACTGATGGATTTTTTTAGCAGAGCTGTGTATGCAATTCAGTTTTTATGTATGAGGGCGTGGTTATGAGCTGTTTGTGAAAAGGAGTACATGAAAATGTGAATGTGTATGGAGTACGATATTTGTTTTCATATAATATGCGCATTGAGAATTTTATTTAATTTTTCTTGGAAGATTTTTGTTTTTTATTGGTGCCAACAGTGTTGATTGAGCTGTACATTTTTTTTTATTGAAGTCAATGAAAAGTTTCTTATGGGCCCTTTGTGTGTTCATGTCTGTATTTTTCAGATCTGTTTGTTTCAATGTTTGAAGTTACGTGTTACATGTTAAGTGTTGTGCTTAACATCAGAGCTCTGTTCTCACGGACGGCTGGGACACTACTGACGGACAGTAGGAGGACCACAGCGTCCGACTAAAAGGGGTGGACTTAGATGACAGAGTGGGAGGAAGGAGATTAGGATTCATGGTGGATAGCAGGGTAACCTCAAGTGTGTTAAGTAGGGATTTGTACAAAGGACCATTGAGAAAATCTGAGCCCTCTATGGGAATTAATGGGGTATTGACAAAAAACTTACAAAACGGACTCACTACCACTCGAGACCATGGACAGGGAATACATCACAGATCATGTATTCAGCATTATACCAGATTGCCCAGTCAGCCTGTTAGGGAGAGATTTGTTCATTAAGCTTGACTTGCAGGTATCAGCAAAGAATCAGGGCATAAAAGTACACTCAGACCTCATTCCAATCTCTACACCCATGCCACTGATTCTTGCAAACATACAGGACCACCCAGAACTTAACAACATTAAACCTGCATTATGGTCCTCAAATGAATATGACACGGGGCTCATAGCTTGTACACCTTACAAAGCTACTGTGAAACCAGGTGTCATTTCAGTGTTCCAGAAACAGTACCCGTTGTCCACAGAGAAAATTGAGGGCTTGAGGCCAATGATCGAGGAATTTTTAAACAAAGGCATCCTGGAAGAGGTGATTTCACCCTTCAGCACTCCCATAAATCCTGTGGCAAAAGCAGATGGTTCAGTTCGCTTTGTGCAGGATTTAGGGGCCATCAACAACATCATTGTGCCTTTAGCCCCTGTTGTACCTGACATCACTCAGTTATTATTTGCCATTCCAGCAGACGCTGTTTGGTTCAGTGTGATAGATCTGAAAAATGTATTCTTTTCTATCCCAGTTGACAAGAAGACCAGACTACCTTTTGCTTTTTCCTTTGAGGGGTGAGAACTAACCTGGGCAAGAATGCCACAGGGATATGCTGACTCACCTGTAGTGTACAGTGTTCATTTTAGGACATGGTCAGATATCATAGTCAAGTATCAAAATGATGCCAATGTGACACCTGACCCTGACACCTGACCCTGACACCTGACCCTGACACCTGACCCTGACACCTGACTCTGACACCTGACTCTGACACCTGACTCTGACACCTGACTCTGACACCTGACCCTGACACCTGACCCTGACACCTGACACCTGACACCTGACTCTCATATCTGAGTTTGACTTATGCTCTTCATAGGTCAGGGTCAAAGTGAGAATGAGTTATAGATATATATTATGTATTTGTATGCTAAATCACACAACCAAAGTATGTCTATTGCTGAGCTTATAGCTATGTGCCTAAAATGCTGTAAGCTAACACATTACAGTGTTATGAGCGCATAGCTGATAGCTCAGTGGTAAGGAAGGGAACAAAGGATTTTAGATTTACTGTGGTTTTGAATGCTACATCACATAGATGAACAAAAAGCCAAAGCTTATACAAGGCAAACTGGTAGCTCAGTGTAAATGCTGTTGCCCCATGTCCAGGCTTTCTGAGTTCAAAGCCCCTTTCAGCCTCAAAAAAATATCTACATTTTATTATGCCCTAGATAAGAGGCAAATTTAAATGTTGTGGGACGCTGATGTTTCACTTCCTTCACTTCTCAGTGTCACAAAACATTTTAGCTTTACTGTGGTTTTATATGCTACATCACATAGATGCTCATCCAAGGCAAGCTGGTAGCTCAGTGGTAAAGCTGTTGCCCTATGTCCAGGCTTTCTGAGTTCAAAACCCCTTTCAGCCTCTAACAAGTGTTTATATTTTATTATTCCCTAGATAAGAGGCAAATTTAAATGATGTGTGACGCTAATATCTCACATCCTTCATTTGTCAGTGTCGCAAGGGATCTTAGGTTTACTGTGTTTTTTGCTATACTACATCTCATAGATCAAAAATATCACCACCTTTGGTGTCTAGAGCTATAGCTCAGTGGTAAGACACTTGCTTTGCATGCAGTGTTTATGGGTTCAAAACCCCATATAGGCTATTAATAAAATTTATATTTTATTGAGCTCTAGATCAGAGACAAATTCAAGTGGTGTGTGATGTAAGTAGTCCTTTTTTATTTTATTAAGAGTACATGGGCAGGGGGGCGGAGCTAGCGCCGGATGAAGATGGTGGTGTGTGTCTGAGCTCCGTCTGACTAGCATTGGTTTACTGTAGCCTACGCTTGCTATACCGACCAGAACATGGCTAAAATCGGCAACCCGAGACAGGGGGATACCCTGCAGCACCAGAAGCCATCCGTTACCTCAGGGGACATGGACAAATTCATTAAAAAAGCGGCAGCAATTCACGTCGCAAAAGAAACCAAAATGGCGCTCGCGGCAGCTCCTGAAGACGAGTCCTTGAACTCATAGGGAAGAGACAGCGACTCAGAAGAAGCCGGAGGACGTCAAAACCTTCCTATCTCCAGGAAATACCTGAAATCGGTTCTCACCAAAGCACTGGAACCGCTAGTAAGTGAAGTTTCCTCCATGAGACAGGACATTAAACATATCGGTGGCAGAGTGGAAGATCTGGAATCCGCTCATAACGCAGCGCTGGATTTCCAGGCAGCTGCTTCTAATAGCCTACAAACGGTCCAAAACCACCTGAATTATGTGTATTCGGCCCTAGAGGACCAAGAGAATCGGGGCAGGAGGAACAACCTGAGGTTCCGAGGCCTGCCCGAATCTATTATTACCTCAGAAATTCCGGAGGCTATGAAGGCCTTATGCGAACAACTACTAGGCCCCGACTATCCTAGCCCGATCATTGAAAGGGCTCACAGGGCTCTCCGCCCTAAACCTAAGCCAGCCGAGCCGCCTAGAGACATAATCTGCCGGTTTTTAAACTTCCAGGGCAAGGAAGCTATACTGGAGTGCGCCAGGAAAAAATCGGAAGTCCTGTTCAGGGACTATCGCATCCATGTCTACCAAGATTTGGCACCGATTACCCTAAAAAAAACGCAAGGTACTTGAGCCCCTGACAGAATGGCTCATCCAAAGGAAAATTACCTATAGATGGACTTTCCCCTTTGGCATCTCGTTCCTTTATAATGGGAGCAGGATCACGGTCAGAACCCATGCCGACCTGGATCAATTGTTTCAACACCTAGAGATCCCTAGCATGGAGATTGAGAATTGGGACTTAATCCAAGATGTCGCCTCCTTACCTGATGTTCCTAAGACGCAGCTCTTTGAACCCAGGAGGACCCCTAAAGCCCAACGCCAGAGGAAGAAAACCAACTCAATTACTCCTAGGCGCCTCTCCACAGACTCCTTTTGAGTCATCCTGAGTCTATTATACCTGTTAATTGCTAAACCAATTTATTCTTCCTGGAAGAAGTTGAAGAAATGATCTCATTCTCCCTCTTATAAGTATTCTGGTATTGTCCACACATGTTATCTTCAGATTCTCGCTCCATTGTTCCCCTTCCTTCCTAATTTCTTTCCCCCTCCCCCCCATCCCCCCCTTTTTCTTACACCCTCTAATCCTCCCCCCTCTCCTCCCTTTCCCCCCCTCCTTCCACCCCCCCACTCTCTCCCCTCCCCCCTCTCCCTTTTTTCCCTACTACATAGAAACAAGTTACAATGGGCACTGGAGGAAACTTACCCTTAGCCTTTATATTAAGGTAGCTGAGATGTCCTCTCTCCACTAATCCCCTGCCCCTAGTCTCTTGAAGCCCCCTACTGTTGGTCGGTAGTATCAGAGCGGGAAGTGTTCCACTGGTCCGCTCCCTACCTTTGATATTTGTTTGTTGCATCTCCGGTAAAGCTCTGCTGTTTTAAGGGTTTACCCATATCCCCCCCCCCCCCCCCCTGAGTAATGACTCTACAGACATATTGCTTATGCCTTTTGTTTTTCTCTTGTCATTTTAGTTATTTTGTTCTTATTGTTACTACGTCACCTGAAGACTCCAGAAGGATGGCTTTGGTATGGGCTGCACATATAAGGTTAGACCTCTCCTCAACAATGGATATTAATATCTCTTATCAAAAGCATACAATTTACCATCTTTCCATAACCAGCGTGAAATCTATCTCCCCTCGTATCCCAGATGGATGACCTTAAGATAGCTTCCTATAACGTCAAAGGCTTTAACTCGCCATCTAAAAGAGGTCAAATATTTGGAATACTGAGGAGAGAAGGGGTAAAAGTGGTGTTTCTTCAGGAAACACACCTGAAGCTGGGCCATTTCCCCAACCTTTCACACTCATACTTCTCCCAATGGTTCTACAGTGGATCCAATTCTGAAACTCTAAAGGAGTTAGTATAGGGTTACAAAGGGGAGTCCAGTTCCAGCTTATAGACCAATGTTTAGACCCGGAAGGTAGATTCATAATGCTGAAGGGGAAAATCCTTCAACATATCTATACCTTTGTTAACGTATATGTTCCTAATAGGAAACAAATTCCCTGGTTAAAAAACATTTTGGATAAAGTAAGCAATTTTAGGGAAGGTACCTTAGTGATGGGAGGAGACTATAATCTGGTAATAAATCCCCTATTGGACTCGTCCTCTGGTAAATCTGCACATTCTCAGTCAGCTGTTCGTTTCCTGACCTCTAAGATATGGAGGGCCCAACTGATTGATGTTTGGCGCACTTTCCATCCAGACACTAGAGACTACTCCTTTCACTCAACAGTCCATGGCTCATATCAGCGTCTGGATTACCTCTTTGTTTCCAAAAATCATCTACAATACTGCAAAGATTCAAGTATAGGCAATATTCTCCTATCCGACCACTCCCCTATATACCTGACCCTTACTTCACCAAGGAAGAGCAAAACCCTTAGATCTTGGAGGCTGAATGAGCAAATTTTAGGTAACGCTGACTCCAGATCGAAAATTAAAACGGTCCTAGATGACTACTTTAATTTAAACGCCTCCACAGAAATATCTTTTCAGACCTTATGGGAGGCCCATAAGGCGGTCATCAGAGGTCAATGTATCAGCATTGGAGCCTATCTTAAAAAATCTAGGAACAAACAAATAGATGAGTTACATGAGAATATCACCAGATTAGAACAAACACATAAAGTCTCCCTACTCAGGACTCACCTAGAAGAATTAAATGGTTATAGGCGCTCCCTTAAAGATCTCCTTAACACCCTTTCAGCGAAATACTACCTTAACTCACAACACAAGATATATGCTCACGGGAACAAAGCATCTAGATTCGTGATGAATAGGGTTAAGATGAGGAAGTCTAACAACTTTGTTCACAAACTTACAACTGCGTCAGGCTCACACATCTTTGACTCAGATTTAATCGCATCACAATTTAGAGGTTTTTATGAATCCTTATATAACCTAGATACTCCCACTGCCCCTCCCTCCTCCCCTGAACTCTCGTCTCCTCTTTCTGCGTACTTAGAAAAACTACATCTCCCTACTCTATTTGAGGAGAATAGGATATTGTTGGCTCCCCCATTCACCCCAACAGAACTTCTAGAGGTTATACGCAACTCCCCCAAAGGGAAAAGCCCTGGCCCAGATGGCCTACCTATTTCATATTATTCTACTTTCCACGACATCCTCATTCCCCACCTAATTCCACTTTTCAACCAAACTCTGTCCAATACCCCTTTATCCAGCGACATGACCAAAGCTCATATTGTTTTAATCCCTAAAGAGGGCAAGGATCCAACACTATGCTCCAGTTATAGGCCTATCTCTCTCCTTAACATTGACCTTAAATTGCTAGCCAAAATGCTGGCAAATCGCTTAGCTTCTATCCTGCCTTCTCTGATTCACAGAGATCAGACTGGCTTTGTTAAGGGGAGAGAGGGCAAAGACAATACTGCCAGAGTTATCAACATTCTCTACCATACTAAGAAGAAATCCTTGCTTTTAGTCCTTCTCAGCACAGATGCTGAGAAGGCTTTCGACAGGGTTAAATGGTCCTTTATGAAAGCGGTCCTTTCCTCAAAAAAATTTCCGACCTCTTTCTTATCAGCCATAGACGCCATGTACTCAAAAGCTTCCGCCTCGATTTCGATTAACAACACTATTTCCTCCCCCTTTCTGATTAGTAATGGCACTAGGCAGGGCTGCCCCCTTTCCCCCCTTCTTTTTGTTTTATCTATGGAACCCCTTCTGCAAACCATCAGGTCCGATAGAGATATCAGGGGAATAGATCTAGGGGATCAGGAACACAAGACGGCAGCCTTTGCGGATGACCTGCTGATGATGGTTTGTAACCCCTCAGTTGCTCTCCCCAAGATCTATCACCATTCAGAGATGTTTGGCAAATTTTCCAACTTTAAGGTTAATCATAGTAAATCCCTAATTATACATACCGGCCTCTCAAATTCATTGGCAAAACGTCTGGAACAAAAATCTCCCTTTAACTGGTCAAGCCCTCATTTAACATACTTAGGTGTCAAGATTAGTAACGACCCTTCCCAACTGTTTGCTTTAAATTATTCATCCCTCTTAAACCATATCTCCACCTCCCTTAAAAACCTTGACTTACCAATTTTATCTTGGTTCGGCAGAAAAAACATACTCATGTCCCTAGTTTTACCCAAACTGACTTACTTAATTCAGGTTCTTCCTATTCCTATCCCTTCCGTATACTACGCTTCTCTCCGATCATTATTTAGCTCCTTCATTTGGAATGGGAAAAAAGCCAGTCTCTCATATAAAACCCTAAACAAACCCAAGGCCCTCGAAGGAATTGCCCTTCCTGACCCGGAACTATACGGGAAGGCTGTCCTGCTAGCCAGAGCTGTGGACTGGTTGAGAGTCCCTTCCCACAAATCTTGGGTCCAGATGGAACAGACACTAATCAAGTCATCCTTTAAAGCTCTTTTGTTAGGACACAAATGTTTCCCTCCCTTTCCTCCAGATGTAACTCCTCTGATCAGGGCCACTTACAACGCATGGAAATGGTTCCAATCTACTCACCTTCATGTCCCATTTCCTTCACCACTCCTTCGAGTTTGTGATATCCTACAAACTGCTCCTAAAGTATTACAAGATAGTCTACCCACACACCTAAAAAACTCCGTTATTAGTCTGAGGGACTTACTCACCGACAATACTCTTCTTTCATTAAATAAATTGAGGGAAAGCCTGGCAATTCCTTCCTCTTGCACGCTTAATAATCCAGTATACTTCATTAAAACATACTTATCCCTATATATCTCTTTGAGTGACCTAATAAGACCACTAACATGGTTTGAGAGTTTGATAGATAGCTCACAAGGTCCCAAAAAGGTCATATCACAACTATACAACAGATTTAGATCCCACACTTCAAATGTTTTACCCTCTTTCATTGGCCTATGGGAGAAAGACCTAAAGCATTCCTTCACAGCTAAAGAAATTGTCACCATCCTACAATCTCCACATAAATCATCTAGGTGTGTTCGTATCCAAGAGAACGGATATAAGATCATGACTAGATGGTACAAAACGCCGGATATTGTCTCTAGATACTCGTTGTCTGGATGCGATAGATGCTGGAGATGTCTATCAGACAGAGGCTCCTTCATACATGTATGGTGGGAATGTCCCAGCCTCTTTGGGTGGTGGGAGAAAATATTTCATAAAGCTAATCATATATGTGGAACGTACCTAGTCCCTTCCCCAGAGGTTGCACTTCTGAACGTTTTCCCATCTGGACATAGGATCTCTAACCTAGAGCTTTTTAAACACCTGATAGCAGCAGCCAGATTTCTCATTCCGCGACTATGGCTTTCCACAGAAACCCCTTCTATTGAACAATGGCTTTTAAAAGTGGACCAAATCCACAGATTCGAAGAAATTTCCTCCTGGGAATTGATAAATTACCAAAATTTCATGAGAGTGTGGAAGGATTGGAAGACGTTCAGGAATCTTAACGAATTACCTCAAATCCACCCTCAGGTTTAAGGTCTCTATTCCATTAGATTTGAAGTCCTAAACTTTTATTTCAAAGGTTTCCTTGATCTGTTTGAGCTCTATACCCTCAATATTCGAAAGCCATTCGCCTTATGCACCCATACCAATCCATTCATGTATACTATAACTTCTTGATCTGTCCATAAGGCTATATTTGACAAGATAAGAAAACTTGTAATAATGTTACATCTTATATATGTCAATGAATACTCTGTGACGTTAATGTTCTTTTTTCTGTTACTTTAATCGTGAGGTTGCATCCTCCATTTGTACTGTATCACTGATTTCAATAAAGAAATAAAAAAAAAAAAAAAAAGAGTACATGGGCAGCACTATACCCTGTTTCCCCGAAAATAAGACAGTGTCTTATATTAATTTTTGCTCCAAAAGATGCGCTAGGTCTTATTTTCAGGGGATGTCTTATTTTTCCATGAAGAAAAATACGGTACACATTTATTGTTGAAAAAAAAAAGGAAATCAGGGTGGGGAGGGGGATCACTTAAAATGGCACAGGGTGATCAGAGAAGGGAATCAAAATGACACAGGGGTATCAGGGTGGGGAGGGGGATCACTTAAAATGACACAGGGGGATCAGAGAGGGGAATCAAAATGACACAGGGGGATCAGAAGGGGGAATCAAAATGGTACAGGAGAATCAGAGGGGTGGGATTACTATAGCATTTTAGTACCCCCTTCTGATCCTCCTGTGTCATTTTGATTCCCCTCTCTGATCCCCCTGTGTCATTTTAAGTGATCCACCTCCCCACCCTGATCACCCTGTGTCATTTTAATTACCGTTTTTAGTCTCCCCCCCATCTTCACCAGACATCCCCCACCTTCCATCAGATATTCCCCCCCCCCCTACCTGTCACCCCGTCCCCTGTGTGTCCGTGCCAGCCAAGTTGTGAGACTCCATCAGGGCAGAGCGAGCAGCGAGCGGAAGAAGGCGGCAGCTTGTCCTGGCGGCGGCTGCGGCCAATCAGTGAGATCCTTACATTCTGGGGTGGCTTGCTTTATAATCGGGGAGGCATTATGTCCGGCCGATGCTTTATAATCGGGAGTCATTATGTTCGGCGGATGCTTTATAATCGGGGAGGCCTTATTTTCGGGGGATGCTTTATTATCGGGGAGGCCTTATTTTCGGGGGGATGCCTTATATTACAGCGATAGGCAAAACTAGAGGTAGGTCTTATTTTCGGGGGATGTCTTATTTTCGGGGAAACAGGGTAGTAAAGGGGCCCTGTATACAGAGCTATATGTGTATTATACACACAGTGTGCTATAGCTTCACCACACTGAGATCTGCTCAGAAAGCTGATATACATATTACTGGTTTATCCACAGACACAATATATGATCATACAGATGGCAGTACTATGTGATAGCTTCTAAGTATAGAAACCATGTGCTAATGTTATAGCTTGGAGGTTACATTAATGGCTTTGCATGTTGAAGTCCCCAGGAAGACATATGTTTTTTTCTTTAATAGCATATACTATAATAAATAATATGTCATTAACCCATAGGATACCAGCGCTGTACATGTATGTCGCTGGAAACACGGTCACAAATCCCAGCGCCATACAGGTACAGCGCTCTGATCGGGCGGCCACAGGAGCTACTCCCGCCCGATCAGCTGCAGGGGTCCGGCAGGCACTAATATTTGGACCCCTGCTGTATGCACCGGCATCGGTGAAAACACTGATGCCTGCTCATTAACCCTTGCACTGCCGCGGTCAGCGCTGACGGCTGCATGTGCGGTATCCCCGTGGTGCTGTGATGCCAGCCTGCTGTCTAGCCCTGTCAGTCAATGGGGGGAGGGGTGTGTGTGCAGAGCACAGGGGGTGTTATAGAGCATTGCTCAGAATAGGGTTGCCACCCATACGGGAATGACCCGGACAGTCCGGGTTTGCAATCCTGTGTACGGGTACAAGCCTTTGTCAGACCCGGGCACAGGATCAGCTGTCAATGATGGCGGCGGTGGCTGGGCACAGGGAGATGAGCGCTTCCATTGTGGAAGCGCGCATCTCCATAGTCATCGGTATCGCCGTCCTCAGGACAGTGATACAGACGGCTGTGCTGCGGCAGGGCAGGGGAGGGAGAGGCGTCTCTCTCCCCTGTTCCTCTGATAGGCTGCGGACCTTGTGCCTGCAGCCTATCAGAGGCTGGTGCAGGCGGCGCGATGACGTCATCACGCCGCCTGAGCCATACAGCACGGTACACAGGCCGGGAAGAGGCCTGCATCGCATCGTTGGAGGTAAGTAAAAGTTTTTTTTTTTTTTTTTTTTTTTAGAGAAGAGAGGCACCTGAAATTGGCACATATGGGGGAAGGGGTGGAAAGAGGCACCTTATACTGGCACATATTGGGGAGGAGGAGAAATGAGGCACTTTAAACTGGCACATATGGGGGAAGGGGGGGAGAGGCACCTTATACTGGCACATATTTAAGGGGGGGAGGAGAAAAGAGGCACTTAAAATTGGCACATATAGGGGAAGGGGTGGAAAGAGGCACCTTATACTGGCACATATTGGGGGGGAATACACATATATACAGTAGATATATGTAAAATCCAGAATACAGCTCTGTATACAGGGCCCCTTTACTATAGTGCTGCCCATGTACTCTTAATAAAATAAAAAAGGTCTACTTACATCACACACCACTTGAATTTGTCTCTGATCTAGAGCTCAATAAAATATAAATTTTATTAATAGCCTATATAGGGTTTTGAACCCATAAACACTGCATGCAAAGCAAGTGTCTTACCACTGAGCTATAGCTCTAGACACCAACGCAGGGCTGCTCATAATAGTGTGGGCCACAGGGTTCCTGGCATGGGGGGCTCCTGGCTCCGCCTGGCGGCGTCTCCGCCATCTTGGGGCTCATCATCATCACTAGATGATGAGGAGAACGAGGATGACAACAGGAAAGTGGGGTCATCCTCGTCCTCACTGGGGCTCTCGGAGTCGGAGAGCAGCTGGGCGTATGCCTCCTCGGCCGAGAACATCCGGCGGGCCATCTTAGAACGCTAGGGGAGTGCGTGTGTGTGTAAAACTTTATTTAGTGTGTGTGCGTGGGGGCGGTGTGTTTTTATGTATACCCTACCCTAACCCACCCTAACCTAACAGAACCCCAAAAAAATTGCTCACAGCCCAAAAACTCGCTGATCAGCGGTACCAAGCTGATCAGCGGTGGGGTCGGCTATGCGCTAACAGTGGCCAGGCGCTCTTTTACAGCTAAGAGTGCCGGCCACAGTCAGCGCACCTACAAAAAGAAAAAAAAATGCGCTTGCGCCCCAAAATATGTGGGGGGGGGGCAAGCTGCAGCACCCCTTGGGGGACGGGGTCGCACAAGTTGCTGTGGACCCCAGACACCCTCAGATCCGGGTGCTGCACACAAAAAGTAACTTTTTTTTTTTTCACTACCCCTGCCTAACCTAAAGCTCTCCCTAAATGTTTATATGCCAGATGGCACTTTATGGGGTCTCAGGGGCCACGGATGGCGGCGGATCGTGTGGGATGCAGATGGACCGACACAGGGCTCCTCTCTCCTTACTCACACAGAAGTCTGTGGGCGGGGAGAGCGGAGCTCCAGGACGTTATCTCCAGGTCAGTCCCTCCAACTAATCACAGGCGATCCTCACCCTCATCCTCCGTCACCGCCACCTCACAGGATCTGCGGAGGGTGATTGGTGGTGTATATTACACCACTGATCACCCTCCTATTCCGGGTCACCAGAGACCTGAATAACCTGGAAATGCTGCAAACCGCAGGTCTGAATTGACCTGCGGTTAGCAGCAATCGCCGGTATGGGGGGGGGTCGGCATTGTCACAGGGTGCCCTCGGCATTGTCACAGGGTGCCCTCGGCATTGTCACAGGATGCCTTCTGAATGATTTCAGCAGGCACAACGTTCCTAACACTGCCCGCCGCACAGCGGTGATCGGAAATACACAGGTACGCCCTGTGTCCATAAGAGGTTAAAGAGGTTCTGTCACCAGAATCAACCCTATTAGACCATACGTACTGCCTGGTAGGGCTCATTATGCTGATTATGTATGATAAATAGCTGCAGAGATATGCAGAGATTCATATGCAAATAAACAATTCGAGCCCTCAGAGGCGGGGCTAAATATTCTGAGCAATGCTCTATAACACCCCCTGTGCTCTGCACACACACCCCTCCCCCCATTGACTGACAGGGCTAGACAGCAGGCTGACGTCACAGCACCACGGGGATACCGCACATGCAGCCGCCAGCGCTGACCGCGGCAGTGCAAGGGTTAATGAGCCGGCATCAGTGTTTTCACCGATGCCGGTGCATACAGCAGGGGTCCAACTATTAGTGCCTGCCGGACCCCTGCAGCTGATCGGGCGGGAGTAGCTCCTGTGGCCGCCCGATCAGAGCGCTGTACCTGTATGGCGCTGGGATTTGTGACCGTGTTTCCAGCGACATACATGTACTGCGCTGGTATCCTATGGGTTAATGACATATTATTTATTATAGTATATGCTATTAAAGAAAAAAAACATATATCTTTCTGGGGACTTCAACATGCAAAGCCATTAATGTAACCTCCAAGCTATAACATTACCACATGGTTTCTATACTTAGAAGCTATCACATAGTACTGCGATCTGTATGATCATATATTGTGTCTGTGGATAAAGCAGTAATATGTATATCAGCTTTCTGAGCAAATCTCAGTGTGGTGAAGCTATAGCACACTGTGTGTATAATACACATATATACAGTAGATATGTAAAATCCAGAATACAGCTCTGTATACAGGGCCCCTTTACTATAGTGCTGCCCATGTACTCTTAATAAAATAAAAAAGGACTACTTACATCACACACCACTTGAATTTGTCTCTGATCTAGAGCTCAATAAAATATAAATTTTATTAATAGCCTATATAGGGTTTTGAACCCATAAACACTGCATGCAAAGCAAGTGTCTTACCACTGAGCTATAGCTCTAGACACCAACACTGGTGATATTTTTGATCTATGAGATGTAGTATAGCAAAAAACACAGTAAACCTAAGATCCCTTGCGACACTGACAAATGAAGGACGTGAGATATCATCATCACACATCATTTAAATTTGCCTCTTATCTAGGGCATAATAAAATATAAACACTTGTTGAAGGCTGAAAGGGGTTTTGAACTCGGGGCAACAGCATTACCACTGAGCTACCAGCTTTTGATTTTTGTTCATCTATGTGATGTAGCATATAAAACCACAGTACAGCTAAAATGTTTTGCGACGCTGATAAGTTAAGGAAGTGAGACATCAGCGTCACACATCATTTAAATTTGCCTCTTATCTAGGGCATAATAAAATGCTGATATTTTTTTGAGGCTAAAAGGGGCTTTGAACTCAGAAAGCCTGGACATGGGGCAACAGCATTTCCACTGAGCTACCAGATTGCCTTGTATAAGCTTTGGCTTTTTGTTCATCTATGTGATGTAGCATTCAAAACCACAGTAAACCTAAAATCCTTTGTTCCCTTCCTTACCACTGAGCTATCAGCTATGCGCTCATAACACTGTAATGTGTTAGCTTACAGCATTTTAGGCGCAGAACTATAAGCTCAGCAATAGACATACTTTGGTTGTGTGATTTAGCATACAAATACATAATATATATCTATAACTCATTCTCACTTTGACCCTGACCTATGAAGAGCATAAGTCAAACTCTGATATGAGAGTCAGGGTCAGGTGTCAGGGTCAGGTGTCAGGGTCAGGTGTCAGGGTCAGGTGTCAGGGTCAGGTGTCACATTGGCATTATTTTGATACTTGACTATGATATCTGACCATGTCCTAAAATGAACACTGTAGTAGTGTTCAGCATCGTCCTCCAAATGACTTTAAAACCATGGCACCCCCCCCCCCCAAGGTTCTGTGTTGTTGCAATATGTGGATGATTTACTGTTATGCAGTATGTCAGTGGAGGCCAACATTGAGGATGGTATATCACTGTTACAATGGTTGTTTGAATGTGGACACAAAGTGTCATTAGGGAAAATGCAATGGTGTAAACAGAAAGTCGAATACTTGGGGTTTGTCCTCACAAAAGGGGAAAGGAGGATCAGTCCAGAGAGAGTCCAAACTGTAGCGGGCCTGGTCACCCCGCACTCCAAAAAGGAAATGCTATCCTTCCTTGGAATGATAAACTACTGCAGACAATGGATCCCAGACTGTTCCTACTATGACAATATCTTGAGGCAGGCAACACTGGAGGACAAACCAGATTTAATAAGATGGTCTTCAGAAATGTACAATGCATTTGATTATTTGAAATGTTCATTAATGTCAAGTCCAGGATTGGGCCTCCCTGACTACAAACTGCCCTTCCACATGTTTGCACGACAAAACTGTAAAACCATGGCGGGCATACTGACACAAGAACATGGAGGCAAGCTGCATTTGCATTTTTCTCGAAGGTAATGCCCACCTCTGTCCAAGGGATGCCGGCACGTGTGCGTTCTCTTGCAGCCTGTGCTATGATGGTAGATTTGGCAACTCCTTTCACAATGGGACATTACACCATTTTGCACACCACCCATGATGTTGTAGGCCTACTCAAGGGCATCCACACTCAACACATGTCTGCACAAAGACTTTCAGGATATGAGGTAATACTGCTCAGTGACCCCTCACTCAAAAACAAGTATGCTTCCCACACCTCAGGTCCAGCACCAATACTGAATGCTCTCTTAGGCCTTAAAGGACAGGAAGATTACCTCGCAGACACACATGACTGTTTACAGGTCCATGTACCCATTGGGAGATGCCATGTCCGGCACCTCCAACCCCTGAGATGTCGCAAATGCATACTGATCTTCAAAGTATGCCACTGAACAGGAACGGCAAGACTGGTGTTATCCAGTATTGCAGAAAAATCCTAAGACAGGATTAGTCTGCAAAGAGGGGAAGCCATGCATTCCCCAACACAGTGCTTCCATCTTTATAGCACATTTCCACGGAGTAGGACATAACAGCATTGAGATACTAATGGGTAGGCCTTTCCCCACACCATGGGCAAAACACCCCCTGGTAGTGCAGGAAGGGGACTTGGACCTGATCAGAGATGAGTATATTACTAATCTGATCAAGGTCCTCAGTAAAATTGAAGAAAAAGTTGCTTGTAAGTCTCCTTCTCTTTCACAGGAACCAACCCATGCATTCCGGGAAGGCGATCAGGTGATGGTCAAGATCTTAAGGAAGGGAAAGGAGCCAGGAAGCTTCACCTACGGACTACCCACCGAGGTAGTCGCAATCACCAGAACAGCAGTCCTCACTGAACAGTCACCCACGTGGATCCTACGTTCCCAATGGAATGACACTGATCTACAAAATGATGATGTTAAATATGGACATATAAATCCTTATCATGCTTGTTATAACTGTTCTACATATAAGACTCTGCAAAGTAACATGATAAAAATAATTACAGGTCTTGTTACAGCAGCAGAAATATGTTACAAATTCACCTGCGATGAGAAACTATTGCCTCCCTGCATACAAGCAAAAATGCAGAACAAGACTAAGCTACATATTTGCAACAGAAACATAAATAGCTGTAAAAAGATAGTATCAGGAAAGAATATGCAATGTAATATTACAAAAACAGTACCATCCCTAGACAAACATGTACCTCTACCAACAGGATGAGTATTGGCCTGTGGAAATACTAGTTACACGTACATACCAGCCAATATTACAGTGGGACCCTGTACAATAGCTAGGTTGACGTTAACAACGATACCACTAGTCCCAGCAATACGGACACGACACACGAGAGACACTTCCCTACAGCTACCAGAAAATTGTGACTACAATGTGAATCTCCTCCCTAGAGCAGAATACGTAAGTTTAAGGGTATCTACGGTAGGGATACCAGGGTTGGCCATATATAACCACAGGACAATATCAAAACTTGCCTGTTTTATGGTAAAACAGATAAATGTCACTAGTGCAATTCTGCAAGATATACTTCTGGATATACAATCATATAAAAAGGCTATCTTGCAGAATAGGGCAACTATTGACCATCTATTGCTTCAACATGGTGTAGGATGCTCATCGTTCGCAGGGATGTGTTGTTCCAATTTATCAGATCATTCCCGTGGAATAAAAGATCAAATAGGCCAACTAGAAGAAATGATTAAACACATAAAACAAGATGTTGACCAAGGTTGGTGGGACTGGCTTTTTGGCTGGATACCTGACTTTGGTCAAATAAGGTATGTCTTAGGAGTGGTACTTGCCGTGGTCGCCGCAATAGTGTGTCTCTGCTGTTGTCTACAGTGTGTGCCCTCCCTTCTTGCCATATGTCAAAAAGTGGCCGAAAGAGGGGTACACTCAACATTCCTCTATACTCCGGTAGAGATGGAAGAGGCAAACACAACCTCAACAAAGCCTGAGGATTATACTCCTGAAGGGTAGAAAGAATATCTAAAGGCTTACAAACAAACTACGGGAGAAAAGAGAACCATATAATATAAAATATATAAGGTTCTAAGAGGGGATTGAAGGGATATATGTGACTCCATTTTGTCTGTTCTAACTAAATGTATTGTGATAGCATCTTGTTCATGCACTGTTTCAAGTTCCCCCCACTGGAATTTAGGTATCCTTCTCTGTCCTTGGACAGTTTCTTGAAATACCTAAATTCCTAGTGAAGACAGTCACGCCTTATAAGGTCATTCCGGCTTAATGTTCTCTAGCCTATATGTGTCTACACATAATTGGTTAATGCTGATTACTATGTAAATTATACTCTCTGCCTTATAAAAGGCTGAACTAAAGGACAATAAAATTTGAGTGAATTTGAACAGACACGTGTTTGTGTTATATCTGACAAGTTCATTCTCCTGGCGCCAGATAAGACTTAATCCAAGCTGACCACCGAAGTCTGGTATCAGGGATACCATAGCAAAGGGTCCAAATTTCCTTACACAGTGTAGGCCTGCAGTAAATATATCTTTGCACAAAAAGGCAGTATTTCAAATGGCTGTTTATCAAATGCCTAATTCAAACCCCTGTATGTATATGGGGGATCACACACGATCTGAATCAGTGTAGGCCTGCAGTAAATATATCTTTGCACAAAATGGCTGTATTTCAAATGGCTGTATTTCAAATGCCTGATTCAAACCCCTGTATGTATAGGGGGGATTTCACACATGCCCTGAACCAGTGTAGGCCTGAAGTAAATATATCTTTGCACAAAAAGGCTGTATTTCAAATGGCTGTATTTCAAATGCCTGATTCAAACCCCTGTATGTATAGGGAGTATCTCACAGGGCATGAACCAGTGTAGGCCTGCAGTAAATATATCTTTGCACAAAATGGCTGTATTTCAAATGGCTGTATTTCAAATGCCTGATTCAAACCCCTGTATGTAGGGGGTATCTCACACGGTCTGAACCAGTGTAGGCCTGAATTAAATATATCTTTGCACAAAATGGCTGTATTTCAAATGGCTGTATTTCAAATGCCTAATTCAAACCCCTGTATTTATAGGGGGGATCACACACGCCCTGAATCAGTGTAGGCCTGAAGTAAATATATCTTTGCACAAAATGGCTGTATTTCAAATGCCTGATTCAAACTCCTGTATGTATAGGGGGGATCACACACGCCCTGAATCAGTGTAGGCCTGCAGTAAATATATCTTTGCACAAAATGGCTTTATTTCAAATGCCTAATTCAAACCCCTGTATGTATAGGGGAAATCACACACGCCCTGAACCAATGTAGGCCTGAAGTAAATATATCTTTGCACAAAATGGCTGTATTTCAAATGGCTGCATTTAAAATGCCTAATTCAAACCCATGTATGTAGAGGGGGGATCTCACAGGGCCTGAACCAGTGTAGGCCTGAATTCAAGATTTGTGCACCAAATGGCCGTATTTAAAATATCTGAATGTAACCCAAATGTATTAAGGGTGCATCTCACAATGACATCTGCATCAAAGGCTGCCAACTAAATTTTTTGTGCCCAAACGAGTGTTTGTTTAAAAACTGAATTTGACAGCAATATATAAGCCTGTAATTTCACATGTGCTGATGCTGCAAGGCCTGAAAATAGTGTTTTTTGTCAAAAGAGTGTGTTTTTCAAACCCCAGAAAATGATGAGTGTATTTCTACCTTAAATTGCACACCGACTAATACAGATGGTGTAGATTGCCAAAAAAGTATTTTTTTGCTAACAGAATATGAAAACTTGAATTTAACACTTGCAGATCTGGAAAATACTGTTTTTAAAAAAAAAAAATATATAGTGTGTTTTTCAAACCTCAGAAAATGATGGGTGTATTTCTACCTTAAATTGCACACTGACTAAGGCCTCATGCACACAACCGTTTTTTTTTAAGGTCCGCAAAAACGGTGTCCGTAGGTCCGTGATCCGTGACCGTTTTTTCGTCCGTGAGTCTGCCTTGATTTTTGGTGGATTCACGGACATGAAAAAAAAGTCGTTTTCGTGTCCGCCTGGCCGTGCGGACCCAAACGGATCCGTCCTGACTTACAATGCAAGTCAATGGGGACGGATCCATTTGACGTTGACACAATATGGTGCAATTGCAAACGGATCCGTCCCCCATTGACTTTCAATGTAAAGTCAGGAGTCCCTATTATACCATCGGATCAGAGTTTTCTCCAATCCGATGGTATATTTTAACTTGAAGCGTCCCCATCACCATGGGAATGCCTCTATGTTAGAATATTAGATCGTGAAACTCAGATCCGACAGTATATTCTAACACAGAGGCGTTCTCATGGTGATGGGAAGGCTTCAAGTTAGAATATACTAAGAACTGTGTACATGACTGCCCCCTGCTGCCTCGCAGCACCCGATCTCTTACAGGGGGTTGTGATCCGCACAATTAACCCCTCAGGTGCCGCACCTGAAGGGGGTTAATTGTGCGTATCATAGTCCCCTGTAAGAGATCATGAGCTGCCAGGCAGCAGGGGGCAGACCCCCCTCAGCCCCCCCTCCCTCCCTCTATTGTATTAATTTCATTGGTGGCCAGTGTGCGGCCCCTCCCTCCCTCTATTGTATTATTTTCATTGGTGGCCAGTGTGCGGCCCCCCCCGGCCCCCCTCCCTCCCTCTATTGTATTATTTTCATTGGTGGCACAGTGCGCGGCCCCCCCTCCCTCCCTCTATTGTATTATTTTCATTGGTGGCACAGTGTGTGGCCTCCCCTCTCCCCCCCCCTGATAATTGGTGGCAGCGGAGAGTTCCGATCGGAGTCCCAGTTTAATCGCTGGGGCTCCGATTGGTAACCATGGCAACCAGGACGCTACTGCAGTCCTGGTTGCCATGGTTACTTAGCAATATTAGAAGCATCATACTTACCTGCTGCGATGTCTGTGACCGGCCGGGAGCTCCTCCTACTAGAAAGTGACAGGTCTGTGCGGCGCATTGCTTAATGATCTGTCACTTACCAGTAGGAGGAGCTCTCGGCCGGTCACAGACAGCGCAGCAGGTAAGTATGATGCTTCTAATATTGCTAAGTAACCATGGCAACCAGGACTGCAGTAGCGTCCTGGTTGCCATGGTTACCGATCGGAGCCCCAGCGATTAAACTGGGACTTCGATCAGAACTCTCCGCTGCCACCAATGATCGGGGGGGGGGGAGAGGGGAGGCCACACACTGTGCCACCAATGAAAATAATACAATAGAGGGAGGGAGGGGGGGCCGCACACTGTGCCACCAATGAAAATAATACAATAGAGGGAGGGCCACACACTGTGCCACCAATGAAAATAATACAATAGAGGGAGGGAGGGGGGGCCGCACTGGCCACCAATGAAATTAAAACTGGGTAAAGAGGGGGGTCTGCCCCCTGCTGCCTGGCAGCCCCTTATCTCTTATAGGGGGCTATGATATGCACAATTAACCCTTTAGGTGCAGCACCTGAGGGGTTAATTGTGCGGATCACAGCCCCCTGTAAGAGATCGGGTGCTGCCAGGCAGCAAGGGGCAGTCATGTACACAGTTCGTAGTATATTCTAACTAGAAGCGTCCCCATCACTATGGGAACGCCTCTGTGTTAGAATATACTGTCGGATATGAGTTTTCACGAAGTGAAAACTCAGCTCTGAAAAAGCTTTTATGCAGACGGATCTTCGGATCCGTCTGTATGAAAGTAACCTACGGCCACGGATCACGGACGCAGATGCCAATCTTGTGTGCATCCGTGTTCTTTCACGGACCCATTGACTTGAATGGGTTCGTGGACCGTTGTCCATCAAAAAAATCGGACAGGTCATATTTTTTTGCCGGACAGGGAACACGGATCACGGCCGCTGATGAACAACGGTGCATTTTCCGAGTTTTCAACGGACCCATTGAAAGTCAATGTTTCCGCAGAAAATCACGGAAAACGGAACAACAGCCACGGATGCACACAGTCCACGGATGCACACGGTCGTGTGCATGAGGACTAATACAGATGTTGTAGATTGCCAAAAAAGTCTTTTTTTGCTAACAGAATATGAAAGCTGTAGATATTAAACTTGAATTTAACACTTGCAGATCTGGTAAATACAGTTTTTTGAAAAAAAAAAAAAATGTGTTTTTCAAACCCCAGAAAATGATGGGTGTATTTCTACCTTAAATTGCACACTGACTAATACAGATGTTGTAGTTTGCCCACAAAAAATGGTGATTTGCAATGTCCCAAAAGCTCAGATGCAGTGCTGGTGCACTGATCATACATAAAATGGCCGCCGTCGCCACCCACCTAACTAACAAAATTCTAAAAGTTAGTATTTTGGGGTCAATGAGCTCAGGGCAGGGTAAAATGATAGTGCCCTGCACCCACACAACTATTTGTCTGTAGATCGCTGAGTTAGATTCTCTCCTATGCTCTCCCTGAAATCACAAGTCCAGCAGCATCCTCTCCCTACACTTGTAACAGCAGAGTGATGTGCAGCGCAATGTGACAAGCTTATATAGAGGCTGGGTCACATGCTGCTCTGGCCAATCACAGCCATGCCATTAGTAGGCATGGCTGTGATGGCCTCTTGGGGCAAGTAGTATGACGCTTGTTGATTGGCTGCTGTGCAGCCTTTCAAAAAGCGCCAAGAAAGTGGCGAACACCGAACCCGAACTTTTACGGAAATGTTCGGGTTCGGGTCCGGGGTCCCAAAATCCTAAAGTTTGGTACGAACACGAATTTTACAGTTCGGGTTCGCTCAACCCTAATCACGATTTAAACCTAAAATTACCCTTTGAGTCCAGAGGAAACAAAACAGGCTGGTTTTGAGAGGTCCATTTATATAAGCAGGAATATAATGCGAGACTGCGCGTCGCATGTTTGATTTAAGTGTGTGTTTGTATAAGTGTGCGACGTTAGATTAAGTGACTTCAGATTCAGGGACTTCAGTGGGGGACTGCAGTAAATCAGTTTCTTATTATTAGGCCTCATGCACACGACCGTTATTTTATTCCGTGCCCGTTGCGCCGTTTTTCGTGATTTTCTGCGGACCCATTGATTTTCAATCGGTCTGTTGAAAACTCGGCTGATGCACCGTTTGCCATCCGCGTCCGTGATCTGTGGTTCCAGTCCGTCAAAAAAATATAACCTGTCCTATTATTTTCGCGGAAAACGGTTCGTGGACCCATTCAATGGGACCGCTAAAAAACGCGGAGGCACACAAGATTGTCATCCGCGTCCGTTTTTTCCCTATCATTTGCATGGCAAACCTGTCTTAGACTTTTTTTTACATTCCTTTATGTCTGGTGGTCCTCCGAAAATAAAGGAAGAGACACGGAAACAAAAACAGAAACGGATCATAGAACAACAGAACCCCATTTTGCGGAACGGAACACAACAACGGTCGTGTGCATGAGGCCTTACTGCATTATATTGTATTTTTCACTTTCATTGTGTAATCCTTATTAGTTTGTTTTTCATAATTGACAGCGCAGTCCAGTGAGCATGTTGTCTGATGTATGCAGTCCTGGAACAGCCGTTCGAGGGTGTATATCATTGTTCAAAATGTGAGCAAATTACCCGTTTGGAATCACAAATTGAGTATCTAAACGGGCAAGTTTCAACACTGAGAGGCATTAATAATTTGGAAAAGAGTTTGCTGCTCACTGAGCAAGAACTCTATGGGGTAGTTAATGGGGAGGGTGAAAGCGGGGAGGCTGAGGAAAGTGAGGTAGCTAGCTGGGTAACAGTTAGAAAGCGGGGTAGAGGGAAGAGTGCAAGGGAGGCTAGCCCTGATCTGTCACACCACAACAAGTTTGCACGGTTGGCAGATGAGGGGGATGTCGGTTCAGGGACAGCACTGCTGCAGATGGACACTTCCTCTGCTATTTAGGGGAATGTCAGCTCCAGTAAGCAGGGGACCAGGAGAGCAGGGCAGGCCAGACAGGTGCTGGTAGTGGGAGAATCTATTATTAGGGGTACAGAAAGGGCAATCTGTCACAAAGACCATTATCGCCGAACAGTGTGTTGTCTTCCTGGCGCTAGAGTTCGACACATCACGGATCGGGTTGACAGATTACTGGGAGGGGCTGGAGAAGACCCAGGGGTCTTGGTCCATATCGGAACCAATGACAAAGTTAGACTAAGGTGGAGAGTCCTTAAAAATGATTTTAGGGATTTAGGTAAAAAGCTTAAGGCAAGGACCTCAAAAGGTAGTGTTTTCCAAAATACTGCCTGTACCATGAGCCACACAAGAAAGGCAGCGGGAGATTAGGTAGGTTAACAAGTGGCTCAAGAACTGGTGTAGGAAGGAGGGTTTTGGGTTCCTGGAGAACTGGGTCGACTTCTCTGTTAGCTACAGGCTCTATCGTAGGGATGGGCTGCACCTCAATGGGGAAGGGGCAGCTGTGTTGGGGGAGGGTAATTACGTTATAGGATGGGAAGATTGTGCAGATAGAGACCGAAGGCAAGTTAGTGGGACTGGGGGAGGAATAGAAGGAGGGACTAGAGCAATTCAGAAGGAAAGGTGTAGGGTAAAAAATATACATAAACCTCTTAATTGTATGTATACTAATGCCAGAAGCCTGACTAATAAAACTGGTGAACTGGAATTAGTGATGTGTGAGGAGGACTATGACATAGTGGGAATAACTGAGACATGGCTGGGTGATAGCTATGAATGGGCAATTAATGTACAAGGTTACAGTCTGTTTAGAAAGGATCGTCAAAACCGGAGAGGGGGAGGGGTCTGCCTTTATGTAAAGTCCTGTCTAAAGCCCACAGTCCGAGAAGATATAAGTGAGGGACATAAACATGTGGAGCCACTGTGGGTAGAAATACTTGGAGGCAAAAACAATAATAAAATACTAATAAGAGTTTATTATAAACCACCTAATATACCAGAGTCCACAGATAATTTACTTCTAAACGAGATAGACAAGGCGGCAAATCATAATAAGGTGGTTATTATGGGGGACTTCAACTACCCAGATATAGACTGGGAAACTGAAAGCTGTACATCTCATAAAGGAAACAGGTTTTTGGCAATAACCAAAGACAATTACCTTTCCCAACTGGTTCAGGACCCGACTAGAGGGACGGCCATACTGGACTTAGTATTAAACAATAGACCTGAGAACAACAGATGTGCAGGTTGGGGGACACCTGGGAAATAGTGACCATAAAGTAATAAGCTTCCAATTGTCCTTCAAACAAGCGTTTCTACAGGGAGGAACAAAAATACCAAACTTCAAAAAAGCAAACTTTAGCCAACTAAGAGAGGCCATAGGCCTAACTAACTGGGACAAAGTCCTCAAAAATTAAAATACAGCCACAAAATGGGATATTTTTAAAAGCATCCTAAAATCTAATTGTGAGAGGTACATACCTTATAGGAATAAAAGGTTAAGGAACAAGAAGAAACCTATGTGGATAAATTGAACTGTAAAGAAGGCAATAAATGACAAAAAGAAAGCATTTAACTCACTAAAACAGGAGGGTAAGAAGAAAAAACGGAAAAACTATAAAGGAAAAAAATAGAATACGTAAAAAAAAAAAAAAAAAGCCAAACTAGAGACCGAGGGATTAATTGCCAAAGAGAGCAAAACTAACCCTAAAATGTTCTTCATTTATATAAATGGTAAAAAGTATAAATCTGAAGGTGTTGGCCCTCTACAGAGCAATGAGGGGGGAGTTGCAGAGAGCGACGAGGAGAAAGCAAAGCTATTAAATATTTTTTTCTCCACTGTATTCACTGAGGAAAATAAACTGTCAGATGAAATGCAGAATGTAAAAGTAAATTCCGCATTAAAAGTGCCCTGTCTGACCCAGGAAGAAGTACAACAGAGACCTAAACAGATTCAAATAGACAAATCGCCAGGGCCAGATGGCATACACCCCCGTATTCTAAGAGAATTAAGTAATGTCATAGCCAGACCCTTATTTCTGATATTTACACACTCTATACTGACAGGGAGTGTTCCACAGGATTGGCGCATAGCAAATGTGGTGCCAATATTAAAAAAGGGTGCAAAAACAGACCCCGGAAACTATAGGCCGGTAAGTTTAACATCTGTTGTGGGTAAACTGTTTAAAGGTTTTCTAAGAGATGATATCTTGGAGGATCTCAATGAAAACAAGCAAGTAACATCCTATCAGCTTGGCTTCATGAGGGTCATGTCAAACTAATTTAATCAGTTTCTACGAGGAGGTGAGTTCTAGACTTGACAGTGGCGAATCAATGGATGTCGTATATCTGAACTTCTCCAAAGCATTTGACACTGTACCACATAAAAGGTTAGTATATAAAATGAGAATGCTCGGACTGGGAGAAAACGTCTGTATGTGGGTAAGTAACTCGATCAATGATAGAAAACTGAGGGTGGTTATTAATGGTACACACTCAGATTGGGTCACTGTCACTAGTGGAGTACCTCAGGGGTCAGTATTGGGCCATATTATCTTCAAAATATTTAATAATGATCTTGTAGAAGGCTTACACAGTAAAATATCAATGTTTACAGATGACACTAAACTGTGTAAAGTAATTAACACTGAAGAGGACACTATACAGCTACAGTTGGTTCTGGATAGATTAGAGGCTTGGGCAGAGAAGTGCAGATGAGGTTTAACATTGACAAATGTAAGGTTATGCACATGGGAAGGAATAATGCAAATCACCCGTACATACTAAATGGTAAAACACTGGGTAACACTGACATGGAAAAAGGACCTAGGAATTTTAATAAACAACAAACTAAGCAGTAGGCAGCTGCTGCCAAGGCAAATAAGATAATGGGTTGCATCAAAAGGGGCATTGATGCCTGTGATAAGAACATATAGATGTAAAATCGCTTGCGCTCCCAAAAATTGCATATCGTTACTAACGAAACGCGATTTCTAGTCCTTCACTATAGCGCTACTCAACAAGGCCAGTACATGGCAGTGTTGAGCTAAAGTACGAAATGAATCAGTAGTATTTGAATCTCGAATCCAAAGAGAGCACTAGTGTAAATCTAAGTGGGGCGGATCTGCAGTAGTGTTGAGTTAGAATATTAGTGTTCTAAGTTAGAATATTCACGAATATTCGAAAAAAAGAATTTGTAGTACTATAGCGAATATATTCGTATTGTATAATATTCGTCTTTTTCGCACCATTGGATCTGAGTAAAATACTGAAAAGCAGAATACTGAAGAAATAATCCTAATACATAAAACATAACATTTATTGATATGCTAATAAAATCCTAGATAATGTGTGCAACAACTGTATACTGGGATGGACAAGGAATGTAGCCACTAGTAGCAGTGGTCAATGGTCACCCCAGTAACAAATACAAAGATAATTAAAGTGCACAGCGGCACTGAGTAGGTAACCAGTGTGTCCTACCGGTACCCAGGGAAGGTCGTCAGAAGCTTCACCGCACGATGTAATAATAGTAGTTCATCCTGTATGGATAGACGGATAAATCACAGGGGGAAAGAATACAACGGCTGACAGTAGAACACATGCGTGTAGGGTCCCTAGGGTATTCCCTATAGCTGTCTAACCGTAGACCCTGATACTAAAAGTGTGGTAGCAGCCTGGCCACAGGGCACTCGTCCTTGAAAGGACGACCCTGTCTGGAACCTGTCCCTAACTCTGGAAACTGTATGTCCCTAAATATGCATAGGCAAGATCCCTACATGCATGTTTCGCTGCCGGGACATGCGGCAGTTCATCAGGGGAGATGATTAGCAATCAGGCAAGTCGATCCTGGATGAAGCGGTCAAGCCTGCAGACCAAGTGTGACACGGTCAGTCATATGGTCAGGAGGTGCATGATGATAGTCAACCCCTCCAAGGGCTACCTCATAGGTAAGAGGTTACAGGTAAATGCAGTATGCAGATGAGAGTGACTGCATATGGGACGCCAACTAACCTGGTGTACCCACCTTATTTAAATACACCTCGTTTCCCGTCGCTGCCGTCCATAATAGAGGCCAATGGGCGCGTCTGCCCGCTTGCACGTGAGCGCGGCGCATGCGCTCATCACAGGGTGGAAACGAGGCCTGCAGCGCAGGAAGGGTGCGTGATACGAGACGCACTCCTGCGCATGCGCGAACTCGCATTAGGTATCACGAGATCGCGGGAGCTGTGCAGAGCAGCAAAAGAGATAGGAAGCAACATAGGTATCGATTACTTCATAATATTCTGCAAAGTACAAACGATCGGACATACGGAAGTACAGCCGAATATGTCAAACCACAATCGGTTCTAATTTAAAGATATTTGTGGCTTTTAATCCTGTGTTGGATAAGTGCAGCTAGAACATAGTGGAACAAACGAAAAGACAAGTCAGAGTAGGTAGTCATGAGAGATATGTTGAAATCCCATGTGGGGTCATAGTCAATGGTGATAATAGACCTAGAGACTATTGATACAGAGTTAAGATACTAATGAATAATATCAAAAAGAGGTACAAACTACGTGCATAATGTTTTTACTACAAAAAGAAAGTACATACTACACGTACATACTACACGTATATACAACGCCTCGGTGTACATAATAATTTACTGCTCACAGAAAGATGATTAGTACAGAATAGTGACGGCTAGATCAATTACTGCCAGGTAAACTGGTACAGACGGCAAAAAGACTAACAAAAGGTCGATTCTACAAAAAGCAGCTATAATTCAGCTGCTCATTAAGACCATTAGGTGTAACAGTCCTCAAAAGGAATATCCAACGTGACTCCCGTTGTAGAGGGATCTTATCCCAATCACCACCTCTTTTGGGGGGACTGACAACTTCAATGCCCATGACTTTAATGGCCTTGGGATTGCCTTGGTGCAAGTCACAGACATGACGGGCCACTGGGGTATCGCGACGCTTATCAATATCCAAGAGGTGCTCTCCTATGCGTCTGCGCAACTCGCGCTTAGTCTTGCCGATGTATTCCTTTTGGCAAATACATGTGATTTTATATATCACCCCAGCTGTTCTGCATGAAATGAAATCTTTAATCTCAAAATTACGTTTGAGATTAGTGCTGTGGAAGATTTTTCCTTGGTCAATGTTGCCACAGGCCACACATCCACTGCATCTGAAAGAACCCACGGGGCGACGGCTCAGCCACGTACTAGGTCGGGTTGGTGGTGCAAGATGACTATGCACCAATAAGTCCTTGAGACTTTGGCCTCTTCTGAACGTCACCTGTGGGTATTCATGCAGGACTTCTCGGACATCTGGGTCCATAAGTAGGATGGGCCAGTGTCGTGCCAAAATCTCTCTAGATTCTTTGGCAGAGCCGTCAAAAGTAGTGATGAATCTCACCTTCTTCTCACCCTCCTGTCTAGTCTTGGGGGTAAGTAAGGTCTCTCTAGCGGTATTGACTGCTCGCTGAAAGGCTCCTCTCAGTACCTTATCAGGGTAACCCCTAGCCCTAAACCTTAGTCGAAGGTCGGCTGCCTGATGTAAGAACTCTTGTTCATCAGAACAATTCCTGCGTAAATGCAGGTATTGTCCGTAGGGTATACCTCTTTTTAGTGGCAGTGGATGGCTACTCTGCCAATGTAGGACTGAGTTAGTGGCCGTGATCTTACGAAATGCGGGCACACTGGCATTCAAAAAGTTTGTGGACTTTCTCAATGTAAACACCATTGGCCTCCGTTTCACTTATGAGGCTAATGATAGTTCCCTTCCTTTTTTGGATGTCCGCATCTCCAAGAAGCCTGGAGGTGAGCTCTCTACAACTGTCTTTCGTAAGATCACGGCCACTAACTCAGTCCTACATTGGCAGAGTAGCCATCCACTGCCACTAAAAAGAGGTATGCCCTACGGACAATACCTGCGTTTACGCAGGAATTGTTCTGATGAACAAGAGTTCTTAAATCAGGCAGCCGACCTTCGACTAAGGTTTAGGGCTAGGGGTTACCCTGATAAGGTACTGAGAGGAGCCTTTCAGCGAGCAGTCAATACCGCTAGAGAGACCTTACTTACCCCCAAGACTAGACAGGAGGGTGAGAAGAAGGTGAGATTCATCACTACTTTTGACGGCTCTGCCAAAGAATCTAGAGAGATTTTGGCACGACACTGGCCCATCCTACTTATGGACCCAGATATCCGAGAAGTCCTGGAAGAATACCCACAGGTGACGTTCAGAAGAGGCCAAAGTCTCAAGGACTTATTGGTGCATAGTCATCTTGCACCACCAACCCGACCTAGTACGTGGCTGAGCCGTCGCCCCGTGGGTTCTTTCAGATGCAGTGGATGTGTGGCCTGTGGCAACATTGACCAAGGAAAAATCTTCCACAGCACTAATCTCAAACGTAATTTTGAGATTAAAAATTTCATTTCATGCAGAACAGCTGGGGTGATATATAAAATCACATGTATTTGCCAAAAGGAATACATCGGCAAGACTAAGCGCGAGTTGCGCAGACGCATAGGAGAGCACCTCTTGGATATTGATAAGCGTCGCGATACCCCAGTGGCCCGTCATGTCTGTGACTTGCACCAAGGCAATCCCAAGGCCATTAAAGTCATGGGCATTGAAGTTGTCAGTCCCCCCAAAAGAGGTGGTGATTGGGATAAGATCCTTCTACAACGGGAGTCACGTTGGATATTCCTTTTGAGGACTGTTACACCTAATGGTCTTAATGAGCAGCTGAATTATAGCTGCTTTTTGTAGAATCGACCTTTTGTTAGTCTTTTTGCCGTCTGTACCAGTACCTGGCAGTAATTGATCTAGCCGTCACTATTCTGTACTAATCATCTTTCTGTGAGCAGTAAATTATTATGTACACCGAGGCGTTGTATATACGTGTAGTATGTACGTGTAGTATGTACTTTCTTTTTGTAGTAAAAACATTATGCACGTAGTTTGTACCTCTTTTTGATATTATTCATTAGTATCTTAACTCTGTATCAATAGTCTCTAGGTCTATTATCACCATTGACTATGACCCCACATGGGATTTCAACATATCTCTCATGACTACCTACTCTGACTTGTCTTTTCGTTTGTTCCACTATGTTCTAGCTGCACTTATCCAACACAGGATTAAAAGCCACAAATATCTTTAAATTAGAACCGATTGTGGTTTGACATATTCGGCTGTACTTCCGTATGTCCGATCGTTTGTACTTTGCAGAATATTATGAAGTAATCGATACCTATGTTGCTTCCTATCTCTTTTGCTGCTCTGCACAGCTCCCGCGATCTCGCGATACCTAATGCGAGTTCGCGCATGCGCAGGAGTGCGTCTCGTATCACGCACCCTTCCTGCGCTGCAGGCCTCGTTTCCACCCTGTGATGAGCGCATGCGCCGCGCTCACGTGCAAGCGGGCAGACGCGCCCATTGGCCTCTATTATGGACGGCAGCGGCGGGAAACGAGGTGTATTTAAATAAGGTGGGTACACCAGGTTAGTTGGCGTCCCATATGCAGTCACTCTCATCTGCATACTGCATTTACCTGTAACCTCTTACCTATGAGGTAGCCCTTGGAGGGGTTGACTATCATCATGCACCTCCTGACCATATGACTGACCGTGTCACACTTGGTCTGCAGGCTTGACCGCTTCATCCAGGATCGACTTGCCTGATTGCTAATCATCTCCCCTGATGAACTGCCGCATGTCCCGGCAGCGAAACATGCATGTAGGGATCTTGCCTATGCATATTTAGGGACATACAGTTTCCAGAGTTAGGGACAGGTTCCAGACAGGGTCGTCCTTTCAAGGACGAGTGCCCTGTGGCCAGGCTGCTACCACACTTTTAGTATCAGGGTCTACGGTTAGACAGCTATAGGGAATACCCTAGGGACCCTACACGCATGTGTTCTACTGTCAGCCGTTGTATTCTTTCCCCCTGTGATTTATCCGTCTATCCATACAGGATGAACTACTATTATTACATCGTGCGGTGAAGCTTCTGACGACCTTCCCTGGGTACTGGTAGGACACACTGGTTACCTACTCAGTGCCGCTGTGCACTTTAATTATCTTTGTATTTGTTACTGGGGTGACCATTGACCACTGCTACTAGTGGCTACATTCCTTGTCCATCCCAGTATACAGTTGTTGCACACATTATCTAGGATTTTATTAGCATATCAATAAATGTTATGTTTTATGTATTAGGATTATTTCTTCAGTATTCTGCTCCTTAATTCAGATAAACCAGAGCGCAGACACACCCTGATCTGACCTCTTTACTTTACCTTTGATTTTTAAAATACTGAAAACTCATATCCGATGGTATATTCTAACCACCCGCCATTCCCATGGTGACAGCCAGGACGCTTGTAGGGGCGTAGTGTGTCGACGGCAAATAACTAAGACGAATATTCTAAAATACGGATATATTCGATATCGTACTATGTATTTGTTTTTTAGAATATTCGTCATCGTCTTTCATACTAGTCCAAATCCAATGATAAGATTGAATTCGCGTTTTTTCATTTGAAAATCGGGAGTACCTGATCACATGATTATGTAAGTTCATGAGAGTACAACGGTTTTTGTTTGAAGTCGTGTGTGCGATTATTAGCTATATCGATACAAATTTTTATTTTTTCCCAATATGAACAGCACTGTTTGTGTGACAGTTAAAAGTAGATATACTATTTGAATATTTGCACTCAACAATACATTACATTATCCCTTATATCATCTACCGGCACAGGGTGTACTGATCCTGCGTAGGTCACACTACAATAAGGGCTCGTTCACACGACCGTATGTCTTTTTCAGTGTTTTGCGGGCCGTTTTTTCGCGGATCCGTTTTTTTGTTTCAGTAGTGTTTCCGTTTCGTTTCTGTTTTTCCGTTCTGTTTTTCTGTATGGCATATACAGTATACAGTAACTACATACAAAAAATTGGGCTGGGCATAAGATTTTCAATAGATGGTTCTGCAAAAACGGAACAGATACGGAAGACATACGGATGCGTTTCCGTATGTGTTCCATTTTTTTGCGGACCCATTGACTTGAATGGAGCCACGGAACGTGATTTGCGGGCAATAATAGGACATGTTCCATCTTTCAATGGAACGGAAAAACGGAAATACGGAAACACATTCAGTTTTTTTTTTGGAAACATTGAAATGAACGGTTCCGTATACGGACCGTATACAGAACGCAAAAAACGTTTGTGTGAACGAGCCCTAAATGCTATAAAAGCTGCTGTCTGTGTTGTGTTGTACTTTTACACTTGCGGCAGGACGGATCCGACAGGCTCTTCATCCTGTCGGATCCATTCTTCCGCTATGTCACCGTGCCGCCGGACTGCCGCTCTGTCCCCAATGACTATAATGGGGGCGGGGGCCGGAGCTACGGCGCAGCATGGCAGTGCACGGCGAGAGATCGCCGGACTAAAAGTACTGCATGTCTGACTTTTTAGTCCGGCGATCTCTCCCCGTGCACTGCCGTGCGGCGCCGTAGCTCCGCCCCCATTATAGTCAATGAGGACTGAGCAGCAGTCAATACAGAAACTGACTAACTGCTATTTGGATTAAATATAGGCCTCACACACTGTCTAGAAATAAGTGTAAAAAATATAACAAAGGGCGTACTGCAAACTTTCTTAACCTGGGGTGGGGCACCAAACCTAGTGTGTAATGGGAAACCGGAAGAACAAAGGCTCTTTACATAGACTGATTAACATTCGGTCTGGCCTCTATAATATACATTTTATCTTAGTGTTTTAATGGCTAGGTTTTCCACCTTTCTGCTACATTTTTTCATTAGTGCCCAGACTAATTCTATGGGGTTATTTAAATTTTTTTTATAATATTATGATGTGTATTATTAATAAAATAAATATAATTTATCATTGATTTGAATTAAAATCTGTGTACTTTGGTGATTTATCTTTACATGTACTGTACCAATAGTTGTTTTTAAAAGGCAAGAGGCTCACTGCTCAACCCTAGCAAAAGAAAGTACAACTACTGTATATGCAGTATGCCCTTTGTTGGTACAGTGGTTTCCTTGGAGAACAATGAATGGAGAATCTGGGGGATGGGTGAGCTCATTGTACAGAACCTGGGTTAATTGAAATTCAATGCCATAGTCTTTGAATTCTGTCCCGTCAGTCTACAGTCTATTCTGTCTACTGCTATAGAGAGAGAGACATTTTAGGTTGACACAGAGGAGTCTAAAATGTATTTACCCAATTAAAATATATATATAAAAAAATATATTTTTAACTATAATTATAAAGTCCTGATTGTAAAATCCACACCAATTGTACTGATGTAACTTTGCATGTATGAGTCATCTTCGAATCTAAGGAGAATGCAAATTTTCATTGGTTCCACAAGTCAGTTGTCAGCTACTGTACTGTCAATTATTGCCCCCTTCAACCACCCTTCATATGTTTTTATAGGGAAAAGAAAGATGCTTGCTGTCAGTGAATGAGCACAATCTACTCTACAGCCCAAGACTGAAATCAACCTCATTACAAGAGAGCTCTTACCCAGTGCAACGAGCCCTGCACCGGTTTTAGTGGGTTGTGAACAAGCAGTGTCCAATTCACTGACAGCAAGCAGAGATGTAAATAAACTGCAAGTACTGCAACATGTTGCCGTTTATTTTTAGTGTTTATTAAATATTACCCTGATAACCATATCCAGACAAATGTATAAGTAACATTTTGCTCTAAAGCCGGTAACACAGGTCAATTTATTTTTGGCATAATACCACTGATGCCAAAAATAGAAAAAATATTACCTGTCCTATTGTTGTCCGTTTGGCAGACAAGAACATGCAGTTATTGAAATGGCTGTCTGGGCAGTTACGCTATTTGCATAACGCACAGGGAAGCCTTACGTGTTTTTCAGATACACCATTAACGCGCCATGCAAAACACACAACGGTCGTGTGCATGTAGTCTAAGGCCCCTTGCACACGATTGTATGCCCTCCCAGACATAGGGTCCATGAGTATGCCATATGTCCCGGAGCGGCATACAACGTGCGCACGGTTACCGATACTTGTTGTTGTAGGTCCTGACACGGCTGAGTTATGTGTGGGCTGTATACTACGGTGTTACCATGTACCTACTGCTGTCTGCTCTGCTGTCTGTCCTGATCCAGATGAGTTTGACCCTGGCCTTACAACACAATTATAAAATTACACCGTAATATAACATTTAAAAAAACAAAAGCATGCATTATCACAAATAAAACAGGTATTTATTGCCTACAAAAACAAAAAAAATGGCCTCTAGGGCAATCAATTGTTACAACACGGTCCTCAACTAAACAGCAAAAATGTCCATCTTCATGGATTTAACTATTGCCATTTTACATATATGCCAAAGAGTCAGTTTCTGTATTGTTCAAACTCTGCTTGCTGTGACCAGTGAGAAGCAAATCAGCACTGATATCGAGGCCGTGTGTGAGGCCTATATTTAATCCAAATAGCAGTTAGTCAGTTTCTGTATTGTTCAAACTCTGCTTGCTGTGACCAGTGAAAACGAAAAAAAAAACGGAACACATACGGAAACGCATCCGTATGTCTTCCGTATCTGTTCCGTTTTTGCAGAACCATCTATTGAAAATCTTATGCCCTGCACAATTTTTTCTATGTAATTACTGTATACTGTATATGCCATATGCAAAAACGGAACGGAAAAACGGAAACGAAACGGAAACACTACTGAAACAAAAAAAGGGATCCGGGAAAAACGGCCCGCAAAACACTGAAAAAGACATACGGTCGTGTGAACGAGCCCTTATTGTAGTGTGACCTACGCAGGATCAGTACACCCTGTGTCGGTAGATGATATAAGGGATAATGTAATGTATTGTTGAGTGCAAATATTCAAATAGTATATCTACTTTTAACTGTCACACAAACAGTGCTGTTCATATTGGGAAAAAATAAAAATTCGTATAGATATAGCTAATAATCGCACACACGACTTCAAACAAAAACCGTTGTACTCTCGTGAACTTACATAATCATGTGATCGGGTATTCCCGATTTTCAAATGAAAAAACACGAATTAAATCTTAACTTTGGATTTGGACTAGTATGAAAGACAATGCGAATATTCTAAAAAACAAATACATAGTAGGATATCGAATATATCCGTATTTTAGAATATTCATTTTAGTTATTTGCCGTCGACACACTACGCCCCGACAAGCGTCCTGGCCGTCACCATGGGAATGCCGGGTAGTTAGAATATACCATCAGATATGAGTTTTCAGTATTTTACTCAGATCTGATGGTGCAAAAAAGACGAATATTATACAATACGAATATATTCGCTATAGTACTATAAATTCGTTCTAACTTAGAATATTCACGAATAGTGTAAAAAACGCTTAACATCGCTAGCGCTCCCACTGGAATCGCGTGAGTGCGTAGTGATATCGAATTTAAATTGTAAACTCCAAGCATCTAAATAGACCATTGAGAAAATTCAGGGTGCAATGTTGGTTTGTGAACACCAGATGGTGTTATAATTTTACATAAAGAGTAAAATTATAAATCAGTAACGATTCTCATTACTGATTTATAATTTCCTCTTTATGTTGGATAGTTTATGTTATGCAACAAATAGGCAATTACATATGCGCGTGAATCTCGTCTCATAAGAGCTGTATACTAATGCTGACTGCAGTTCCATGCGCCATCTGGTGTTCACAAACCAACATTGTACTCTGAATTTTCTCAATGGTTTATTTAGACGCTTCGGGTTTACGATATAAATTCGATATCGCTATGCGCTCACGCGATTCCAGTGGGAGCGCTAGTGATGCTGTATCTGTAGTCCAACCACTTTACAAATCACTAGTCAGACCACACATGGAGTACTGTGTACAGTTCTGGGCTCCTGTGAACAAGGCAGACATAGCAGAGCTGGAGAGGGTTCAGAGGAGGGCAACTAAAAGTAATAACTGGAATGGGGCAACTACAGTACCCTGAAAGATTATCAACATTAGGGTTATTCATTTTAGAAAAAAGACGACTGAGGGGAGATCTAATAACTATGTATAAATATATCAGGGGTCAGTACAGAGATCTATCCCATCATCTATTTATCCCCAGGGCTGTGACTGTGACGAGAGGACATCCTCTGCGTCTGGAGGAAAGAAGGTTTGTACACAAACATAGAAAAGCATTCTTTACGGTAAGAGCAGTGAGACTATGGAACTCTCTGCCTGAGGAGGTGGTGATGGTGATACAATAAAATAATTCAAGAGGGGCCTGGATGTATTTCTGGAGTGTAATAATATTACAGGCTATAGCTACTAGAGAGGGATTGTTGATCCAGGTAGTTATTCCGATTGCCTGATTAGAGTCAGGAAGGAATTTTCCCCCCCTTAAGTGGGGAAAATTGGCTTGTACCTCACAGTTTTTTTTTTTTGCCTTCCTCTGGATCAACTTGCAGGATAACAGGCCGAACTGGATGGACAAATATCTTTTTTCGGCCTTATATACTATGTTACTATGTTACCACCATCATGTTTTGTGATTGCCCGTTACACCTAAAGATGCCATGTAGCTGGTCAAACATGTTAGGGGGCAATTGTTAGGTTTTAACACTTTTAATATACTAAATGCGAAAACACTGGGTAAAACTGACATGGAAAAGTACTTATAAATGTTATTTGACAGTAGTGATGGATGAACATCGGCCGGGATGGTTCGCGAACGCGATCGCGTGAACACGGTCAAATGTTCGCGAACCACAAGTTCGCGGCGGTCCACATTCACTTTAAAGGCAGGCGAACCTGGAATACCTTCAGGTCATATTTGCAGCCACCAAATACTTATAGAAGTACACAAATAGTCCCACAACATGGACAGTGACATACCAGATGTATTATTCGAATTTGCGATTTCCATTCATTATTTTTTTCAATGCGAAATATTGGCAATGTAATTTTCGCCTATGCGCATGCGCAAAATAGGCGCGGCCTACTACAGCAACTGGGTTTCCACCAGACCGAAGTTCGATGCGATCAGAAAAGATGGTTGTCAACAATTTTCGCGACGTTGAGGAAGAATTTCTGATCACTGTAAGTAATTTGACATTAAAACAGTGTATTTGATTACATTTCACATGCATGTTATAACAATCGCTCTGTAAACACTCGATCTGTATATGCAGATCGAGTGTTTAAAAAAAGCGCCATTGTGAAAATCCCTAATGATGCAATGTATTTTTTCGGGGTACACACAACTTCACATTTTATAAGGTCTCATGAGATATTAGTGATTAGTGCACTAAGTATTGTTGTGAGAACTTGCCACTCCAGTACAGGCCCCAAAAATTAGCCAATAGGCATTCACCTGACAGCACACAACTTTGTAGGATTCTGTGGCTGGAGGGACACTAGGCGGTCACTGGATAAAAATGTAACTGTCGGCCAGTACAGGCCCCAAAAATTAGCCAATAGGCATTACCTGACAGCAAAGAACTTTGGATTCTGTGGCTGGAGGTACATTAGGTGGTCACAGGATAAAAATTTAACTGTCGGCCAGTACAGGTCCCAAAAATTAGCCAATAGGCGTTCACCTGACAGCAAAGAACTTTGGATTCTGTGGCTGGAGGTTCATTAGGCGGTCACAGGATAAATATGTAACTGTAGGCCAGTACAGGCCCCAAAAATTAGCCAATAGGCATTCACCTGACAGCAAAGAATTTGGGAATCTGTGACTGGAGGAACATTAGGCGGTCACAGGAGAAATATGTAACTGTCGGCCAGTACAGGCCACAAAAATAAGCCAATAGGCGTTCACCTGACAGCAAAGAACTTTGGATTCTGTGGCTGGAGGTACATTAGGCGGGCACAAGATAAAAATGTAACTGTCGGCCAGTACAGGCCCCAAAAATTTGCCAATAGGCGTTCACCTGACAGCAAAGAACTTTGGATTCTGTGGCTGGAGCTACATTAGACGGTCACAGGATAAAAATGTAACTGTCGGCCAGTACAGGCCCCAAAAATTAGGCATTAAACAGACATAAAAGGCCTTTTATGCCACTGTATTTACCTAAGACAGGGACCATTATTTGTTCTGGGTGGTGGCGGATATTTGTAGGCTGTCATGAGGAAATTCAATCAAACATGGTCGACTCATCACATGTGTTGAATTCCTCCGAGATCTATGCCTCATTCATTTTTAGAAATGTGAGGTAGTCCACACTGTCATGAGCTAGGCGAGTGCGCTTATCGGTCACGATCACCCCTGTTACGCTGAACGTCCTTTCGGACAGGACACTGGATGAGGGACCATTAACCCAATGTAGTCGGATACCTGTTGGTCTAGGCGTTCCCTGAGGCTGGATCCGGAGGACGGCTGTCGATGGGTTGGCTGCAAGAATGATCTCATATCCGAAGTGACCAACACATCTTCAAACTGCCCTCTTCTTCCATGCGCTGTTGGATTGGTACCCGCAACTGTTTCTCTGTGAGTGGAAATTCCTCTGCCAGCACCTGCAAAAGCAGAATGCAGCATTTCTTGAATCAAGGCCTGGAAGTGCTGCATTCTGACAGTCCTCTGTGATGGTGGTAACATTTCCGCCATTTTGTGTTTGTACCGGGGGTCTAAGTAAGTTGCCACCCATTACTGGTCCTTGCCCTTTATGCTTTTTATACGGGGGTCCCTCTTAAAACACTGGAGCATGAAGGCCCCCATTTACACTAAACTGGAAGCGGTGGAGTGCCCTGGCTTCTGCTCATCATCCAGGATAATGTCGTTCTCGTTCTCCTCCCCCCAGCCGTGGACAACACCAGGGATCCCAGATATGTTTAAAGCATGCTCTTCCTGCTCCTCCTCTGATTGGTACCATTGTTGCACACCATTTTACCAACTGTCAAATTGAGCGGGGTTAGCCACTGATCTGCCTGTGACCGCAAAGCTGAAAGAGTGCAGGATCGGTGTGGCTCTTGGCTTCCAGACACAACAGATGCAGCACAGCATGGCAACGTCTCACCTGGCACGTCGAATAGGTTCTGGGTATCTTGGGGGGCGCAGCGGAAGAGAGGGTAGCAGCGGAAAAGGAGGAGTCAGCCGAGGAGGAGAGGGAGGATGGAGTAGGAGGAGGAGAAGAAGAGGCAGGCCTGCATGCAATCCGTGGCGGTAACACCAAATCTAAACGGGTGCCACGTTTGAATGCTTGACGGCCGTCAGAAGGTTCACCCAGTGGGCAGTAAAATTATGTACCTTCCCTGCCCGTGTTTGCTAGACCACGTGTCTGTGGTCAGATGTATCTTGGCACCGACACTGTGTGCCAGAGATACATTCACTTGCCGCTGAACGTGGCCATATAGCTCTGGGATGCCCTTCTGGGAGAAATATTTCCTTCCGGGGACCTTCCATTGCGGTGTTCCAATGGCCACAAATTTTCTAAAGGCCTTCGAGTCCACCAGTTTATATGGCGGTAGTTGGTGGGCTAGCAGTTCTGACAAGCCAGCGGTCAGCCGTTGGGCAAGAGGGTTATCTAGCGTCATCTTTTTTTTTCGCTCGAACATTTGGGGCAAGGAAGCCTGCCTTTTGCCAGATGAATGCGACCATGGCACGGTGGAAGGTGGAGTGGAGGATAATTGGGAGGAGAGAGGAGAAGGAGAAGAGGCAGGACGGTGAGCACCGAGTGTGGCTTTGTGGGCTCTGACGGTGTTGCTCCTACCGGGTTCGGTGATGGGAGGCCAGGTGCCTTCTTAAGGCGGTCGTCCCTAGGTGAGTGTTGGGCTTACCACGACTTATGCGTTGACAGCACAGGCTGCAGATGGCAACACTATTGTCAGCAGCGGACACATTAAAAAAAGCCCACACTGCGGAGCCATGTGCCGGCATCCTGGGAGCGCCAGAAGTGACCGTGCATGGTGGATCTTTCGTTCCAGATACATTAGCAGTCTGCTTTTGCCTCCTGTGCACTGTAAGTTCTGCCTGCTTTCCTCCCTATCTGCTGCTCCGTCTCTCCCTCTGAACTCTCCTCCTCTTCCTTTCTTGTGGGTACCCACGTGACGTCCATTGACACGTCATCATCGGATTCATCACCTTCACCACCACTGACATTAGAGATCTCGGAGTAAGCAGCAACAGCGGGGACCACGATCCTTAGGCTGATCTTGGTACTGTCGTCAGACTGCTGGGTGGCGACCGTTGATACCTCCTCTTTCTGATCCGATGCCAAGAATGGCTGCGCATCGGTAAGGTCTTGGAATGTATGGGAAAATAATTCCTCTGACTCGAGTGGAGGGGTTATGGTGGTGGTGGTGTATTTGGGGGTGCACACAGCAGAGAGTGAAGAGGGTGCAGATACAGAGGATGAGGAGGGTGCAGAAGCGGAAGGCTGAGTGAGCCTCTAAACCAAGTCTGGTGCGTCCTTTCCTGGTGCACCTGCCCGACCCCTACCCCCCTGCGGAATGGCCTGCCTCTTCCTCTGCCTGTCATTTTCAAAATGACCCTGTGACAAAAGTCCCTATAGAAGAGCAGTATTTGTGGAAGAAGGTATATTACACCCCTGCATCAATCTGTTTTTAGGGGGGGGAAACTGGTAAATCACACCAGTAGAAATTATTTCTTCAAATAGTGTTTTTCACTGTGTGTAGATGCGGTAACGCAGCAAAACCGCAGACAAATGCTGCGCTACCTAAATGCACTATATAGAACGTATATTATTGGTAAATAACACCCCTGCCTCAATCAGGTTTTTTGGGGGGCAACTGGTAAATCACACCACTAGAAATTATTGGTTCCAATAGCGTTTGGCACTCTGTGTAGCTGCAGAACCGTACACAACTGCTGCACAATACAATTGCAATATAATATACTTTCTATGTTAGAATGTATATTATAAGTATATTACACCCCTCCGTATGTCACACCTATCGATAGCACACCTATACCAGTCCTTAAAAGTACTTTTGTGGCCCTATTAGCTAGCGATTTGTGTCCCTAACAGTCTGTCCCTGCTCCACACAGCAACCTCTCCCTACACTGGCAAAAGACTGAATGTAAAGTGGCGCCCAGATCAGGTTTATTTTTAAGGAAGGGGGTATGTCCATGTGCTGAAACGTCTCAATTGGCTGTCCTGTACCACCTGATGGATGTCTCATGGGTCAAAGTTCTTCACAATGTAAAAGAATATGGCGGGCGCGAATATCGCCATATGTTCGCATGTTCCGCAAATTGCGAACACGCAAGGTTTGCCGCAAAACAACTGCTGGGCGAACCGCAAGGCCATCTCTATTTGACAGTAAACTGATGGAGAGACCTTCTTTCCTCTAGATGCAGAGGATGTCCCCTCATCATAGTGCAGTGGTACGTGGGGATAATATTCTGTATTTGTTTGTGACGCCAATTGCAGTGTGCGCAGGGTACTACCCCAGGGCCCTTCTAAGGTGTTATAACGCACGTCCCAGATTAGGAATGCCAGAGTGCTGTAATGGCCTATAATGTCCTTATAGTTTGGTAGTAGTCGTGTCACGGTATCTCCTACCTGGGTACGGCTGGACTCCTGGATTCCTGGCTAATAGAGGAACTTGGCAGAATAAACAATGTCTAGACCTTTAGATGAAGTTCAAATGTTTCTTTACTTGAAATAACTTGCATCTAAGCGGTATACAGCTTTGGTCTCTTGGTCCCAGCAGGTATTGGCAATCATTGGCAGGAATGAGTACTTCTGCTTTAAATGTGGAGCTTGCAGGGTAAAACGTCTGCTTGGTAGCTCTGTAACTGTGGCAGGATTAGCTTTTGCACTTATCTGCTACCTTCTGCTGTATGGGGACAGACTAGCTGAGGAGGAATAGGCTTCTCCTAGGCACCGGACTTATCTCACAGATGGATTCTCAGGGGATGCTGTCTTCCTGGAACTCTGGAGTTTGTCTGTAGTTTCTGCTTTCTTCATCCAGCAGAGCGGAAGGTGCTCTAGCTGGGATATATATGGACATGTCTCAGCTGAGACTATGTCCTTGCTGTCCTCCCTAAGAAGGGAAACTTCACACACCACACACACACACACCCTACCCCTAGCAGGGGTTGGGCTACACTCCCTCTAACTTCCTTCTCCACCCATGCTGCAGGATGTGGGACCAGCCCACCTCTCCACAGAGGGGGAGTTAAGCTGGAATAATCCATTCCAGCTCAGATACACTAAACTATAACACGTACCTGCCAATGCGTTGCTGCCAGCTACTGGTAACCAGTCAAATTACATAAACAATTGCATTTAACATAGATTTATATGCACATTTGTGGAAGACATAATGTAAATTACATCAGATGACAGTAGAAAGGCTCTTAGGAGATAGTAGCAGGGTAGAGGAGTGTTACAATAGTCCTGGGGATAAATAGATGATGAGAGAGATCTCTGTACTGACCCCTGATGTATTTATACATGGTTATTAGATTTCCCATCAGCCATCTTAGTTGCTTGCCTTTGAAGCCGCTCAAATTCTGCTATATCTTTCTTGTGCATTTGTTCCCAGAATTGTATGCAATACTCTGTGTGTGGTTTGATTAGTAATTTGTAAAGTGGCAGGACTATGTTCTCATTGTGGGTATCTATGCCCGTTTTGATGCAACCCATAATCTTATTAGCCTTGGCAGCAGCTGCCTGACACTGGTTGCTTAACTGTACCAAGCTTTCTGCTTCTATCTCCATCCACTGTGTTATTTCCAGGAAACTGCCGAGAACATCTGATTGATGTGGGTGCCAGGAGTTGGACCCTCACCAATCTGATATTGATCATCTTTAGGATAGGCCATCAATATCTAGAGTGGAAAATGCCTTTGAGGACTTCCAAATTATCTGTGTAGACAATCACATTTTGCCCACCTGCAGACTGCACTAGGGCGAGTTTAGGACCTTACTCATGTGATTTATACAATGAACTTAGTAATAAAATAGTATGAATCTGGATAGAGATGGGTCACATAAAAATATAAAAAAATGGGATTGGTTTATTTACATGGTGAAGATCGGTCAGGAGACTCCAAATTGGAAAAACAAAAAAAAAGGATGTAAATGAGCTAAACGACTACATGAGCATATCAGTTAAAACACATAGTAGTCCCAGAAACATGAAGAATCAGCTTATGAAATATCTTAGATGAGAAAAAATAAAAAACTGGAGACAGCACGTCCAAAGTGATGGAATTTAATCCGGTTGCATCCGGCTTAAATTCCATCACTTTGGACGTGCTGTCTCCAGTTTTTTATTATTTCTCATCTCTTGTTATGTACGCTGGATTGGGGGTATTTTTACCACCCCCCGGAGACGTGCACCCACTGCACTGATACTAAGGCGTGCTGTTTATCCCTGTTTTTCACTTATGAAATATGTTGTCAGCCATCCAAAAAAGTCTCACACCTGTAAAAAAAAAGGTGACGCACCAAGATCTTGGTGAAAATAAATTACTCCTTTTTAGAGCTACAGTTGCAAGAAAAAGTATGTGAACCCTTTGGAATGATATGGATTTCTGCACAAATTGGTCATAAAATGTGATCTGATATTTATCTAAGTCACAACAATAGACAATCACAGTCTGCTTAAACTAATAACACACAAAGAATTAAATGTTATCATGTTTTGATTGAACACACCATGTAAACATTCACAGTGCAGGTGGAAAAGGTATGTGAACCCTTGGATTTAATGTCTGGTGTGAATCGCTTTCTTGAGGTCATGCCACAGCATCTCAATTGGGTTGAGGACAGGACTCTGACTGGGCCACTCCAGAAAGCGCATTTTCTTCTGTTTAAGCCATTCTGTTGTTGGTTTACTTCTATGCTTTGGGTCGTTGTCCTGTTGCAACACCCATCTTCTGTTGAGCTTCAGCTGGTGGACAGATGGCCTTAAGTTCTCCTGAAAAACGTCTTGATAAACTCGGGAATTCATTTTTCCTTCGATGATAGCAATCCGTCCAGGCCCTGACGCAGAAAAGCAGTCCCAAACCATGATGCCCCCACCACCATACTTCATAGTTGGGATGAGGTTTTGATGTTGGTGTGCTGTGCCTATTTTTCTCCACCGATAGTGTTGTGTGTTTCTTCCAAACAACTCAACTTTGGTTTCATCTGTCCACAGAATATTTTGCCAGTACTGCTGTGGAACATCCAGGTGCTCTTATGCAAACTGTAAACGTGCAGCAATGGGTTTTTTTGGACAGCGGTGGCTTCCTCTGTGGTATCCTCCCATGAAATCCATTCTTGTTTAGTGTTGTATGTATCGTAGATTCGTTAACATGGATGTTAGCATATGCCAGAGACTTTTGTAAGTCTTTAGCCGACACTCTAGGATTCTTCTTCACCTCATTGAGCAGTCTGCGCTGTGCTCTTGCAGTCAGGGAGAATTGCAGCAGTGCTGAACTTTCTCCATTTATAAACAATTTGTCTTACCGTGGACTGATGAACAGCAAGGCTTTTGAAGATACTTTTATAACCCTTTCCGGCTTTATGCAAGTCAACAATTCTTAATCGTAGCTCTTCTGGGATCTCTTTTGTGTGAGGCAGCATTCACATCAGGCAATGCTTCTTGTGAAAAGTAAACCCAGAACTGATGTGTTTTTTTTATAAGGCAGGGGGGCTGTAACCAACACCTCCAATCTCATCTCATTGATTGGACTTCAATTGGCTAAAACCTCACTCCAATTAGCTCTTGGAGATGTCATTAGTCTAGGGGTTCACATACTTTTTCCACCTGCACTATGAATGTTTACATGGTGTGTTCAATAAAAACATGGTAACATTTAATTCTTTGTGTGTTATTAGTTTAAGCAGTCTGTGATTGTCTATTGTTGTGACTTACATGAATATCAGAATCACAGAGTGTCATATAATATGCTGAAGAGCTATCATCATTATGTCACAGAAATTGTAAGCTGTTCAATTAAAATTTAACTTTTAATAGGTAATGTTAATAAAGGTATAATTTTCCAAATTTCTGATATAATTTCACTTGATATTATCAATCTGATATATTTTAACTTGATATTATCAATTGCCAGATTAAAGGTAGAAACAAGACCCACCGTGGACTTCAATGCAGAAGGTCATATGATAAAGAAGGCAAGAGGTGTAGCACTTACAGTTAGATGTTTTCTGAGTGAGATCCGGTGAGGTCAGGAGGAAAAGGTATCCCTATTGATACCCTAAGGTGTCTACCCCTGCCTACAGGCAGAGCACCCGCCCCGAAAGGGGCGACCCCACCTCTCGGTGGCTAAACCCTTTACTTACCCTCACGTGACCCTAAATGTTACCTCACGGTGGGTTCAAATGTTCTCCTCTGTTGGATAGGACAAAGGTATCAGTCCTAAATGATGGAAGTTTTAAGTTGTCCCGACGCGTTTCCCCAAGTCAGTCCTTGGTTCCTCAGGGGACCATGATGGTAAAAATCACGTAGCCGAAGGATGGTGGCTATATGCTGGCAGTGGCTGATGATACGCAGCTACTATGTCTAGAGGCAGGGTTTAAGTAGCAGAATTTTCGCGCCGGATAAACGGTGCCGCCCCTTTTTTTTGAAATAGGGAGTGATTGAAGTCTGCCATGGCCAATCGTTAATGATGCTCCATTATATTAGTAAAGTCATTGGTCTAGGTTCAGGGTGGTGGGATCGTCACATACCTGTCAGCCAGTGCCCGCTTGCTTGCTTCCTACGAGAGCGCCGGTAAGCCTATACGTCATGTCCGGTCATGTGATCGGGAGCTCAACCTCACATGATCACTACTTCCTCTCTGTGGAACGCAAGCGTAGCCGGCTGTGGAACGCATCGTGCGTCACTTGTAATAGTGACTGTGATCAGTCTAATTTCACCACCGGAACTATAGAGACCCTGCAATTATATGTAGAAACTAAATTGGAATACTGATGGTAATAATTAGATATCTCGAATTGATATATAATATAGGGCGATATATAAGACTTGTGAACCTATTCCGGTTCAGATATGTTCTGGAGTCCTGGTCTTTTTAATACATTTATGGATCCTGTGTTCAATAATTAATATAACCGGAGACATAATCGGGAGAGGGGGGGGGGGGAGGAAGAGAAGGGTCAGGATAGAAGGGAGGGAAGGGGGGGGGGGATGGGGGGGGGGGGGGGGATGGGGAAAAATTGGAAAATCATATTAGATGAAACAAGTGTAAGAGATTTGTTCGTTGAGTCCCTGTGGGTAAACTGTTTTCATTCTATGGATCCATTGGGCTTCCTTTCTCAGTATTTTGTTGTCCCAATCCCCACCCCTAGGTGATTGTCTCACTACCTCAACCACCTGAAACTTGAGTGTTTTTGCATCCCCACCATGATATTCGTTGATATGGCGTGCTATCGGTTTATCCCTTTTGTTCCTGATATCCCCTAGATGTTCGCCTACTCTACGCCTAAGTTCACGTTTGGTTTTACCAATATAGTTTAGTGGGCAATCACATGAGCACAAGTATATAACTCCTTGAGTGCGACAGTTAGCAAAATCATAGTTTTGATATGTGATACCTGTGCTGCTGCTACTGAAGGAGTTAGATTTAAGTATGTGTGGGCAACAAACACAGTCACTGCCACATTTGTATGTGCCTGGAGGTCTATTCCCAAGCCAGGTGGGATCACTTCGTGGTCTTTGATAGTGGCTGTGTATTAATCTATCCCGTAATGATCTGCCACGTCTATACGTAATGGCGGGTGTGGTTGGTAAAAATTCCGCTATATCAGGGTCGGAGAGTAAGATACCCCAGTTGTTACTCAGGATATCTCTCACTTTTTGACTTTGTTTGTCAAAGGTACCAATGATTCTTGTAACTGGTTCAGTTTGATTGGAGGGAGTATTTGTAACAAGAAGAGAATGACGGTCTCTCTGGTTTGCATGTTGAAATGCCTCCCTTAGTACCCGATCCGGGTACCCCCGCTGTAGAAACCTATGCCGTAAATCTGCAGATTGTTTGTAGAATGTAGAATGGGATGAGCAGTTCCTCTTCATTCGTAAATACTGCCCCCTGGGGATACCTCGTTTGAGGCTTACTGGGTGGTAGCTATCCCACTGGAGCAAGCTATTGGTCGAAGTGGGTTTCCTATAGGTCTCAGTAAACAGTTGACCCAGATGTTTAGATATACGAACATCAAGGAATGCCAGGGTTTTCTCACTTATTTCCGATGTAAATTTAAGGCCAATCTCATTGACGTTCAGATGTTCCACGAAGTTAGAGAACTCTTTTTTATTTCCATCCCATAAAATAAACACGTCATCGATGTAGCGACCCCAATATATAATATTTGGGGTCCATCGATGACATGATTCATTAAATACCAACGTATCTTCCCACCAGCCCAGGAACAAATTAGCGTAACTGGGCGCACATGGGCTACCCATCGCTGTGCCCCTGAGCTGGTGGTAGAAGCGCGTTTCAAATAAGAAATAATTATGCGACAAAATAAATTCCAGGATTTTGATGACAAAATCTGAATGACGTTGGTATTGGGTACCACGAGTGCTTAGATAGTACTTAATTGCAGAGATTCCACAAGAGTGGGGTATGCTGGTATATAGTGCCTCGACATCTAGAGAGGCTAGATGGATGGTATCTGCAACTTCAATATTCTCAATTTTAAGCAACAGATCTGTGGTATCTCTAATGTGGGATGGCAAGGAGAAAACAAAAGGTCTTAACACCCTATCAATATATGAGCTGACGCCATGTGTCAGGGAATCCACACCAGAGACTATTGGACGTCCCTTCAATGGTGGATACCCCTTGTGGATTTTGGGGAGCGCATAGAAGGTTGGAATTTGTGGGTGACGGGACAACATAAAGCCCAATTCATCCTTAGATATTAGTCTCTCGTCAAGTGCTTGGACTAATATAGTTTCAAGTTCATTATTAAACTTGACCGTAGGGTTTGAGGGTAAGATGGCATAACATGTGGTCTCATTAAGTAGGCATAGGCACATATCCCTATACATATCATGATTCATAATGACGACGTTGCCGCCTTTATCAGATGGCTTGAATATAATTGTGGAATCTTTTTCAAGCTTAATTAGGGCCTGCATTTCATCCTTACTCAGGTTGCTGTCTTGGATCTTTTGTGACCTCTCTAATTTGTTCAATTGGTCTGTTACCAATTTGACAAATAGATCTATGACTAGTGTATCCTGAGGGGGTGGGGTTTTCCTACTTTTCATTTTTAGGTCGGTAAAAGGACCTTGACCACTTGTTAGTCCATCCTCCTCTAATAGGGAACTTAGAACTCGTACCCCTTCTAAATCAGATCTGGAGATACCAAGTTTATTACATTCGTCCTCATCATGATTTCTAAAGAATTTACGCCATTTAATCTTACGGATAAACAAATTGATATCTTTAATCCATTCAAATGAATTAAAGTTAGTTGCAGGAACAAACGAGAGGCCCCTACCAAGGAGATCAATCTCCTGTTCCGTAAAGGGTCTATCCGTGAGATTAATGATTTGGTTCTGAGAAGGCGTTACTTTGCTCTGTTTGTTCGTTGTGAGGACGCTTGTTCCCTGTCTCTTAGTTGGTATGGAAACTGGTTCCCCCCACTTGCCATGTCTAAAAAAGGAGTGGTATTCTGCATGGGCTGTGGGATTTGAGAGCCAGAAGATGTTGGTAAGGGTAAGGAGGAACAGGCTTGTAATGAAGGTGATTGGTCTAATGTTACTGTTTGTTGATACCGATAGGGGGCCCGTGTATATCCACGATTTGACTTTGGTGGCCATTTTTTGTTTCTACCCCTTCCTCTACCTCTGCCCCGAAAGGATGGTACTCCTCTCTCTGTATCCGAGGATTCAGGGTCAGTAGAGGACACGTCAGTTTGTACGGAATCCTGGGGGTTTATTTGTAAGATATTAAATGCCCGTTTATCACGGAACTCCCCTAGGTCACGAACAAACTGTCTATGTTTACGGTCTTTTAAAACAGTTTGGTATCTCTCAATATTTATTCTGAGTGTACTTTCACGTCGGCCAAACTCTGGATCTGTTTTTAAGCTCAAAGCAGATTCAATCAATGAGGAGATGGTTGGAGGCTTTCTCTAAAATTGTGCGTTCTTCCTCCAATAGAATTTGCATGAATCTGATTGAGCTTGAGATGAGTTCATTCTCCCATTTTTCCAAGAGTTTGGCCGATCGTGACCGTTCTGCTGGTACTACGTTGACCCTAAGTCCTTTGGGTACTATTTTGTTTTTTATATAATTTTCCAGCGATTGACACTCCCACCACGATTTAAGATGATCCCTATAAGCCTCATAGAGATCCTTAAATATGGTTTTTAGTGATGGAATTTTGTCTGCACTCTCGTCCCCCTCTTTTTCTGAAAACGCCTCTAGTGCATCACTTAACCAATTGTTAGTGTCCACAGGTCCTGTCAGGAAGCCAGCCATAACAATGTAAAACACAATCACAGAGTGTCATATAATATGCTGAAGAGCTATCATCATTATGTCACAGAAATTGTAAGCTGTTCAATTAAAATTTAACTTTTAATAGGTAATGTTAATAAAGGTATAATTTTCCAAATTTCTGATATAATTTCACTTGATATTATCAATCTGATATATTTTAACTTGATATTATCAATTGCCAGATTAAAGGTAGAAACAAGACCCACCGTGGACTTCAATGCAGAAGGTCATATGATAAAGAAGGCAAGAGGTGTAGCACTTACAGTTAGATGTTTTCTGAGTGAGATCCGGTGAGGTCAGGAGGAAAAGGTATCCCTATTGATACCCTAAGGTGTCTACCCCTGCCTACAGGCAGAGCACCCCGCCCCGAAAGGGGCGACCCCACCTCTCGGTGGCTAAACCCTTTACTTACCCTCACGTGACCCTAAATGTTACCTCACGGTGGGTTCAAATGTTCTCCTCTGTTGGATAGGACAAAGGTATCAGTCCTAAATGATGGAAGTTTTAAGTTGTCCCGACGCGTTTCCCCAAGTCAGTCCTTGGTTCCTCAGGGGACCATGATGGTAAAAATCACGTAGCCGAAGGATGGTGGCTATATGCTGGCAGTGGCTGATGATACGCAGCTACTATGTCTAGAGGCAGGGTTTAAGTAGCAGAATTTTCGCGCCGGATAAACGGTGCCGCCCCTTTTTTTTGAAATAGGGAGTGATTGAAGTCTGCCATGGCCAATCGTTAATGATGCTCCATTATATTAGTAAAGTCATTGGTCTAGGTTCAGGGTGGTGGGATCGTCACATACCTGTCAGCCAGTGCATTGAAGTCCACGGTGGGTCTTGTTTCTACCTTTAATCTGGCAATTGATAATATCAAGTTAAAATATATCAGATTGATAATATCAAGTGAAATTATATCAGAAATTTGGAAAATTATACCTTTATTAACATGACCTATTAAAAGTTAAATTTTAATTGAACAGCTTACATGAATATCAGATCACATTTTATGACCAATTTGTGCAGAAATCCATATAATTCCAAAGGGTACACATACTTTTTCTTGCAACTGTATATGTTGCGCCATGACTGCAGACCTGAAAAAGGAGAGAGAGGGAGTCTTGAGTAATACTTTTTCTAAATTATTTTTAAAGAATACGTTCTAAAGCGGGAAATAAAATAATAGTAGCTCTTATTATTAACTGCCTACCTTTACTACTAGCAGGTAAAATGTACAATACAGAAAGAGCCAGCTTGTTAAATGTGAATGACTAAACAGCCAGCACATGTTTCAGCTGCTAATTTCAATATTTCAAGAACACATGCTGTGACAACATAATAGTGTTTTAAATAAAGAATATGAAATGTAGCTTTCACTTGTATATTTGTACCCAACAGCTTGTCATAAGGAGTTACAACGTGCTGAATTTGATTAACTGAGAATGGAAGTTAATGTGTGAGGTTAAGATCCAGCAAAAATTGTGCAAATAATTGAATTTCCTTTTCATCTGCCTAGGATCAATTTGACAAATGACAATGTGGTTATTATTGCTAATATAAGGATTAAACTGTATTAATATCACATAATTGGTGTAATATAATATGATTTACTCACTGCCAATCCTCCAGAGCTTAAACCTGTCCTTAAAGGATCATTAAAGGTGTTTTCCAGGAGTAAAATATTGATGACTTATCCTCAGATAACCTATCCCAGCACCCCCACTGATTAACTCCTCTTCCTAGACAAGAGACATCGGGCCAGATTTATCATTAGCTCAGGTCAGAATAATGGAGTGAAAAAGTCCCAAAAAAGTCCCAAACGCTAAAACTGCGCACAAATTTGCGACTTTTTTTCTGCTCTGCACTATGCTCGCCAGTTTTCTGAAAGTGGGCGTGTTTTCTTATGTAAATGAATCTCTAGACAGATTTACTATTGGGACTATTTAAAAAAGTCGCAAAAAAGTCGCAAAAAAGTCCCAATTTCACTACAGTGAGGACCATGCTTATCTTATGAGACTTTTTAATAGAACATGCGACTTTTTCATAAAAACGTGCGACTTTTTCGTAAAGATGTGCGACTTTTGTAAAGCTGCTTACTGACGAATAAACTGCTACCGTCAAACCACATTTATTACAGTCTTAAAGGGCTGATCATAAATCTGACTTGGCTAAAACTGACTTTAGCCATATGTGAAAGTGGAGTGAGCTGTCAGAGTAATGATAAATCTGGCCCATCATGTTTATTGGTCACATGGCCTTTGTGTAGCTCACTCTTCTTCAAGTGAATGGGCATAGGCCGCAATACCAAACAGCCACTATATAATGCATCGTACTGTCCTTGGTATGCTTTGAGGATACTGCAGCACTCAGACGAGCACTGTGTCCTTTTCAAACAGTTGATCGAGGGAGGTCATCAATATTTTATCCCGAAAGACTGCTTTATCTCACTTTAAGTCACCCGGAGTAGGCATTATAAAATGAATGTTAAAAATGTCCTATATCTAAGAGTGCCCATCCACAATGGAGTCTGGTTTAAGGATCTGGCCACAGGCAGGGTCTTATAGGTGGTTAGTATAAAACTGACAAGTACAATGCATTACAATACAATATGTACTGTATATATTGTAATGCATTGTTCCAGCAATTAGGCCATCAGAAGCTGAAGTCCCCTCTTGGGACTAAAAGATAAAGAAAAAACATTTTTAGACAAATATAAAAAATAAAGCCAATTTCAGTACCCATTTTTTGAAACACCGCATCTGTAACAACCTGCTCTATAAACATAACACGTGATCTAGCCCATCACATGATCTATTGTTAAAAAAATTAAAACAATGGCAGAACAGCCATTTTTTGGTCATCTTGCCTCCCAAAAAAGACTATAGATGTGATCAAATGGTCGTATGTGCCCCAAAATGGTACCAATGTAAATGTCCTCTTGTCTCACAAAACAGGCCCTCAAACAAGACCATCGCCAACTTCTTTTATTATGCAAAAGTAGTAAAAATTTTCTTCAATGAAGATGGCCACGACGGCCTCTCTACGAGCAAAAGATGTGAGTACATATATATATATATATATATATATATATATATATATATATTTTTTTTTTTTTTTAACCCAAGATTAACCCCGATAGGCTGAATGTGATAATGCCACGATCAGCATTGAACGCGGCATCTGAGGGGTTCAATGTTTTACGGACAAGGATAGGACTGTTCTTTTAGTCCTAAATGCGGAATGCACACAGCCGGTATCCATGTTTTGTGGATCCGCAATTTGTAGGCCACAAAACAGCCAACGGTCATGTGCATGAGCCCTTAGGCTGTGTCAAGAAGGTGAAAACTGGCTGTCTTGAAGGGGATAACATTGAGCTTTTTATTGTATGCTTGCTCATTCATGAGTAATCCCTGCATGATAGCCTGTGTCCATGTGCTACAGTATATGCAAACCTATAGCATTATTTGTTATAGTACTTTCTCCATCCAGCATAACAGGACTGTAAGTTGTTTGTATGAGCTGTCGCATAACCTTTACTTACAAATACTTTATGTGCATTCAGCCATAAGGCAGGAGATATCGATTGTATTCAGTCCGATGTTCTTCACAGCTTGGAGCATTTTATTAACAAGTACTGTATATTACAGAATTAACCTAGAATATTTTCTTCTGGTTCCTGGTAATGACAATGTAATGAAAACATTCTTCTTTATGACCACACCAGTTAGAGCTTGTAGACCACATAGAATGGGTATGCTGCGGTTTTGCCGTCATGGATTTGCCTACAGCAAATCCTCAGCATTTTAAAGTGCCGGCAATGTGGATTAGATTTTAAGAAATATCATTTTAAAGCTGCAAAAAAAAAAATTAAAAAAAATCTGCAGCATTAAATGACCAGTATTGCAGGTCTCTAGCATATAAATTGATGGTGCAGATTTCACCCATTGCAATCCATAGCGTGAAACTCCGCAACAAATGCTTAACTACAAGGGTACTGTCAAGCAGGGCAGAATTTCTGCTGAGAGTTTTGATGCAATTTTGCAGCAGGAAAATATGCCCTGTGTTGCTGAACCTTATAATGAAGTATTATAAATAGTAATGACCGATTGCGCCCCTCCCTGTCACTGTACCCCTCAGATGCCACGTTTAGGGATGAGCTAATCGACTTCGGATGAAACAATCGAGCGCTCCGTACAGTATTAGAATGTATTGGCTCAGATCAGCCACTTCTCAAAGTCTCATGAGACTTCACAGAATAACTTCATAAATTAATGGAACCGAACCAGAGTTTGGGAAATGTTTTTTTTACAGTAGTAATTGATTTATGAAATTATTATGCAAAGTCCCGTGAGACTTTGCAAAGTAATAACTTTGGCTCATCTGAGCCAATACATTCCAATACAGTACGGTGCGCTTTCTCCGTACAATATTCAAACAAAGTATTATGCAAATTGACTTTGGATGTTTCATCCGAAGTTGATTCGCTCATCCCGAGCCACGTTCATAGCTGATTGCGCATCTGGCAGTAATAACACAGCGTATAGTAAGAAGAAAGCAAAAATAAAATCATTCTTAGCTCATCCATTTGATTGCGACGAGCCAGCTGCCGCCATCTTGATTGAATATCTAGTACAAAATCTTTCACAGTCCATGATGACATCATAACGTCGGCATGTGTCACTGTGCATGGGATTTCATGCAAGATCTTCAATCAAGATGGTGGTGGCCTGCTTGTCGCGATCAAGTGGATGAGGTAAGTATGTTTATTTATTTTTACCGCCATTCAAAAAATTCAGCTTTGCAGCAAATTTAATTTTCCCTGAAATTCGGATCGAAGTCCACTTTGTCCAGTCACTCAACAATAATTATTAACAGATTTAAATGTAATAAAGATTCTACATTTTAACACATGTACTATAAGTTGAAGCCCCTGGATCCCAAGAAAAAATCTGTCTCAGGGTCTTCTGTTACTGTGCATGTAATTCATAGCACTGGTCTCCTCATATGGGGAAAAAAAGACATTGCATTCCCTTGGGAAATCCAGGACCTGGATTTGACAGCAATCTAAGCACCCTCTTTATAGAATACAAAGATAAACCTTGAAAAATATTCTAAAGTCCCGTATTGCTTATTTTACGTGGTTTGCTTTTTCTGATCCACTGTAGCTATAGCTTATTCTGACACACTTTCACTTCCTAATTGCATGTTTCTGCCACTTACACGTGAAGGTGACAATAGATCACTAGGTTATATAACATTCTGCTTGATTTGGTTATATATGCCAAGGAATTTCCTTTTTGACTAAATGTGTTATGTGTTAGACAGGTCTCAATAGTTCCCAATTTCATGGGGTCTCTCTTGGGTCATCTTGAAATAGATAAGTTGGCAAATATCTATGATGAATTGCTCAAGGGGACATAACCTAACTGTTAGCCTGTGGCATGTTGTAAGCTATCAAAATTGAGGAATTATGTGAAGGTATGGTTTGCAAGTCTTGGCTTTTGCCCTATTTACTCATATACTCCATGGAGATACGCTGTGGTGGAATAAAATATAAGAATGTAGAGACATGGGTCAATCTTATACAGTGAGGAACAGAAGTATTTGAACACCCTGCGAATTTGCAAGTTCTCCCACTTAGAAATCATGGTGGGGTCTGAAATTTAAATTGTAGGTGCATTCCCACTCTGAGAGACAGAATAAAATAAAAAAAATCAGCAAATCACATTGTATGATTTTTTAAGAATTATTATTCATTTATCCTGCTGAACATAAGTATTTGAACGCCTGAGAAACAGCAAGAATTCTGGCTCTCAAATACCTGTTACTGTGCCTTTAAAAAGTCCATCTCTACTCTCTAACTTAGTAGCATCCCTCTGAGCTCTTTAAAGACCCCTGTCCAGCCCACAGTCAGTCAGACGCCAACTACTACCATGGGCAAGACCAAAGAGCTGTCAAAAGACACCAGAGACAAAATTGTGGACCTAAGGGCTACGGGGCAATTGTCAAGCAGCTTCGTGAAAATAGATCAACTGTTGGAGCAATTGTTAGAAAATGAAGAGTCTAAAGACGACTGTCAGTTTCCCTCGGACTGGGGCTCCATGCAAGATCTCACTTGATGATAAGAAAGGTGAGGAATCAGCCCAGAACTACAAGGGAGGAGCTGGTCAATGACATGAAGAGAGCCGGGACCACAGTTTCAAAGGTCACTGTCGGTAGAACACTACGTGGTCATTACACGGAAGGTTCCCTTGCTCAAGTCATCACATGTCCAGGCCCGTCTGAAGTTTGCCAATGACCATCTGGATGATCCAGAGGAGGCATGGGAGAAAGTCATGTGGTCAGATGAGACCAAAGTAGAACTTTTTGGTCTAAACTTCACTCGTCGTAGTTGGAGGAAAAAGAAGGATGAGTTGCATCCCAAGAACACCATCCCTACTGTGAAGCATGGGGGTGGTAGCATCATGCTTTAGGAGTTCTTTTCTGCGAAGGGGACAGGACAACTGCACTGTATAATGAGAGGATGAATGAGGCCATTTATTGTGAGATTTTGAGCAACAACTTCCTTCCCTCAGTCAGAGCATTGAAGATGGGTCGTGGCTGGGTCTTCCACCATGACAAAGACCCAAAGCACACAGCCAGGATAACCAAGGAGTGGCTCCGTAAGAAGCATATCAAGGCTCTATAGTGGCCTAGCCAGTCTCCAGACCAAAATCCAATAGAACATCTTTGGAGGGAGCTGAAACTGTGTTGCTCAGCAACAGCCCCCAAACCTGACAGATCTAGAGGAGATCTGTGTGGAGAATTGGGCCAAAATCCCTGTTGCAGTTTGTGCAAACCTGGTCAAGAACTACAGAAAACTTTTGACCTCTGTAATTGCAAACAAAGGCTTCTGTACCAAATATTAACACTGATTTTCTCAGGTGTTCAAATACTTATGTTCAGCAGTGCAAAGACAAATAAATTCTTTAAAAATCATACAATGTGATTTCCTGATTTTTTTTATTTTATTCTGTCTCTCAGAGTGGGAATGCACCTACAATGTGAATTTCAGACCCCTACATGATTTCTAAGTGGGATTTCTAAGGGTGTTCAAATACTTCTGTTCCTCACTGTATATGTGTGATATCATATACTATAAGTTTTGCATAATTTTATACTCACATATGGATATGTTAGGCTGGAATCTTTTGCAGAATGGCCATTTTTAACATTCAATGGTGCGTAAATTATGGTATATACATAGTATGTTTTAAGATATATACAAAACTTAAATTTTTTTATGGATGTCCCAGAATCAGTTAACTTAGACATTTAATGAACACTGCACGTGATGCATCTTGCTCACTTGGAATAATTGATTCTAACAACCCTGTTGATTGGACAAATTGATTGTGTACAATCATTTCACTCATCCCTAATTAGAAACTTATTAAAGTCCAATGTAATCAAAGTTTAACCCTTTCTGTCACGATCAGTGTTGGGGAGGAAACTCCACACTGAACACAGGAGGGAAGGAGAACAGTAACTGGGCCTGGAAACTAGGGAAGAAACAGGTCACCTCCTAGACAACCCTAATCCGGGCCCTAACTATCTATCAATATGAATAGACCCTGAAGGTAGGAATATTCATATGCAATATACCTAGGACTTTATATCCCTATTAGGCCCTGGAAAAGGTTAGGACCAGAGACAACCCATTCCTCCCCAGATGGATGAATGGAAGCCTCTGTCTCAGGCCCAGATACAAACAACAGGGAATATAACAAACACAAACAAACAAACACGACACTTAACTTCTGTAGAGACGGACGAGCAGGAACACCAGAGACAAACTCACACCAGCTCAGCCAAACCCAAATGAAGCTATCTACCACATAGTCAGAAGGGTGGGGTCAGACTATAAAGGGTAGAAGTGAGGACCCACTGAGCAAAAGCTGAGAAAAGGGAAGTAGTCATTAACCACTATCAACACTGAATCAAGAGAAATCAAGGAGGCTGTTAGATTCCTCCACGCTCAGCCAATCTCCTTGATTTCCTGACATCAGTCACCTGAGGGACCGTGACACTTTCCCTGTCGCTACTAAAGGATGGATGTCAGGCTGTGTAGCAACCAGGTCTTGTTTTAAAGCCGACAATCTAAGCTTTTAAACAAGACTGGGATCAACACAAATACTTTAAAAAATCATACCCCCTCACAGTAGTATTGCCCTCATTGTACAACCTTCACATTAGTTTTGTATAAATGTGTGCACCCTAACAATAGTTATTCCCACATTGTGCCCCCTTAAAGTACTTTTCCATTCCTTATCTCCCCTTCACAGTAGTATGCCCTCTTTGTGCGCCTTACACAGTAGTAATGCCCTATCTGTGCCACTTCACAGTTGTAATGCCCTCTTTGTGCCCCCTTCTCAGTAATAATCCCCATTGTACCCCTTAATAGTAACAATCCCATTGTGCCTCCGTCACAGTTATAATGCCCCTAATAGTAGTAATGCCCATTGTACCCCCCTTCATAGCAATAATGCCCATTGTGCCCCCTTAATAGTAGTAATGCCCTCGGTGCCCCCTCCATAGTAGAAATCCCTATTGTGCCCCTTCAGAGTAGTAATGCCCTCTGTGTACTGTGCCCCCTCCATAGTAGAAATACCCATTAGTCCCCCTTCACATTAGCAATGCCCCCTGTGTCCCCTTCAAAGTGGAAATGCTCATTGTGCCTCCTTAATATTTGTAATGCCCTCTGTGCTAGTAATGTCCTCTGTGCCCCCTTAAGAGTAGTAATACCCTCTGTGCCCCTTAATAGTAGTAATGCCCTCTGTGCCCCCTCCAGAGTAGAAATGCCCATTGTGCCCCCTCCAGAGTAGAAATGTCCATTGTGCCCCCTCCAGAGTAGAAATGCCCATTGTGCCCACTCTGTGTTAAAAACAAAACAAAACACAAAACTATTCGCCTTGTCCCGTTCCTGAAGCTCACTAGTCCTCTCCCCCCTGCAGGCACAATTCACTCTGCAGCACTGTGTGGGTGGAGCTTAGGCAGATTCCCGGGCTGCAGGCTCCTCTCACACAAACCAGCAGCTCAATCTGTGTCTGCAGGCTTAATGGTGAAGTCTCCCTGCTTCACCATTCAGAGCGCCGCCAGCCTGAAGAAGGGGAGGAGCGCGGTGAGTGACAGGACTGCAGCTCCCGATGTTCCAGCAATGAGAGCTTACATCTGTATTGATAGAAGAGCTCATTGCTTCTGGACTCTGGCACCCTGGGGTGGACAGCCCCCAACGCCCCCCCTTAGCACACCACTGGTGGTAGCTGCTCTACATTGAGAGATGGTCAACCCCCGGAAGAAGCCAGATCTACTGGCGAAACGGTGTTGGGTCAGGAGTTGGGCCGAGAGATCTTTGCACCATTCAGGGTATGTTTAATTGTGTTCCTTTGTGTTCCTTCCATCTTAAACCTCAGTCTCCACAATCGCCTCTGTTGCATTGTGTTTGGGGCGTTGCTGCTATGAGACTCTGAGGTATGCTCTTTCAGCTAGTATTCCTTTTCCCTGTATTTTTTTGCACCGATCTCCCGGCCTCTCCTTGGGTCCTGCTCCTCATCTGTGTGTCCCGCCTTTTGCTGCCTGTTTTATAATACCTGTATGTACTGTTTATGTTCATACATACGAAAGTTAGTTTCATATTTTTTTTTGGTGATTGAGAGATACAACCATTAGAAACAGGTAACAGTGAGAGCTGCATATAGCTACAGCTCTCACTCCTGACAAAATTTATAAAGTTTGTATCTCTGATTGTAGGACAGCTAGTACAATTATCCTGGACAGAATAGGGGATAGTGTAAAATTTTAACTTTATTCTTATTTGGTTCAGGACTGAAAGCTGCAGGTCATTCCTGATCAAAAGTTTCAGACCACTTGAAAAATGGCAAAAAATCATTAAAAAAATATCATATTTTACATTGTTGGATCTTAACAAGTTTCCAAGTAGAGCTTCAACATGCAACAAGAAGAAATGTGAGTAAGACAAAACATTTTTTGAGCATTCAATTAATTGAAAATAACGATTAAACTGAAACAGGCTGTTTTTCAGCTGATCCAAATTTTATGACCACATTCCTTTAACAGGCCAATTCTGTGCAAAGATGTGGATTCATTGTCATTTTCTGTCATGTAGTCACACGTTGTGATGGCAAAGGCAAAAAAAACTCTCCCTTTTTGAACGTGGTCGAGTTGTTGAACTGCATAAGCAGGGTTTCTCACAGCGCGCCATCGATGCTGAGGTGGGACGCAGTAAGATAGTCATTTGGAATTTCTTAAATGATCCTGAGGGTTATGGAACAAAAATGTCAAGTGGAAGACCCAAAAAAATTTCATCAGCACTGAGCCGGAGGATCCAATTGGCTGTCCGTCAAGACACTGGGACGATCCTCGACCCCAAATTAAGGCCCTTACTGGTGCTGACATCAGCCCCATAACCATCAGATGACATCTGAGACTGAAGTGCTTCAAAAACAAAAGACGTCTTCAAAGACCTCGTCTCCTTGAACGCCACAGAACTGCTCGTTTGGACTTTGCAAGAGAGCACCAAACATGGACATTCAAAGGTGGAAGAAAGTTTTATTCTCTGATGAGAAAAAATGTAACCTTGATGGTCCTGATGGTTTCCAACGTTACTGGCATGACAAGCAGATCCCACCTGAGATGTTTTCTACGTGCCGCAGTGAAGGGGGCGCCATAATGGTCTGGGGTGCTTTTTCCTTCAGTGGAACAATGGAGCTTAGGAAAGTGCAGGGGCGTCAAACGGCCGCTGGCTATGTCTAGATGTTGCAGAGAGCATTCCTCATGACTGAGGGGCCTCGTCTGTGTGGTAACGACGGGTTTTTCAACAGGACATTGCTACAGTACACAATGCCCGCAGGACAAGGGACCTTCCTCCAGGGAGAATAAACATCACTATTTGGCCCCATCCTGCGTGTTCTCCTGATCTAAATCCAATTGAGAACCTTTGGGGATGGATGGCAAGGGAAGTTTACAACAATGGACAACCAGTTCCAGACAGTAGATGGCCTTCGTGCGGCCATCTTCACACTTGGAGAAATGTTCCCACACACTCATGGAAACGGTTGCATCAAGCATGCCGAAACTAACGGCGGAGCTACTCATTACTGAGTTCATGTTTGGAAGTTGGATTTCTGTTTTGGGGGGGGGTTTCGTTTTTTTTTTGGAGGTGTGGTCCTAAACTTTTGATCAAGCTGAAAAACAGCCTGTTTCAGTTTATTCGTTGTTTTCATTAAATTGAATGCTCAAAAAATATTTTGTCTCACTCTCATTTCTTCTTGTTGCATGTTGAAGCTCTACTTGGAACCTTGTTAAGATCCAGCCATGCTAAATATGTTTTTTTTGCCATTTTTCAAGTGGTCTAAAACTTTTGATCAGGACTGTATATGCAACTCTCACTAGGACTTGTTTCAAACAGCTGGATCTCTGGGATGTGCTCTTACACTTCACCTGGCTGTGATCTCAGCCAGCTTGGAGGAGGAGGAAAGAGGGAGACAACGGAAGATGTGCTGACAGGCTGCAGGGAGAAGAAGAGACAATTAGATCCTAAATCTCTCTGTACATGATTCCAGAAGGAGGGTAACATCAACTTCTGTACAGGTTGCAGGTTATCAATCCTCTCCTATCAATTAGAGAGCATACTTGCTCTCTGATTGTCACACAAGTGATTTTTTTCAGAAACAGAGTAAGATGATGGGTTTGCTCTTTTAATTACCCCTCTGTGCCTAATTATGCTGTTTATTGATGCCATGACCCAGACATTTACCAGTGTCCAGATTACAATGCCAAGTTTGTTGCTTCAAAGACTCATACCACATACACGCAAACTTCAATTAAATTTACATTTTACACTGGTCCTATCCCACTACTCCATCTTTAGCGTTAAATATGCAGGCTGATTCTTCTAGTGATACCTGTTATGCTATTTCCAACAGTTATTGTGAGCCAAAACCAGTAGTGAGGTCTACACAGAGATAAGGTATAACGGAAAGATCTGCACCTGTTCAGTGTTTTTGACCCGCACCCGGTTTTGGCACACAATAACTGATGGAAATACATTCACTGACGAAATAAGTTTGAACTCAGACTTAGAATGGCATGAGCCTAACTCCCTATTTAGATCTCTGTTATATCTCTACATACTGTATGCATTTTTTGGGGCTTCACCGAGGGGATCTGTTTTTAATTTATTACTAGTCAAAGCTTAACGCTTTTGCTAGGAAATTTCCTTTTACCCTAACTGCCATGTGGAAAAGGGTAAGTAAAAAACATGCTAACTATCTTGTAAATCGCTATCACAGGACATTTAGTGCACAACTGATCCAGTCTATCATATGGTTGTGAGATGGGGAAACAGCTTTTCATTGTCTGAACATTGGTGTAAATTAAGTTAAATATCTGGACTGACATTCTGCTGTTTGGCCACAAGATGCCGCTGTTACTAAACAACGCTAACAGACTGCATATTTTTCCATATTCATGAAAGGCGGAGTTACAAAAGCCTGAAGAGGTAGATATTAAGCCAGCCATCTTGGGGAGAGCTTGGAAGAGGATCCAGGGGCTGTGTGTGAGGAGAATCCATCGACATCAGGTGTGGGAGTACCCTTTGATAACCAGAATTAAGCCCAGTGAAGCTGATTGTGTACAAGGCCCTAATGCTGTCCAGAGGAACGAAGAGTGCTTCCAGGAACGCTGATGATTGATTGCTGAGGAGCAAGCACATAATCTGTTTGTGTCAGGCCACACAAGTTGGTGGCTGTTCATTGCAAGGACTCCACAATTTAAAGTGACATTTCACACTGGAGAAGAACTGATAAACTTCCTACAAACTCAAGCCAGGCTGGCATTTTGCTCAGAAGGAATACTCAGGCACGTGCTAAAAGACCAGTTATGGGAGGGGGAATACTGTAGAGCTTATAAGTTTGTAAGCTGTTTATGCTGCACCGCAGGCTAGCCCGTACCACAAACCAAACAGTTGTTCTTGATTTTTAGGGTAATAACAGGTAAGGTGTGGCTGTTTAGTTGTGCCCGACAGTACGTAAATTATCATACTTTCCTCTGGCCTCCATCGGAGGGCGCCTCGCTGTGTAGCACAAGGGTCTCAGTCTTCGGGCTGGGTGTATGTAAATTTATTGTGTGTTTCCAGCATTTGTGGTTTTGTGCTCATTGCCATGTTTAAGTAAAATACTGTTTTGGCAAAAGCTGGTGTTGGAGTTACTCTCCTCATTCGTAACTTCGCTGTACCCTCGGGAGTCCACACCGGTACACGGTTTACATAGTTCAGGTCTTGCATTACATTTTCATTTCAGAGACATACTAGCTGCAAATTGAAGTCAGCGGAAGGTATGGTTGACCATAATTTCCATGCAGCAACTGCATTTCTAAAGTTGAATGAGTTTTCCCAAAAGAAGTAAGCCTCATGCACATGCTAAACCATAGCTGTGACACCTTCACACTTCATTAGTGTCCCAAGAGTCATGCTTTCACCAATCAGAAAATGGACAGCATAGCCTAGGGCAGGGATGCCCACCTGCATCCCTCCAGCTGTTGCAAAATTACGACTCCAAGCATGCCCTGACACCTGTTGGCATGATGAAAGTTGTAGTTTTGCAACAGCTGAAGGCATGCAGGTTGGCATCCCTGGTCTAGAAATATGGAGAAGTCCTTTAATGTTAATCCCATCCCAGCAACATTTAGCGATTAATCTGCCCTGTGCGTTCGGGTGCTTATTCTCGCATTACGATCATGCTCCAGCTACTGTTCAGTATTTGCAATAATACTCCACTAAGATGTGAACACTTTTCAATATTTACAATGGTATTATTGGATTCTGTGATGGATGAATTCTCTAGGATGCAATATTCTTTTTCATATTTGCAATGTTTGGTAGGATCTAATTATAATTGGTAATTCAATAATTGTGCGTGTTCTTTATTATTCTGATCACATTTATAGCAAACATATCTGCCATGTTATTTCAAGTGTATAAATTCTCACACATCTGATTAAATAAAATATAATCGTATTATTCCTATAAAGTAGGATAATTAGCTCAAAAGAAACCATAGTTAAAGGTTGATCAATTTTCTACCACGTGTGAGTGAATGAATACCAATTACATGCCTGAGCAGCCTTCATTTGTAGAAACCTGAAATAAAATGTTCTAACAATATGCTAATCCTTTAAGCCTTACTCATTTGTGCTTTAATTCTTATTTAGCTCAGTAAGTATTGTTATTTAACATGTAAATAATGTGTTTTTATAAGTCTTTGATCAATGATTCCATATTTTTGAATATGACGGTGATCATTGCTGGTCAAATTCAAGGATCCAAGTTAGCTAATTACTTCTTGTATAAGTAAAGTCATTACAACTGCAAATATTTTATAGCCAATTTACCTGTAGCTCCCTTAAAGGGGTTGTCACCCAAGGGATAGTGGTAAATGTCTGATCACGGGGGTCCCCCCCGTTAGAACCCTCATAATCACTAGAGCCCTCGACTGGCCTTCAGCAGTCACATATCGTTTATGCTAGTATCACTGCTAGGGCCAACTCTGAGTGTTTACTGCAGCCGGTATGTGGATGATTCGTATATCATGGCTAAAAGAAAGCAAAAGAAAAGGCTAGCAGGTATCATTGGAGCATCAGCACTGAAGTAGCAGGAGAGTTAACAGTTAAGTAACATAACATGTTCTGAAGTTAATTTAAGTTGTTATACTCTTGGATTGGAGTGGCAGGGACATATTCGATTTAGCGATATTTCACGAATATATGGGTGAATATCGTCATATATTCTCTAATTTGTGAATTCGCTATCTTCGTTCACAATTTTTTTACATTGTTATAATCACAATGTAAAATTTGCTAATGTGCCTGTGCAAAAGGGGCGTGGTTCTAGTTTAGCAACTGTTTTCAAAACTACCGGAAGTTTGAGGAGATTGGAAAAGATGGTTGGAAGCAATTTTCACGACAGTGAGGAAGAACTCCTGATCACTGTAAGTAATTTGACATTACAGCAGTGTATTTGATTACATTTCACATGCATGTTAGCACAATCGCTTTATATGCAGATAGAGTGTTCTAAAATATTTGCCGATTGAGAAAATCACCACTTATGATGCGAATGTTTTTTCACAATTCATTCAACTTCACATTTTATAGGTCTAAGTAGATCTTACTGATTGGTGAACTAAGTATTGTTGTGACATCACAGCACAATGTCCGTTAGCATGTACAGTACAGACCAAAAGTTTGAACACACCTTCTCATTCAAGAGTTTTCTTTATTTTCATGACTATGAAGGCATCAAAACTATGAATTAACACCATGTGGAATTATATACATAACCAACAAGTGTGAAACAACTGAAAATATGTCATATTCTAGGTTCTTCAAAGTAGCCACCTTTTGCTTTGCTTACTGCTTTGCACACTCTTGGCATTCTCTTGATGAGCTTCAAGAGGTAGTCCCCTGAAATGGTTTTCACTTCACAGGTGTGCCCAGTAGGTTTACAATACGTGCAGAATTTTAGGCAATGAGTATTTTGACCACATCATCCTCTTTATGCATGTTGTCTTACTCCAAGCTGTATAGGCCTCAAAAGCCTACTACCAATTAAGCATATTAGGTGATGTGCATCTCTGTAATGAGAAGGGGTGTGGTCTAATGACATCAACACCCTATATCAGGTGTGCATAATTATTAGGCAACTTCCTTTCCTTTGGCAAAATGGGTCAAAAGAAGGACCTTGACAGGCTCAGAAAAGTCAAAAATAGTGAGATATCTTGCAGAGGGATGCAGCACTCTAAAATTGCAAAGCTTCTGAAGCGGTGATCATCGAACAATCAGCGTTTCATTCAAAATAGTCAACAGGGTCGCAAGAAGCGTGTGGAAAAACCAAGGCGCAAAATAACTGCCCATGAACTGAGAAAAGTCAAGCGTGCAGCTGCCAAGATGCCACTTGCCACCAGTTTGGCCATATTTCAGAGCTGCAACATCACTGGAGTGCCCAAAAGCACAAGGTGTGCAATACTCAGAGACATGACCAAGGTAAGAAAGGCTGAAAGACGACACCACTGAACAAGACCACACAAGCTGAAAACGTCAGACTGGGGCCAAGAAATATCTCAAGACTGATTTTTCTAAGGTTTTATGGACTGATGAAATGAGAGTGAGTCTTGATGGCAGATGGATAGGCCTGTGGCTGGATTGGTAAAGGCAGAGAGCTCAGTCCGACTCAGACGCGCCAGCAAGGTGGAGGTGGAGTACTGGTTTGGGCTGGTATCATCAAAGATGAGCTTGTGGGGCCTTTTCGGGTTGAGGATGGAGTCAAGCTCAACTTCCAGTCCTACTGCCCGTTTCTGAAAGACACCTTCTTAAGCAGTGGTACAGGAAGAAGTCTGCATCCTTCAAGAAACACATGTTTTTCATGCGGACAATGCTCCATCACACGCATCCAAGTACTCCACAGCGTGGCTGGGCAAGAAAAGTTATAAAAGAAGAAAATCTAATGACATGGCCTCTTGTTCACCTGATCTGAACCCCATTGAGAACCTGTGGTCCATCATCAATGTGAGATTTACAAGGAGGGAAACAGTACACCTCTCTGAACAGTGTCTGGGAGGCTGTGGTTGCTGCCTGCACGCATGTTGATGGTGAACAGATCAAAAACTGACAGAATCATGGATGGCAGGCTTTTGAGTGTCCTTGCAAAGAAAGGTGGGCTATATTGGTCACTGATTTGTTTTTGTTTTGTTTTTGAATGTCAGAAATGTATATTTGTGAATGTTGAGATGTTATATTGGTTTCACTGGTAAAAATAAATAATTGAATGGGTATATATTTGTTTTTTGATAAGTTGCCTATAATTATGCACAGTAATAGTCACCTGCACACACAGATATCCCCCTAAAATAGCTAAAACTAAAAACAAACTAAAAACTACTTCCAAAAATATTCAGCTTGATATTAATGAGTTTTTTGGGTTCATTGAGAACTGGTTGTTGTTCAATAATAAAATAATCCTCAAAAAACAACTTGCCTAATAATTCTGCACTCCCTGTAATAAGTGGATTTCGTGCCTTATAAATGGGGTTGGGACCATAAGTTGCGTTGAGGAGAAGTCAGGTGGATACACAGCTGATTAGTCCTACTGAATAGACTGTTAGAATTGGTACTATGGCAAGAAAAAAGCAGTAAGTAAAGAAAAACGAGTGGCCCATCATTACTTTAAGAAATGAAGGTCAGTCAGTCAGCCGAAAAATGGGGAGGAAATCTTTGAAAGTAAGGGCTATTTGACCATGAAGGAGAGTGATGGGGTGCTGCGCCAGATGACCTGGCCTCCACAGTCAACCGGACCTGAACCTAATCGAGATGGTTTGGGGTGAGCTGGACCCGCAGAGTGAAGGCAAAAGGGCCTTAACAAGTGCTAAGCATCTCTGGGAACTCTTCAAGACTGTTGGAAGACCATTCAGGGGACTACCTCTTGAAGCTCATCAAGAGAATGCCAAGAGTGTGCAAAGCAGTAATCAAAGCAAAGGTGGTTACTTTGAAGAACCTAGAATATGACATATTTTCAGTTGTTTCACACTTGTTTGTTATGTATATAATTCCACATGTGTTAATTCATAGTTTCGATGCCTTCATAGTCATGAAAAAAAAGAAAACTCTTTGAATGAGAAGGTGTGTCCAAACTTTTGGTCTGTACTGTATGTATGAACAGCAGAGAAATATCTCTCACATGCACATTGCACATGCATTTTCCTGCCGTACACTATATACCGCCCCCCCCCCCCCCCCCCCCACACACACACACAGTCTATAGATTAGAGTTTGTGTCCTGTTGGTCAGGACTCAGGAGAAGCTTTTTTTGTATTACCTCCAGTATTTGCTGGTTTATTTAGGAGTTACCCAGAGTACACCATGGGGAGGCAAACCAGCTTTACACCCCATAACGTACCATCACTTCACTAGACAGATACATCTCTGCTCAGCTGGCCAATATCCGATTGCTCAGACCCCACACACATACAATCGCAATACAATCCGATCTTATAACGGAAACATTAAATCTAATATTTCCCCTTCAAAGACTTAAATACTTTTTGATGTTTTGCTGAGGACATTATTTTCAATACTTGTATTAAACTAAATTGGGATTATATGTTTGCATCTTTATCCTGCAGCGCATGTTGGAGCGGGGCTATGACCGGACCCCGGTCCATGCTGAGAAGCAGGCCATTGTGAGGGAGATCCATTCTGAGCTCAAGAGGAAGTTTTAGGACAATCACCCTAGGGTGGCTATATTAAAAAAATTGTCGGATTTGAAGTGGAGGAATTCTGAGTGGATCAGAGAGATTCATGACAGAATATGCCCAGGTACAATGCTTACATTACTTTTGTATCTCTCGCCAACACTCTAATGTATATATACAGTTATGAAAATAAGTATTTCCTCCCTTTACAAATGATTACTTATTAACTGGTGTGACATGTAGTATATATATATATACATATTTATACACACAGCGAGGTACAGATGTATGATGTAATCGGCTGATTTTGTGCATTTTACACACACACACATATATATTATATATATATATAATATATTATATATAATACACTGCTCAAAAAAATACAGGGAACACCTTAACAACACAATGTAACTGCAAGTCAATCACACTTCTGTCAGTGTAGGTCCAGAGCATGGAGGCGCTACCAGGAGACAGGCCAGTACATCAGGAGACGTGGAGGAGGCCGTAGGAGGGCAACAACCCAGCAGCAGGACCGCTACCTCGCCTTTGTGCAAGGAGGAACAGGAGGAGCAATTCTGTGTCAGCAGTTCTGCCAAGACGAATGGCATTGATGCAATGGACTGGCCCGTCCGTTCCCAGACCTGAATCCAAATGAGCACATCTGGGACATACCGTCTCGCTCTATCCACCAACATCACGTTTGCACCGACATACTGTCCAGGAGTTGGCAGATGCTTTAGTCCAGGGCTGGGAGGAGATCCCTCAGGAGACTGTCCGCCACCTCATCAGGAGCATGCACAGGCGTTGTAGGGAGGTTATACAGGCACGTGGAGGCCACACACACTACTGAGTCATTTTGACTTGTTTTAAGGACATCAAAGTTGGATCAGCCTGTAGTGTGTTTTTCCACTTTAATTTTGAGGGTGACTCCAAATCCAGACCTCCATGGGTTAAAAAATTTGATTTCCATTTTTTTTTTGTGTGATTTTGTTGTCAGCACATTCAACTATGTAAAGAACAAAGTATTTCAGAAGAATATTTAATTAATTCAGATCTAGGATGTGTTATTTTTGTGTTCCCTTTATTTTTTTGAGCAGTGTATATATATATATATATATATATATATATATATATATATATATATATATATATATATATATGTGTGTATATACATAAACTGCAATCATCATTCTGTATTCCAGTAAAAAAGACCCGTGCATTATTACATTAGATACATTCCCCACTTAACTCCTTAACACCTGATGACGTACATGTACATCAGATCTGGACGTAACTTAAAGCCCAGTGATGTAAATGTACTGCATGGTGATCGGGCGGATGTAGGAGATGCGCCCGCCCGATCGGCGGCAGGGGTCCTGCAGTCATTGATAGCCGTACCCCTGCTGTATGCGCCGGAATCTGTGAAATCTCTGATGCCGGTGCATTAACCCCTGCATGGCCGTGGTCAGCGCTAACCGCGGCACGTGCGAGCTTTAAACATGTGCGGAGTGTCCATCGGATCCCATTTCTGCTGTGACGGGGACCCGATGGCAGGGAAGGTAGTCGATGGCTGCCTTCCGGGAGACAAAAAATTAACTGAAAAAAAAGTTACAAAAATAAAGGTTTCCAAAATAAAAAATGAAAATTTTCAAGTAAAAAAAAAAGCGTCCTTTTCCAAAATAAAGTTAAATAAAAAAATTTAAATATAGGAAACACAAGATACATATTATGTATCGCCGCGTCAGTATCGACCAGCTCTATAAAAATATCACATGACCTAACCCCTCAGGGGAAAACTGTGCTAAATAAACCATTTTCTTTGGCACAGTACATCACTAAAAGTGCTACAAGAAAATTTAGACTAGCACATTCATAATCACAGTTGCATATCCATCAAGCAAACATGGTTGATAAAAAAAATGGCTGCATAAAATTTCACATGCAAACAATAGAATTGCGAAATGGGGATCATTCTAGATTAAAGTGATATTATACCTACTATAAATGAAAAAATAGAAGCTCTTTGCGCACATTTTTGATCAAACATGTGTCGGGACCATCTATCAGGCGTCAAGGTGGCTTCCGCAGATGGGTACCTAACACTAATATACCGCCTCTCTTGGACTTAACTAAGCCTACAAATTTCAGGGCAGTGCAGGAACCAGCTACATTTATACTCTGCTCAGAACCCACAGGCAGATGGGCATTGCTCAGTCTAAATTGAGGTGCTACCCTCAATATATACTACAAGAAAATTTTGACTAGCACATTCATAATCATAATCACAGGTGCATATCCATCAAGCAAACATGGTTGATAAAAAAAAAAGGCTGCACAACATTTCACATGCAAACAATTGAATTGAGAAATGGGGATCATTCAAGATTAAAGTGGTATTATACCTACTATAAATGAAAAAATAGAAGCTCTTTGAGCACATTTTTGATCAAACGTGTGTCGGGTTCATCTACCAGGCTTTTAAAAATAAAAGTATACATATTAGGTATCGCCGCGTCCATATTAGCCAGCTGTATAAAAATATCACACGACCTAACCCCTCAGGTGAATACCGTAAAAAAATGAAAATAAAAAAACTTGGCACGTTACATCACAAAAAGCGTAATACCGAGTGATCAAATTTTTGATAAATATGGTATTTAAAAAAAAATAAAAATGAAATTTTGTGACTGAATTTTACCACTGTCATGAAGTACAATATGTGACGAGAAAACAATATTAGAATGGCCTGGATAAGTAAAAGCGTTTTAAAGTAACTACCACAAAGTGACACATGTCAGATTTGCTAAAAATGGCCTGGGTAGAAAAGTGAAAAATGGTCCAGTCATTAAGGGGTGAATTTGCATTTGTTATGAGTTCTGAGTTGTTTGTCTAAATTCAGAACATTGTGTGATTACAGAGGTTCCAGTTCCCTCTGTACGCCGCAGGCCTTCAACAGAGGATATGGAGGTTGTGGTGGTCTCCGCAGAGGGTAGGGGGAGGAGGAGGGAGAACAGGCTGGACTCTCCCAGCATGCAGATGCTCCACCACCACCTGATGTGTGTGAAATGGTGGAGGTGGAGGCCGAAGGGGGTGGTCCCTCTCAGCAGCTACATTCCCACCCCCCAGCTCCTGATGAGGAAGAAGAAGAGGAGGATGTCACCAGCCCCCACCAGGAGGGTAAATATGTGCACACAGCAATATAATTCTGTATCCATAACATGTACAGAAACAAAGGGCCAACAATGAGGTGACAACACACACTACAGTAATAGTAAACAACAACACTGGACACTAACTCTGTAATCTACATAAAAACCATTAACTAGCAGCATCTGGATAAGAAGGTGAATCAGTTGGAGGAGCTGCACCGTAAGGGGATCCAGGAGTTGCTTGACCTCCATTATCAACTAAAAAATCTGCATTAGAGGCATATTTGTTCCTCAACATTGTGAATAAATATTTATTTACGTTTTAACGTGTGCTTTATTTTTTTTTTATATAGTTATGTTTTTGATTAATTTTAACCTATAAGGTTGCAGGAAGGTCCCTTTCGTCCTGGGGCAAACTCATCAGAATCAGGACAGACAGCAGCAGGTAAAGGTAACTGTGGAGTAAATGGCCTACACAAAACTCAGCAGGATCAGGACAGACAGACAGTAGCAGCAGGTACATGGTATAAGGCCTACACATAGCTCGACCAAACTCATCTGGACAGACAGCAGTATGAAAATGGTAATCGTGTAGTATAAGGCCTACACATAGCTGGGCCAAACTCAGCCAGAACAGACAGGAGCTGGACAGGAGCCAGATGATAATGCATGGCCCCATATTGCAAGAATCTGTACACAATTCCAGGAAGCTGAAAACATCCCAGTTCTTGCATGGCCAGTATGCTCACCCGACATGTCAGCCATTGAGCATGTTTGGGATGCTCTGGATCAGCGTATATGATAGCGTGTTCCAGTTTCTGCCAATATTCTGCAACTTCGCACAGCTATTGAAGAGGAATGGACCAACATTCCATAGGCCACAATCAACAACCTGATCAACTCTATGCGACGGAGATGTGTTGCACTGCGTGAGGCAAATGGTGGCCACACCAGATACTCACTGGTTTTCTGACCCCCCCTTCCCCCCCTTCCCCCCAGTAAGGCAAAACTCTGCACATTTCAGAGTCGCCTTTTATTGTGGGCAGTCTAAGGCACACCTGTGCAATATTTATGCTTTCTAATCAGCACCTTGATATGCCACACCTTTGAGGTGGGATGGATTATCTTGGCAAAAGAGAAGTGCTCACTAACACAGATTTAGACAGATTTGTGAACAATATTTGAGAGTAATGGGTCATAAAGGAGGGCATCATACACACCCTTTAAAAATTATCATTGATGGCCTGCTGGTGACCCTCAAAAACATTAGGAGCAAGGGCCTGCTGATCTGACCACCTAAGAAGTTAATTTACCCAGTCAGCACAGGCTACCAAGAAAGAATGGCAAATTTCTAATCGTAATGTTCCTTTGGGGTCCAGAGAATGTCACATAGCAGAGTTAGCGCAGGGAATGGCGGTCAGCATTTGTTGCCTCTTTACATTATGGAACTGTACCACAATTACAAGCTGCTATCTGACTATCTTGGAATTCTATTGTCTACCCCAAAGAAAGATCTAGGGAAAGTGGCACATACAATGAAAAAAAGGAATACAATTGTAATTCCTCCAGGCCCCAAATGCTGAGATCTAATATCTCCTGAAAAGGAATCTGCAAAGAAAATGGAGTCAAGCCTGACATATTTAAAAAAAAACACATTGAAATATTTACCCCTGTGCCACTATACAAAAACCAGAATCCTGTAAAAAAAAAACACATGCTTGAAAGATACACCACTGAAGGAAACCAAATTATGTTTCCTTCCAAGTCTGAAACATAGAAAATAATATACCATGTCAGCTGACCCCCCAAAAAATTGTAGGTGAGGGCCTGCAGGTTAGCTGACCCTCCCTGAATAGTGACATGAGGATATCTTATGCACTGATCCCCAAACTCTTAAGCCTCCAAAGTCAGAAGAAGATGATGGGGGGGGGGAATGGCAATAAGTGTTTCACTTGGTGGATGATAGGGATGAGACACAGTTGTCAATAAGTAGGGTCTTGTTAGGTCAACACAAGTCAGGAGGATGACCAGAGTGAGGAAGTGGATTTGGAGATGGGGGACGATGACATCACTGACCCAACCTGGGAAGGTGGAAAGCCAAGCAAAGACAGCAGGACAAAGGGGGAGGGATCCACAGCACCGCAACAGGCTGGAAGAGGCTGTGTGGTGGCAAAAGAGAGAAGGCGGGCCACAATAAACAGGCCCGCAACTGTTCCCCCATGTGCAAATCTCCCTTGACAAGGGGTAGGTGTTCTGCAGTCTGGGGCTTTATTGAGGAAGCTGGGGACGATAAAAGAATTGGAATTTGCTAACTGTAACTGTGCTATACCTAAATAAGAACTCAACATTTCATAAATAACAATAACCATAACATATTTTACATCCTATTCATAAACTAACTAAAAACATAACAATAAACACTCAAACACGGGAACATAATGGGGGAAGACTGTACACTGGAGGCTAAATGAGTATGGGTGGGAACAGTAGCAACCTCAACCCCACCAGCATGATCCGACACATTGTATCAAAGCACCCTATTCGGTGGGCCAAACCCCTGGGTCCACAATCAGTGTCTGTGGGTCACACCACTGCCTCCTCTTCCTCCCCTGTGTTACGTGCTGGCCAATCCTCTGTCCTAGACGCAGGCCTGGATGACTCCCGCCCTGCAGCTGAGCCTTTGCAAGCACCATCTGCTAGCACACCCCTTTCTGTGTCCAAGCACAGCGTACAGATGTCCCCAGGCCTTTGATCGTAAGTGCCAATACCCCGCCACCCACCCACAGGCTATAGCACTAAATGCGCACCTTTCAAAATTTGTAGGCATGGAAATGTTACCATCTAGGCCTGTGGACAATGAGGCTTTCCTCAGCCTCATGACGGCGGCCATCCTTCGTTACTCAGTCCCCAGCCGCCGCTATTTTTCACTGTGTGCCGTCCCCGCATTACACCAGCAATTGTGTGTGTGTCCCGTAACATCACCCGTGCCCTGACCAACGCAGTAATTGGGAAGGTCCACTTAACGACGGACACATGGACAAGTGCTTTTGGCCAGGGACACTACATTTCCGTTACGGTACACTGGGTGAACCTTGTGTAGGCCGTTAGCGAGTTAGACCCTGGGATGGCACAGGTGCCACCGACGCCAAGGATTGAAAGGGCACTACTTCCATCAGGATTTCTGCCACCACCTACATTAGTGGCAGCCACCCCCCTTCTCCTCCGCCTCCACCTCCTCCTCCCCTGCAAACTTTGAATTCTCATGGGGAAGCGGCAACAGGCCACGCTGAAATTAATTTGCTTGGGTGACAAAAAGCACACCGCCACAGAGCTGGGGCAGGGTATAAGGGACCAGGTTGGCTGTGTCTGATAATGGCCATAAGTTGTTGGCAGGTTTGTAGCTCGGCAAGCTCACACACATGGCAATCATACAGCATATATGTACTATGCACAACAAACATCCCAAACTTATACACTAATATAACTAAAAACCTAACAAACAAGAGTGGAGTTAAACCAATGGCATGAACTTTTTAAGAACTCATAAATAACCAAATAACCATAACATATTTTATTTTACAGCCTAGTCTGAAAATCAAACTCAAACAAAAACAATAAAAACATTAAACCCTGGAACACAACAGGCCCAGCCCTCAACGAATCAGGGCCATCACAGGGGCAGAAAACAACCTCTGCCCAGTGAAGAAGGTAAAATTGTACATGGGGAAAATGCTAATATGGCCATGTGGATCCCAACTTAATGTCCGGGATCCGGCCATACCATGCCTAGGCCACGTGTTCTGAATTTTCTCCCAACCTCTCCCATTTTGCCTGAGCTACTGGTGAAGGTGTGCTGTGTGTGTGCCTATTTCCAAAAGTCATCTACAGCTGCCGTCGGTTTGGCAATGCTGCTGCAGCGCTTGCATTTGCCAGCTAACAGACTATTGTGCGACGTGAGCACGCGCTGAAACTCTACATTATACATGTGGTCCAGGCTTTGTGAGCAGCAGAAGGCAGTAGGGGAATACCAGCTGCAACATGCTCTTGTATGTCTGACCTCTGTGAGGTTTAACGCAACTTTGAGGGATAAACACCGATGGTGAATGGCAATGCCGCCATTATCAGCCGAACCATACCACTTCTGTGTCTAGTGAAACGCTGGCTGCTAACGATGAAGGTGGACGCCTCACATGTGGAAGAGGAGGAAATAGGGGGAAGACATTACACAGGGTGATAGCCAGAACACCATCAGTTCGGCTTCTCAGTGTGAATTGGATGATGAGGAGGAGGCGCAAGATACAGTTGCCTACACTACAGAGGGTAGTAGCAATAGCAGGTTTATTCTATCTGTTCTGCATAGATGGGCAGGAGAGGAGGAATAGGATAAGGAGAATGAGAGTCATCCTCCTGATGATGACAGCGAAGTCTTGCCTGTTGGGAATCTGGCACACATGGCTGACTTCATGTTAAGCTGCCTTTTCCGTGACCCGTGCGTTACACGCATGTTAGACAACATGGATTACTGGTTGTTCACCCTTATTGACCCCACCTACAAAGGGAACTTCTCATCTCTCATTCCTGTGGTGGAGAGGACGAACAAAACGATGCAATAACAGAATGTCCTTTAAAAATTGCTTAGAAAATTTCCATATGACAACAGTGGAGGCAGAGAGTAGAGGTAAACCAATGGCAGGGCCTGTTAATTAACACATAAATAACCAAATAACCATAACATATTTTACAACCATAAACCATAATAACAATTATAATACCAACTATAATACAAACAAAAAACTATAATAACAAAACAGAATGTCATTGCAGAAATATTTACAGCTGACAACGCTGGTGGCAGAGTACGTAGTTCCTTGGCCAACCCAGGAGGGGAGATGAGGGGGACACACCGCAGTTCCAACAGAGGCAGGACAACACTCTACAAGGCCTGGGACAGTTTCATGACACCCCACCAACACCCTCACTCTGATGTGTGGCCTAGTGTCACAAGGAGGGAAACATTGTGGAAGATTTTGAAGGAGTATATAGCAGACCGTATCAGCGTCCTCGGTGATCCCTCTATGCCTTACAACTATTGGGTGTCCAAACTGGACACATGGCACGAACTTGCACTCTATGCTTTAGAGGTGTTGGGATGCCCTGCCGCCAGCGTTTTGTCAAAGTGGGTATATAGTGTTGCTGGGGGCATAATAACTGATAAGCGCATCCGTCTGTCAACTGAAAATGCTGACAGGGCGACTCTCACAAAAATGAACAAGGACTGGATTGCTCCTGACTTCTCTACTCCACCAGAGGAAAGTGGGTGAACAACAAGGCACTTACACTGTATTCACCTGCACCTCTGCCACCACCAAAAAGGTTAAATGGTTCAATCTTCCTTTTCTCGTCCTTCTCCTCCTCCTTCTCCATCATATCAACATGCTTTTTAGGCTGCCCTCGCTCATAATGTTTTAAAAGGTCAACGAAACCCTTGCACAGAGCCACCTCTGTGGGCACCCTTACTCTTGAAAAAGTCTATGTTGCACCAATATGCCTTACAGTTTTCCTGCCATTCATCAGCGTCGGGTACGCCATGAATGGCACAGGCAGCACATTGACTGTAGGCCAGCCACTATAGCTAAATAATAAGGAACATGGAAGATATACTATATTGGACTGTAGTATTCAGGGTAAATGATCGTGTGGACACTTTGCGATAAATAAGTGTGTTTGTGGTTGCAGTTTGAGCAATCAGTGTCTAAAAGGTTTGCCATCGCCTTCACTGTTTTAGAGGGTTAGCGCACCTGGAGGCCCTCATCTACATTATTTTACTCTGTTTCATTGAGCCCACAGTGAACCATCAGCAACATGGCCACTTCCACGTCCCATACTGGCCGCCTTCTTAATATGAAATGTTATATATGCTTAAAACTATCTAACACCTACAGTATTGTAGGATATGTACGTGTATGCGCCAATCAATTAAAACAGATATTTTCAATACGCACACTTTACACAGGGGATGTAGCTCTGATAATGTCACAGACTACCATACATCGTCTGCGGATGAAGTACAGTATATGTTAGTAATATGTATGAAATAGTGATGAGCGGCAGGTGCCATATTCGATTTCGACGAAATTCGCGAATATTCTATCGAATATTCGTTTCATATTCGTCGAAATAGAATATTCGTCATTATTCTAGTTATCGTGATTATTATGCGATTTAAATAATCGCGTATTGCGATTTTAACTTAATGCTACTTTTCTATTGGTTTGATATCTAGAATTAGCGAAGATGACGAATATGACGAATGTATTCGTCATATTCCTCAAAACGAAGATAACTAAGTATTCTACATCTTCGTTATAGCTCCATATTCGGCAACTTCGCTAATTCTAGCAATCAAATAGGAAGGTTGACTATAGAGACAGCTAAGTTTAATTCGCTATGCGATTATTTTACTTTGCTTTTTTTTTTTTATAAATAGAATCATTATAATAAATTATTATAATGATTCTATTTATAAAAAAAAATAAAAGCAAAGTGAAATAATCGAATAGCGAATTAAACTTAGCTGTCTCAATAGTCAACCTTCCTATTTGATTGCTAGAATAGCGAAGTTAGACGAATATGGAGCTAAAACTAAGATGTAAATACTTCGATATCTTCGAATTTGAGGAATAGACGAATACATTTGTCATATTCGCTAATTCTACCAAGCCAACCATAGTAAACCAGGGTCCAAGTTGAAATCGCAATTCGATTAATTCAAGTTTATAATAATCAAATTTCGATTTTAACTTAGCGCATGCTATATTCCATATTAGGCCTAGAATTAACGAATATGGAATATAGCAGTGCTAAGTTAAAATCGAAATTCGATTATTATAACTTGAAATAATCGAATTGCGATTTCAACGTAATTCTCAAATCCAACAGTACATTCTAGTATGGAGACGTTCCCATGGTGATGGGGACGCTCCATGAGCACGGAAGTAGTCAGAAGCGGCAACGGGCACTGACTGGAGCAGCCAGGAATCCTAAGGACAGGTAAGAACTACTTTTGGGAAGTGGGAAAGAAAAAAATATAACAATAAAAAAAAAAAAAAGAATATTCGAAATATCGAATTTATAGCACTATATTCGAAATATTCGCGAATTAGCGAAGTGCCGATAATCGCTAAAAAATTCGATATTCGAATATTCGCGCTCAACACTAGTATGAAATGCACACACAGTAGATGTGGCACAAATATTTTACTTCTCACAAAAATACACTGTTTTCACATGTGGTACTGTATTTGAAACAGAGAGACACACGCTATGGACACTAGATTTTGAACAGATTATTTATTTTGTTGCTAGACACACTAATTTTAAATTTGAATCTGCCCCAGTAATGAACAGAATATGGACACTAGATTATGCACAGATTATTTAGATTGGCGCAACAGACACTCTTTTCAAATGTGATAGAGTATTTGTCACATGAATCCACAGTACATGGACAGTATATTTGGCACAAAACAGTTAAATTTTCCCAAATAGAAATAATTCTCTGCTGAACTACTGTATATATAGTTTGCGGCCTAAACGCAGACACAGATGTGCACAAAAGTATTGAAATTTGTCTCAAATGAAATAATTCTCTGCTGAACTACTGTATATATAGATTGAAGCCTAAATTCACGCACAGATGTGACCAAAACCAGTGAAATTGTCACAAATAGAAATAATTCTCTGGTGACTAATTGTATATATGGTTGCTGCCTGAATTCACGCACAGATGTGACCTAAACCAGTGAAATTTGTCCCGAATAGAAATAAATCTACGCTGAATTACTGTATATAATGCTTGTGGCCTAAATTCACACACAGATGAAACCCAAACTACAGTAGCGATTTTTGTCCCAAATAGAAAGAATTCTTTGCTGAATTACTGTATAGATGGTTGCAGTCTAAATTCACGCACAGTTATGACCCAAACTAGGGATATTTGTCCCAAATAGAAAGAATTCTCTGCTGAATTACTCTATTTATGGTTGCGAACTAAATTCACGCACAGATGTGACCCAAGCTATGGAAATTTATCCGAATAATAAAAGAATTCTGTGCTGAATTATTGTATAAATTGTTTGTGGCCTAAATTCACACACAGATGAAACCCACACTAGGGATTTTTGTCCCAAATAGAAAGAATTCTCTGCTGAATTACTGTATATATGGTTGCGGCCTAAATGCAGACACACATATATCTCACTACCAGGCACACTCTAGTGAATAAGCCCCTTTTTAGAATTTCTGCTAAACACACTGCTTTCTGATGGTGTACTGTAGATCTCACTGATATGTAATATTTATTTCTTTTGAAAGCTTTTTGGTACTGAACACAGCCATTTTCCAGCCCTGCACTATCTGTCCCTTCCTGCTGACGCCAGTCCCCAATACTGCTGAATTTAACCCTTGTTAAAAATAATAATAATGCTGCACTGCTGTCAAACACACACTTTAGTCATGAAGAGGACTGTTTTGTCTTTCAAGAGCTTTTTGGGAGTTCGATCGTTGTAATTTTAGCAAACCGTTATATTGTCCCTGCCTACTCTCGGCTCCTGTATAAACTAGTACCACGTGTTCCGGCCAGCCAACCAGTGTAAGGCTTATAACTAACATGGCTATGGCATTACACTGGAGGGAATTACTTACCTGAACGCTGATTGGATGCTCAAGCAATGTGAGCACACGTGGTATTCGGCCGAGTACCGCCACGTGCTGAGCATAGCAATGCTCGAGCCGAGCCGGTACTCAGCCGAGCATGGTCGCTCATCACTAATCTTGACAATATATGATGAACAGAGCACATGCCCAAAAATAAAGCATGCACACCAGTTTAAGAGAATTCTAATACTCGATAGTTGATAACGTCCAGGGGCGAATAAGTGGTCCATGCTGGTTATCCTCAGCAGTATCAGGACAGACAGCAGCAGCAGCAGCAGCAGGTAATTGTTAAGGGTATAGTATAAGGCCTACACCTAGCTCAACTAAACTCAGTGGAAGGAGGACAGACTGCGGCAGGTAAATGGTAACGCTGTAGTGTACGGCATACACATAGCTGGGCCTAACTTTGCCGAAACAGAACAGACAGCAGCAGGGAAATGGTAATGCTGTAGTTAATGCATACACATAGCTGGGCCTAAATCAGTAATATCAGGACAGAAATCAGCAGCAGGAAAATGTTAACGTCATAGTGTAAGGCGTACACATAGCTGGGCCTAACTTAGCAGGAACAGACCAGACAGCAGCAGCAGGGACAGCAGCAGCAGGGAAATCATAATGCTGTAGGATAAGGACGACACATAACTCATCAAGTTCAGGACACATAGCATCAGCAGGTAAAGGCAACGGTGGAGTATAAGGTCTACACATAACTCAGCATGATCAGGACAGACAGCAGCAGAAGGTACATGGTAAGGGTCGAGTATAAGGCCTACACATAGCTCGGCCGAACTCACAGGGACAGACAGCAGCAGGTTCTTTGGTTTGCAGCAGAATGTAATTCCCAGGAATGGCTCCCACCAGATCAGAGCAACATGAAAATAAACTTAGACACCTCTTAGAGCAGCAGGTTCGTCGTCTAGAGCAGTTAATATGCTCCTAATGCATACAAAATCAATATTTTCCATTGAAAAAATCGTTTGTCGATTGTATTTTAACTTTGTACAGCCCACAATAAAATAGTACGACATTAGCTCCACACGCTGCCTGCATCGGTCCTGCTCTCAGTTCCCATATCAGGCACATTGAGTCTGGAGAAGAACAACTGCGTAACGCAGCCTGCCTCGCCATGTCTGATTCCTCCAAGCAAGAGGGCAGCAGGACTGGCATGGTTTAGCAGCAGCTCTCTGTCATCCTCCTTTTGTCTGTGAAAAGGCATGGTTACCGCAGATCACGCGACCCATACATGATCAGCGCCACACACACACGCCGTGCTCCAGCCAACGGCAGCACCCAGCTGTCCTCTTCCCGTCAGAGCACAGAAGCCAGTGAAGAACCAGTTTGCCTCGGCCCAGGTGTGGAAGTGTCCCTGCTCTGCCACCAGGATCAGTTCCCCTCCCCTTGGTGATGACACTGTCACGGTCCCCTGCTGCTGGCGGGGGTCCTCGGCATCTGCCTCCATTGCGCAGGGGCCCATATCATCGATCGCAGGTCATACTGCTGAATAAGCCTTTAGCTTTGAGGCTTGGCTACACCCTGGGGTAGTGTCACACAGCCCGGGGCAGACTATCACCAGGAAAGGGCTGACAGGTACCGGGGAGCACCTAAAACTGTCATCCAGCAGAGCGGAGTTGTAGTCTGTTTTGAAGGCACCATTGTTCTTGAGTTACATTGAACAGCCAGTAAATTTACCCCACAAAACTAATGCAGCTCTGATTATCTTTGTGGACTTGACATAGAAATTCATATTCCTTTAAGTTCATAAAAAGTGTACAGTAATCCGTCCTATGAAATGCAGATGTCTGGAGGGGGAGAATAATGCAGGGCTTCCAGGGTGAGATGGGGTAGATATATACAGTACAGACCAAAAGTTTGAACACACCTTCTCATTCAAAGAGTTTTCTTTATTTTCATGACTATGAAGGCATCAAAACTATGAATTAACATATGTGGAATTATATACATAACAAACAAGTGTGAAACAACTGAAAATATGTCATATTCTAGGTTCTTCAAAGTAGCCACCTTTTGCTTTGATTACTGCTTTGCACACTCTTGGCATTCTCTTGATGAGCTTCTAGAGGTAGTCCCCTGAAATGGTCTTCCAACAGTCTTGAAGGAGTTCCCAGAGATGCTTAGCACTTGTTGGCCCTTTTGCCTTCACTCTGTGGTCCAGCTCATCCCAAACCATCTCGATTGGGTTCAGGTCCGGTGACTGTGGAGGCCAGGTTATCTGGCGCAGCACCCCATCACTCTCCTTCATGGTCAAATAGGCCTTACTTTCAAAGTTTTTCCTAATTTTCGGCTGACTGACTGACCCTTAATTTCTTAAAGTAATGATGGCCACTCGTTTTTCTTTACTTAGCTGCTTTTTTCTTGCCATAATACAAATTCTAACAGTCTATTTAGTAGGACTATCAGCTGTGTATCCACCTGACTTCTCCTCAACGCAACTGATGGTCCCAACCCCATTTTATAAGGCAAGAAATCCCACTTATTAAACCTGACAGGGCACACCTGTGAAGTGAAAACCATTTCAGGGGACTACCTCTTGAAGCTCATCAAGAGAATGCCAAGAGTGTGCAAAGCAGTAATCAAAGCAAAAGATGGCTACTTTGAAGAATCTAGAATATGACATATTTTCAGTTGTTTCACACTTGTTTGTTATGTATATAATTCCACGTGTTAATTCATAGTTTTGATGCCTTCAGTGTGAATCTACAATTTTCATAGTCATGAAAATAAAGAAAACTCTTTGAATGAGAAGGTGTGTCCAAACTTTTGGCCTGTACTGTATATATACACTCACCTAAAGAATTATTAGGAACACCATACTAATATGGTGTTGGACCCCCTTTTGCCTTCAGAACTGCCTTAATTCTACATGGCATTGATTCAACAAGGTGCTGATAGCATTCTTTAGAAATGTTGGCCCATATTGATACACGAGGGATGCACATCCAGGGCACGAAGCTCCCGTTCCACCACATCCCAAAGATGCTCTATTGGGTTGAGATCTGGAGACTGTGGGGGCCATTTTAGTACAGTGAGCTCATTGTCATGTTCAAGAAACCAATTTAAAATGATTCGAGCTTTGTGACATGGTGCATTATCCTGCTGGAAGTAGCCATCAGAGGATGGATACATGTTCTCATTCTGTTTACGCCAAATTCGGACTCTACCATTTGAATGTCTCAACAGAAATCGAGACTCATCAGACCAGGCAACATTTTTCCAGTCTTCAACAGTCCAATTTTGGTGAGCTCGTGAAAATTGTAGCCTCTTTTTCCTATTTGTAGTGGAGATGAGTGGTACCCGGTGGGGTCTTCTGCTGTTGTAGCCCATCCGCCTCAAGGTTGTGCGTGTTGTGGTTTCACAAATGCTTTGCTGCATACCTCGGTTGTAACGTTATTTCAGTCAACGTTGCTCTTCTATCAGCTTGAATCAGTCGGCCCATTCTCCTCTGACCTCTAGCATCCACAAGGCATTTTTGCCCACAGGACTGCCGCATACTGGATGTTTTCCCTTTTCACACCATTCTTTGTAAACCCTAGAAATGGTTGTGCGTGAAAATCCCAGTAACTGAGCAGATTGTGAAATACTCAGACCGGCCCATCTGCACCAACAACCATGCCACGCTCAAAATTGCTTAAAGCACCTTTCTTTCCCATTCTGAAATTCAGTTTGGAGTTCAGGAGATTGTCTTGACCAGGACCACACCCCTAAATGCATTGAAGCAACTGCCATGTGATTGGTTGACTTGATAATTGCATTAATGAGAAATAGAACAGGTGTTCCTAATAATTCTTTAGGTGAGTGTATATATATATACCCCATCTCTCCCTGAAAGCCCTGAAATTTCTCCCCTCCAGACATCTGCATTGTAGAGGATTGGATTACTGTATGTTTTTTCTGGAACCTACAGGATCTGATTTTCTATGTCAAGTCCAAAAAGATGAAGCACAGCTGCATTCGTTTTGTGGGGTAAGTTTACCGGCACTTCTATGTAACTCCAGAACACATGTTGCCTTCAAAACAGACTACAAACTCCGCTTTGTTAGATGACAGTGTAGGTGCTCCCTGGTATTTAACATGATTTTGAATGTGATTGCTTAATTCTGAAAACAGCTACATCCCCAGTTATAACAGGGTGTGCTCACTTATGCAACCACATTATTTTTTTTTTTTTGTTTTCTTACCTACACCTAAAAGATTTCAGTTTGTTTTTCAATCAAATGGTAAAGTTTATAGGTCACATTAAAGGTGGAAAAAGTTCTAAAATGAATTATCTTTGTCTCATTTTTTTACAGCACAGAAACCTGACATTTTAACAGGGGTGTGTAGACTTTTTATATCCACTGTATATTTAAATTAGTTAATTTAATGAATAAATAAATAAGAGGTTTAATAAATTAATGGAAAAAAAAAGATAAATAAACTCATCGATTGGAAAAAAATAATTGTTTGCCCAAAAAAGTAAAAAAAGTAAAGAAATTCAGCAATAGAGAAATATATATAAATAAAGTCATCAATAGATAAATACATAAATAAATTCATCAGCAAATGCATAAATACATGCATCACTACAGAAATATATTTTAAAAAGTCATCAATAAATAAATGCATAAATAAATTCATCAATAAATACAAATAAATTCATCAATACAGAAATATATCAATAAAGTTATCAATAATTAAATAAATATATTAAATAATTCATCCATAAATAAATAAATCTATCAAGATACAGTACAGACCAAAAGTTTGGACACACCTTCTCATTCAAAGAGTTTCTTTATTTTCATGACTATGAAGGCATCAAAACTATGAATTAACACATGTGTAATTGTATACATAACAAAAGTGTGAAACATGCGGTCCAGCCGCTGGTGGTGACTGCTGCTGCTACTGGATCGCGCAGACTGGTAGAACAATATTATCTCACCCATAAGCTCACTTACTCAGGCTGGAGCTGATTGGGCCAGCCACCTGCTGGGTGAGATGGGCGGGGAGAACTGGAGCGTGAGGCTGAGGGTTTGGCCTGCTCCAGCTGGAGGATCAGACAGGCCCGCAGGTTTTGCATATGGACATCCCTCCGGCTGGCTGTGATGAACTGCTCCAGTTTCCCCTTGCAGCGAGGGTCTAAAAGGGTGGCCAACCAAAAATCATCCCTCACCTTAATTTTCCTGATCCGGGGTCCCTCCTGAGGCATCACAGCATGTGGGCAGCCATGGGGAAGAGGACAGCCCGCTGTGACTCTTCTTGGCTGCCCTGGACCATGACATCTTGGTCCTCCTGCTGCTGAGGCTGCTCCCTGTGGGAGCCACCCCACCCCTCGAATAACGGTGCCTCTCCCTCCTGACCAGGCCCAGACTCCTGGACGTCAGCAAAGTCCTCAACAAATTCTTCCTCCTCCTCATCCTGGGCCTGGTCTTGGTGGAGCATTGTTGCCACTTCTTGATCCACCAAGGCACTCTCCCCAGCATCGAGCAGGCGATTTAGTGTCCTGTCCAGCAGGAACACTATAGGGAGCACGTCATTGAGGTCGACATGCTCCCCACTGACCATCTTGGTTGCCTGCTCGAATGGGGCCAACACGTGGCAGACCTGGTGTATCTGCCCCCACTCCACATTGGTGATGTAGGGGAGTGGGTGTGATGGCCTGGAAGTGCCTTGGTCCAGCAGGTAGTCTTTCACCATCCGTAGCTGCTCCCACAATCTCTCCAGCATGTGGAGGGTGGAGTTCCACACATCACACTGTTCACAATCAGCCTGTGAGGTGGCAGGCTGTTGTCCTGCTGCAGTTTGGACAGGGACGCGGTGGCGGTTGGGGAAGCGTTGGAAGTGGCTGGAAATCCTACGTACCCTTTGAACAATGTCACTCAACCTTGGGTATGTGCGTAGGAACTTAGGCGTACCACAAGGTTGAGGACATGTGCCATGCAGGGCACGTGTGTTAGTCTGCCAGCATGGATGGTGGCGAGGAGGTTGCTGCCATTGTCACAGACAACCATAACTGCCTGGAGCCTTCGGGGTGTCAGCCACTTGTGGACCTGAGCCTGGAGGACAGCCAGAACATCATGTCCAGTGTGTCTCTGTTCCCCTAAGCTCACAAGCCGGAGCACGGGCTGGCAGATTTCTGGGGGGCTCATCAGTGGTGGATACAGTGGCCTTAGAGAGCAGCAGTTCTCCCCTGGACACCCCAGGGCGGCACCACAAACTGTGAGGCCGCCACATCTGATGATCCCTCCCTGGTGCCTCGGAGGGACACCCAATGGGCTGTAAAGCTGATGTATCGTCCCTGCCAATGTCTGGCTGGTCCAGGCATCCATTGTGGGAGTGGGGAATGCAATGTTGGAAAGGGGTGGGGTGGCTGCAGGACAGTGGCAGGAGCTGCTGTCCGCTGCTCACTGCTGCTGCGACCACCCTGCATCTGATCCTACTCCCGCCAGTGGTTGACTCTCAAGTGCTGGGTGAGGGCAGTGGTACCCAGCCGAGCAACAGACCTCCCTCTCCTCACCCTGGCATGGCACAGCTGACAGATGGCAATTGTCAGATTGTCTGCTGCCAGGGTGAAGTAAGCCCAAACAGGCGACTTAAGCACCAACCTCCTGTCAGATGGGGTGGTGCTGGCTTGCGCCTGTTTGGGCTCGGTGCGCACAGGTGGAGCCAGCGCCTGCTGCTGCTACCGCCTCCTGCTGACATTACCAGTGAGGCCCCTGCTACTGGGCTCCCTGGTGACCTGGCGCACCGTTTGCTTTGGGTGCCTACATTCCTCATCAGTGCTGCTGTCACCTGACAAGGGAGGTGGCACTGATTCTAAGTCACCCTCCTCTTCATCCCCTGTAATGTCAGACCCAAGGTCGACCAGTGGTTGACTGAGGGGAACAGCAGACATGGAGCCCCTGACCTGGCTCCGCTCTCCCCTCACTGACGTCTGGTTCTGACTAGGTGTGGGGGTTCTGTGGCTGAAACCACCAGCACCAGTTGGAAGGGATGTCACTGGGATACTGACGGGCGTTACCCCCTCCTCTTCCTCCATCCCTTCCAAAAGATCCTGAGCATCCGGACCAAGCTCTAGTTCACTATCCTGCATTACCACCCCCAAGATGTCCCTCTCACTGTTGCTGTCAAACAGCATCAGGGTCGATTCTTGGGGGCTGGGGGCTGGTCCTGCAGGAGGTGGAGAGCTGCTGTTGCTCAGAGCCAGGGCAGAGGAATCTGTGCCACTGGCTTGTGTCATGAATGACACAACTGCCTCGGCGTCCTGAGATTAAATTGGGTGGCTACACCGAAAAAAAAATCACAGATGCGGCAGACGCCCTTGCCACCTGCATCCGCCCCTCTGTAGGTAGAAGAGCGGCCCCGTGCTGGCAGCAGTCCAGCACTGGAACTAACTCCCCTACCATCACCACGGCTGCCGGCATGACCACATCCACTCATTATTTTAGCAAATGAGTAAATGACCACAATGTTTTTAGAGAAGAGAAAAAAAATATAGAAAGAAATAGTGAGAGAGTTTGTGCAAACTTTATTGGGTTATGGATAATGGGGCAAATATGAAAAACAAAAACAAAAGACGCAGACAATAATCCCTCCCTAACAAACGAAACCCTAAAACTGTAACACTAAAACATAGGCAAAGACTTTTTTTTTTTTTTCACAGACAAAAGGCGCAGACAATCCTAGCACACAAAACCATAAAACACAGCAAAAGGCTAAACTATACAGTACTATATCTCTATCTAACCTACACTACACCCTGCACTAAACCCTATCAGCTACACTATTAACTAACTAACTAACTAACTAAACTACACTATCTACCACTAACTATCTGGATTATACAGTATATATGAGGCATAAGATGTAATATGACACCGGAATTCAGCACAGTGCAGAAATCACACTCCTCTCTCTGTCTCACAACTGCATGAAACAGCACAAAATGGCTGCTGGAAATTTTCTTATATTGAAAGGGGTAGGCAACTTTCCTATTGGTTTCTACGGATGTTACTAAGCTCTAACAGAGATATTGCAGCCTTCTCATTGGACCACAAATTGAAGCAGGGAGGGATCATGTGTACTGTTTAAAAAAAAAAAGAATTTACGAATATATAGCGCTATATTCTAAATATTCACAAATTCTCAAAGTGCCGATATTCGCGATTAAAATTACTCTTGGACAACCCTAGCAATAAGCTCCAGTTAACCGGCTTTCCGGGACGGCAATCGTGCACAGATGTAGTCTGATTCATGACTTCCTAAAAGTGGATCCAGCACTGATGTACAAATCCAAGTAAATCTTTATTGAATACTCCCAGCAATACACACATATGGGGTGATGACATCCCAATACAACGTTAACTTGTTTCAGACAAATTACACAGACTCATTAGTCATAACAACTAAAGTCATGTATCGACTATGACTAAGGACATGTAACTTAGTAACATAGTAACATAGTATATAAGGCCGAAAAAATACATTTGTCCATCCAGTTCGGCCTGTCATCCTGCAAGTTGATCCAGAGGAAGGCAACAAAAAAACTGTGAGGTACAAGCCAATTTTCCCCACTTAAGGGGGTAAAAATTCCTTCCCGACTCCAATCAGGCAATCAGAATAACTCCCTGGATCAACGACCCCTCTCTAGTAGCTATAGCCTGTAATATTATTAAGCTCCAGAAACACATCCAAGCCCCTCTTGAATTCCTTTATTGTACTCACCATCACCACCTCCTCAGGCAGAGAGTTCCATAGTCTCACTGCTCTTACCGTAAAGAATCCTTTTCTATGTTTGTGTACAAACCTTTTTTCCTCTAGACGCAGAGGATGTCCCCTCATCACAGTCACGGAGATAAATAGATGATGGGAGAGATCTCTGTACTTACCCCTGAAATATTTATACATAGTAATTAGATCTCCCCTCAGTCATCTTTTTTCTAAAGTTAATAACCCTAATGTTGATAATCTTTCTGTAGTTGCCCCATTCCAGTTATTACTTTATTTGCCCTCCTTTGAACCCTCTCCAGCTCTGCTATGTCTGCCTTGTTCACAGGAGCCCAGAACTGTACACAGTACTATAAAGTACTTGTAAAGTGGTAGGACTATGTTCTCATCACGGGCATCTATGCATCTTTTGATGCAACCCATTATCTTATTGGCCTTGGCAGCAGCTGCCTGACACTGGTTTTTACTGCTTAGTTTGCTGTTCACTAAAATTCCTTGGTCCTTTTCCATGTCAGTGTTACCCAGTGTTTTACCATTTAGTATGTACGGGTGATTTGCATTATTCCTTCCCATGTGCATAACCTTACATTTGTCAGTGTTAGACCTCATCTGCCACTTCTCTGCCCAAGCCTCCAATCTATCCAGATCCCTATGAAGCAGTATACTGTCCTCTTCAGTGTTATTTACTTTACACAGTTTAGTGTCATCTGACAAAAAATTATATTTTACTGTGCAAGCCTTCTACAAGATCATTAATAAATATATTGAAGAGAATAGGGCCCAATACTGTCCCCTGAAGTACCCCACTAGTGACAGTGACCCAATCTGAGTGTGTACCATTAATAACCACCCTATGTTTTCTCTCATTGAGCCAGTTACTTACCCACATACAGACGTTTTCTCCCAGTCCGAGCATTCTCATTTTATATACTAACCTTTTATGTGGTACAGTGTCAAATGCTTTGGAGTAGTCCAGATATACGAATCCATTGATTCGCCGTTGTCAAGTCTAGAACTTACCTCCTCATGGAAACTGATTAAATTAGTTTGACATGACCGAGCTCTCATGAAGCCACGCTGATATGATGTAATTTGCTTGTTTGTTTTCATTGAGATCCTCCAAGATAGCATCTCTTAGAAAACCTTCAAACAGTTTACCCACAACAGATGTTAAACTTACCGGCCTATAGTTTCCATGGTCTGTTTTTGGACCCTTTTGGCACCACATTTGCTATGCGCTAATCCTGTGGAACATTCCCTGTCAGTATAGAGTCTAAAAATATCAGAAATAAGGGTCTGGCTATGACATTACTTAATTCTCTTAGGATGCGGGGGTGTATGCCATTTGGCCCTTGCGATTTGTCTATTTTAATCTTTTTAAGTCGCTGATGTACTTCTTCCTGGGTCAGACAGGACACTTTTAATGGGGAATTTAGTTTTACATTCTGCATTTCATCTGACAGTTTATTTTCATCAGTGAATACAGTGGAGAAAAAAAAACATTTAATAGCTTTGCTTTCTCCTCGTCACTCTCTCCAACTCCCCCCTCAATGCTCTGTAGAGGGCCGACACCTTCAGATTTATACTTTTTACCATTTATATAATTGAAGAACATTTTAGGGTTAGTTTTGCTCTCTTTGGCAATTAATCTCTCGGTCTCTAGTTTGGAAACTTTTATGAGTTTTTTACATATTCTATTTTTTTCCTTATAGTTTTTCAGTGCTTCCTCGCTACCCTCCTGTTTTAGTGATTTAAATGCTTTCTTTTTGTCATTTATTGCCTTCTTTACAGTTCTATTTATCCACATTGGTGTCTTCAACTTGTCTGAAATGCGTCAGTGTATCAGGGTGCTGTCTCCCCTTATTTGTGTATTGCTGTGAGTATTCAGTAAAGATTCACTCACTTGGATTTTATATCAGTGCTGGACCAATTGTTTTGGTTGTTTCTAGAAAATCTTTAAATTCAAGTTATTATAGTTATTATATCAACTTTAATATCAGATTTCTAATGAATTAACCACAATAAATCATAAATAAATGGCTGGCTCACAGTGAAATAACAATAAGCAATTTATTAGATCATAGATATCCAGATAAAATATCTAGGTATAAAAAGTTTATGCAAAAAATAAGTTATACACTATTTACAGTCACGGTCCTTAATTTATATCCAATTGCGGAGCTCACACAAAAGGGAACTGATATGCATTCATAGTGCAGTAAAAAAATCTCAAAATATAAAAAGGTTCAAAAACAGTGCACATTATTGTTCATTCAGAGTTTAATAACTGCTCATAATAAATATAACTCTAGTTGACTATTTGTTGATAGTAAGCCACTTGCATAACAAAGTAAGTTGCAATGCTGAAAATAATACTATATGTCCAAGCGAGCAGAATATATCCCGCAGAACCGCTGCTTACCATTAGCCAGACTCTCCCGTACAGCCGTATTTATTAAGGCCAGTATTCGAGGATTGCAGCAGTCTTATCTTAGTACGGTGGTTAATGTCTTTGCTCCGCTCACCTGTAGTGTTGGTGGACTGCTAAGCCTTGCAGTTATGGCGTGTACCGGCACATTTTCTTGCACATGCAGGATAAAAATATTGCAACGCTGACATTCAGTCGTCATAAGCGTTAAGGGGTCGTGTGAAGCGGGCTCACGCGCTGAACTCTCTCCATATAGAGTGGGTTCTGCCTGTATAAAACAGCTGATACTTACCAGCAGTGACCGGGATATGCGATGACACTGATCCTGGTAATTTAACCCTTCAGATGCCACTGTCAATAGTGACCATGGCTTCTGAGGGTCCCTCTGTCCTCCAATTGGAGCTCCCGTGCCAAAATCGTGGGACTCTAAACAGTTGCTACAGCCTGGGACCTTGTGAAGATTGCCGGGCCTGTCAAAGCAAACTGCCTGCAAAGCTGTGGACTGCAAGCATTCTACTGCAGTCTATGGCACAAGCTATCAGTAGATTGCATGTACAAGTCCCCTAAGGGAACTAAAAATTACAGTAAAAAGAGTAAAAAAAGAAACAGAAAATCTAAAATATTTGAAAAATTAAATAACCCCCACTTTCCAAATTTGGATATATAGGGGGTGGGCACTGTGGAAGTCACTGTTAAAGGGACGGTCACTACGAAAGTCACTGTTAAAGGGGCGGTCACTGTGAAAGTCATTGTTAAAGGGGTGGGCACTGTGGAGGTCTCTATTAAAGGGGTGGGCACTGTGGAAGTCACTGTTTAAGGGGCGGCCACTATAAAGGTCACTGTTAAAGGGGTGGTCAATGCTAAAGGGGCAGTACTGTTAAAGGGGTGGGAACTGTGGAGGTCACTGTTAAAGGGGCAGGCACTGTTAAAGGGGTAGGCACTGTGAAGGTCATTGTTAAAGGGGCGGGTAGTGTAGAGGTCGCTGTTATGGGGGAAACTGTCGATATCTTTTTACGACACACGGAAACATAAAATGAAATAGGTGAAATATACCCGTGCGAAGCCGAGTCCTTCTGCTAGTCTCTTTATATATATAAAAATGAGTTTCCGTCTGTCTGTCTGGACGTTCTTTATGCGCGACCAAATGACTGGACTGATCTTCACCAAATTTGGCACACAGGTATATCAGGTTTCCGGGAAGGTTTTAGATCGGGTCTCAGCTATCTAGAATGTACCGTTCCTGAGATATTCCCAAAAAATTACCTGCATTAACCAATAGAAGCCAGCAAGCCTTTCACTTAAATCCGAACTGCCATTTACACGGTCACATGTCCCTTATTAGCCAATAGAAGCTCGCAGGTCCTACTCCAGGTCAGGGACAGGACTCATCTCAGGTTAATTTGCATATGTATCGATTTTTTTACACAATAAAAGCACACAGAGCTATGGGGACTGGGTATTGCAGATGTGCTAGCGGCCATCTAGCAACCCATGTCCTCAGCTCCATACACAAAATCCAGGTGACAGGTTCCCTTTAAAGGGGCGGGCACTGTGGAGGTCACTGTTAAAGGGGCGGGCACTTTGGAAGTCACTGTTAAAGGGACGGGCACTGTGAAGTTCACTGTTAAAGAGGCGGGCACTGTGAAGGTCACTGTTAAAGGGGTGGTCAATGTTAAAGGGGCAGGCACTGTGGAGTTCATTGTTAACGGGACGGGCACTGTAGAGGTCATTGTTAAAGGGGCAGGGAGCTGTAGAGGTCACTGTTATGGGGGGAAACTGTTGATATCTTTTTACGACACACAGAAACATAAAATAAAATAGATTAAATATACCCGTGCGAAGCCGGGTCCTTCTGCTAGTATTATATAAAAAGAGCCCAATTAGGGCTATCAATGTATATCCCAACATAGCACTGCTATACCGATAATCAGTGATAAACTTGGCATCAGGGGCAAATACCGGCTACATAGCGGGAAATCTGATTCTGTCAGAACACTAAATAGTGGCTTAGCCCAGAGGCACACCCCGATGGTGGATGCCCTCTGTCCTCGTACCTAATACTAATATGCCCCCAGAAGCCCTAACAAAATTGTGAAAAAAAAATATTACCCTAAAAACCGACGCGTTTCCCCAAGTAGATTGATAAAGGTTCATCAGGGGACAAAGAGGGCAATACAGCATAAACAATTGATAAGATAATCATCTGTTATTGGAGACCTTACAGAGCAATACCTGAGCATAAAAAATATATGGAGCAATGACCTGATGTAAAAAGATACATTTGGGCTCCAAAAATTACCAATGTAGGCTATTTCCAATCAGCACTGTGGAGAACCAATAAAAAGGCAATACAATATAGCAAGGTCCATGTGAACCACTCACGTGCGCCAACTTCCTCAGGATGTAAGGATCTCCATTGAGCAGGATAGCAGATACCTTAAAAAGATCCACATGTGGGTTTAAATACCCGTTTGGGGGGGTTAGAACGATGATGCACCAAGTGCAGATGTAAAAACAGCCATTCTCATAAAAATCACAAATCATGTGATAAATCACGTGACACATCATGTGATAAGTCATGTGATAAGTCATGTGATACACCATGTGATAAGTCATGTGATAAATCACATGCTGAGGAATAGAAGAGACACACATGATCGATCACATGATACATCACATGCTGAGGAATTACAGGAACACATATGATGAATTGGCAAAAAGACACAATTACCTGCCGATAAAAGGTAATATACAAATAGTAGTAAAAAGATATGCCCATTGTATCTCTCCCTAACACCCATCTATAAAACATTATTTTAACTAACACCGAAGTATGGAAATGGAACTAAGGAAGGTCACATAGATAGCAGATGAAACAATATTGCGACAGACCTGCGCTCCAAACGAATACATACACAGCAAATTAGATGGTAGACTATTAAATTTATCCCTCCAAAATAGATACCAACCCACAATTAGGAATTGGTTATTTAAATGATGCCAACTTGATATAGGGTTGAAACTACCCAAATAAGAAAAACCAACCCTTTTTCTATAATGTACAAAACTTGATGCTTTACGCATCGATGATAGACTGGAAACTCATTGGAGAAGAGCAGACACACAGAAAAAGGAGAACCCTACCTCAGAGGAATATACATTGATAGCCCTAATTGGGCTCTTTTTATATAATATACAGTACAGCCTAAAAGTTTGGACACACCTTCTCATTCAAAGAGTTTTCTTTTTTTTCATGACTATGAAGGCATCGAAACTATGAATTAACATATGTGGAATTATATACATAACAAACAAGTGTGAAACAACTGAAAATATGTCATATTCTAGGTTCTTCAAAGTAGCCACCTTTTGCTTTGATTACTGCTTTGCACACTCTTGGCATTCTCTTGATGAGCTTCAAGAGGTAGTCCCCTGAAATGGTCTTCCAACAGTCTTGAAGGAGTTCCCAGAGATGCTTAGCACTTGTTGGCCCTTTTGCCTTCACTCTGCGGTCCAGCTCACCCCAAACCATCTCGATTAGGTTCAGGTCCGGTGACTGTGGAGGCCAGGTCATCTGGCGCAGCACCCCATCACTCTCCTTCATGGTCAAATAGCCCTTACTTTCAAAGTTTTCCCAATTTTTCGGCTGACTGACTGACCTTCATTTCTTAAAGTAATGATGGCCACTCGTTTTTCTTTACTTAGCTGCTTTTTTCTTGCCATAGTACCAATTCTAACAGTCTATTCAGTAGGACTATCAGCTGTGTATCCACCTGACTTCTCCTCAACGCAACTGATGGTCCTAACCCCATTTATAAGGCAAGAAATCCCACTTATTAAACCTGACAGGGCACACCTGTGAAGTGAAAACCATTTCAGGGGACTACCTCTTGAAGCTCATCAAAATAATGCCAAGAGTGTGCAAAGCAGTAATTTAAAGCAAAAGGTGGCTACTTTGAAGAACCTAGAATATGACATATTTTCAGCTGTTTCACACTTGTTTGTTATGTAAATAATTCCACATGTGTTAATTCATAGTTTTGATGCCTTCAGTGTGAATCTACAATTTTCATAGTCATGAAAATAAAGAGAACTCTTTGAATGAGAAGGTGTGTCCAAACTTTTGGTCTGTACTGTATATTAAAAGTTATGTTTTAAACGTTTTTTTTGCTTTCTGTGATAATAACGCACCCACAGTGTCAGCTGTATCACCAGATCCCAAAGCAGTCATGGCACTGGATTTTGTTTGGAAGGTATGTGGCCTCTGCTCTATATTGCTGCTAAAACAGCACTGATATTTGCTCCTCCTCAGCACCCTGATCCGGCTCCCAGGTCCTTTCCAGCACACGATCCTCATTGGAGTCCACACCCTCCCTGCCATTTTTATCAGACTGTGAGATATCATTGTGGGCTCCTTGGCCCGCTCCCCTGTTCTGCATTAGCCATGACTGCTACTGTCACTACCCCCAATGCTAATGCCGGGCTACAGGTGCCACTATTTCCACCACCAATACAGTTATGCATGGGGTCCCCAATCTCCTCTTGAACCTCCTCCTCAGGGCAGCCCAAATGGGGACTGCTCTCACACAAGTCTCTTATCAGGGAGACTCTCTTGACTGTCTGTCATACAGAGTGGTGGTATTTTCTTGCCACTTCTTAGGAAAAAGATGCACCAAAATGGATTTATGCCTAGTATCTCATGTTATAACTCAAAGATATTATTATACGCTACCCTGTATATTGTAAGACATGTATATGCGGTTTTCTCAAACTTTAACACCCAAAAAATATTAAATTTGAACTATTTGGAGATGCACCAACAAAGATTTCGGCCTAGTTTGTCACATTATCACTCAGATATTATCGTCTGTTAACTATATTTGAAGACGCAAATATGCTGTTTTCCCAAACTTCAACCCCCCAAAAGTATTATATTTCAACTGTGTGGATATGCGCCAACACATATTTATGCTTAGTATGTCACGTTGTCACTCACAGATATTATAGTCTTCTACCCTGCGTATTGTAGGACGAGTATATGCTGTTTTCCCAAACTGCAACCAAAAAAATAAAATTTGAACTGTGTGGAGATGCAGACACATAGATTTTGGCCCAGTATGTCACGTTATCACTCAGATATTATCGTCTGCTATCCTGTGTATTGTAAGACATGTACAGTATATGCTGTTTTCCCAAACTTGAACCAAAGAAAATATTAAGTTTGAACTGTGTGAAGATGCACACACATGCATTTTTGCCTACTGTAGGACATTATCGCTCCCAAATTTCAACCTGCAAAAAAAATATTACGTCTGAATTGTGTGAAGATGTGAACACATGGATTTCAGTCTACTATGTCAAGTTATTACTCACAGATATTAACATCTGCTACCCTGAGTATTGTAAGGCACTGACAAAAGTATGCTGTCTTCCTAAACTTAAACAAAAAAGAAATAATTAACTATGTGGAGATGCCCTGACATAGAGTTCCAGCTGGTATTTCACGTGTTTTCACTGAGATTTCAAATATCCTCTGGATGTTAAAACACATGTTGTACAGTTTTGAGCTTATCACCCCCCCCCCCCCCAAAAAAAAAAAAAAAAAAAAAAAAAAAGGTATTTCTGTTACAATGGGGGGAAAAAAATGAAAGAAAGTCTTTGCAGGTAGCTGTTTTTGAGGGTTTGCAGCTGCTGTTGCTGTATATAAGGCAGTAAATGCAGCTAGAATATACTGCCAGGCACACCTAGCCTCAGCTCCTCACTTTTAACTTCCTGGCTAACCGCTTTTTCTGCCTTTCCCTATTCTACATAACACAGCACAGAATGATGTTCTGATCTTTCTGCATAGGCACCTCCCTGCCTGCTTCAGCACTGATTGGCTGATCCAGGCTGTCTGTTGGCCTTTGAGCCAATCATGGAAAGCCCCCCAGGTCATGTGAGCATCCGTATTCTTCCTCCCTAGGTTTTTTTTTCTTCTATCCAACATGCCATTTTACTGGATTCAACCAAATCAAAACTTAAAAGCTTCGGATTTGGATGCCAGTCAAAATTTTGCAAGGTTCATAACAAACCCGGTTCATTATTACTTTTTTATGTCAGTATTACCTGTGTGTTACCATTTAGTATTACTGGTACCTTGTATTCTTCCTTCCCATGTGCATAACCTTACATTTGTCAGTGCTAAACCTCATCTGCCACTTCTCTGCCCAATGCTCTTTTGTGTTAATAACTTCACACAGTTTAGTGTTGTGTGCAAAAATTTATATTATTTTGTGCAACCCCTCTACAAGATTATATATATATATATATATATATATATATATATTGTAAGAAGGTACAAGGAATCATCGTGGATGATAGGTATGTGTCACCGAGGTTCCTGGCCTCGGTGGAGTAAGAGACGGTTTTTATGTGTCAGCAGCAGTTGCTGTTTGACACCTTGATACTTAGTATGGCTGTACTAGCTGATCCGGGATGGGTCTTACTGGGAGTAGTCAAAGTGCTTGGTGGGTGACTTCTCCCCATGTTCCAGGCCGGGTTTTGCCAGGCATAAAAACCAGCCAGCACTACCAGGTGGGGAGGATTACCTCCATCTGACAGTGGAGCTCAGGAGGTCTGTGTGATGTGATTTGAGGGCTGTGTTGGGATCCGCGGCTTGAGCCGGGCTGGAGGGCTCAGACCCCTGTGAGGGTGAACAGGCCGCCTAACCCCTTCCTGTGGACTTGACAAAGCAGAACTTTCAACAGGGTGTAAAGTAACACCCAGGCGAAAAGGTGACTGTTTTGCGTATTAACTTTTCATGTGTGTGAACGATCACCAAGCAACTTGCGTTTTTGTTTTGCTTTCACGTGTGAATAAACACAGAAGTTTTGAACTAAGAACTTGTACTTTGCCTCTGTGCTGCACCCGCTAATCCTAACTACCAGAGCGAATCCCCACTATACTGTATATATATATATATATATAATCGATGAAATGAGGGCAGCACTCCGGTCTTGTGGTGAAAAAGGTGGATTTTTATTACACCCTATATACAGTACAGACCAAAAGTTTGGACACACCTTCTCATTCAAAGACTTTTCTTTATTTTCATGACTATGAAGGCATCAAAACTATGAATTAACACATGTGGAATTATATACATAACAAACAAGTGTGAAACAACTGAAAATATGTCATATTCTAGGTTCTTCAAAGTAGCCACCTTTTGCTTTGATTACTGCTTTGCACACTCTTGGCATTCTCTTGATGAGCTTCAAGAGGTAGTCCCCTGAAATGGTCTTCCAACAGTCTTGAAGGAGTTCCCAGAGATGCTTAGCACTTGTTGGCCCTTTTGCCTTCACTCTGCGGTCCAGCTCACCCCAAACCATCTCGATTGGGTTTAGGTCCAGTGACTGTGGAGGCCAGGTCATCTGGCGCAGCACCCCATCACTTTCCTTCATGGTCAAATAGCCCTTACTTTCAAAGTTTTCCCAATTTTTCGGCTGACTGACTGACCTTAATTTCTTAAAGTAATGATGGCCACTCGTTTTCTTTACTTAGCTGCTTTTTTCTTGCCATAATACAAATTCTAACAGTCTATTCAGTAGGACTATCAGCTGTGTATCCACCTGACTTCTCCTCAACGCCACTGATGGTCCCAACCCCATTTATAAGGCAAGAAATCCCACTTATTAAACCTGACAGGGCACACCTGTGAAGTGAAAACCATTTCAGGGGACTACCTCTTGAAGCTCATCAAGAAAATGCCAAGAGTGTGCAAAGCAGTAATCAAAGCAAAAGGTGGCTACTTTGAAGAACCTAGAATATGACATATTTTCAGTTGTTTTACACTTGCTTGTTATGTATATAATTCCATATGTGTTAATTCATAGTTTTGATGCCTTCAGTGTGAATCTACAATTTTCATAGTCATGAAAATAAAGAAAACTCTTTGAATGAGAAGGTGTGTCCAAACTTTTGGTCTGTACTGTATATATATATATATATATATATATATATATATATATATATATATACACTGCTCAAAAAAATAAAGAGAACACTTAATCAACACAATGTAACTCCAAGTCAATCACACTTCCGTGAAATCAAACTGTCCACTTAGGAAGCAACACTCAGTGACAATCAATTTCACATGCTGTTGTGCAAATGGGATAGACAACAGGTGGAAATTATAGGCAATTAGCAAGACACCCCCAATAAAGGAGTGGTTCTGCAGGTGGTGATCACAGACCACTTCTCAGTTCCTATGCTTCCTGGCTGATGTTTTGGTCACTTTTGAATGCTGGCGATGCTTTCACTCTAGTGGTAACATGAGACGGAGTCTACAATCCACACAAGTGGCTCAGGTAGTGCAGCTTATCCAGGATGGCACATCAATGCGAGCTGTGGCAAGAAGGTTTGCTGTGTCTGTCAGTGTAGTGTCCAGAGCATGGAGGCGCTACCAGGAGACAGGCCAGTACATCGAGAGACGTGGAGGAGGCCGTAGGAGGGCAACAACCCAGCAGCAGGACCGCTACCTCCGCCTTTGTGCAAGGAGGAACAGAAGGAGCACTGCCAGAGCCCTGCAAAATGACCTCCAGCAGGCCACAAATGTGCATGTGTCTGCTCAAGCGGTCAGAAACTAACTCCATGAGGGTGATATGAGGGCCCGACGTCCACAGGTGGGGGTTGTGCTTACAGCCCAACACCGTGCAGGACGTTTGGCATTTGCCAGAGAACACCAAGATTGGCAAATTCGCCACTGGCGCCCTGTGCTCTTCACAGGTGAAAGCAGGTTCACACTGAGCACATGTGACAGAAGTGACAGTCTTGAGACGCCGTGGAGAACGTTCTGCTGCCTGCAACATCCTCCAGCATGACCGGTTTGGCATTGGGTCAGTAATGGTGTGGGGCGGCATTTCTATGGAGGGTCGCACAGCCCTCCATGTGCTCGCCAGAGGTAGCCTGACTGCCATTAGGTACCGAGATGAGATCCTCAGACCCCTTGTGAGACCATATGCTGGTGCGGTTGGCCCTGGGTTCCTCCTAATGCAAGACAATGCTAGACCTCATGTGGCTGGAGTGTGTCAGCAGTTCCTGCAAGACTAAGGCATTGATGTTCTGGACTGGCCCGCCCATTCCCCAGACCTGAATCCAATTGAGCACATCTGGGACATCATGTCTCGCTCTATCCACCAATGTCACGTTGCACCACAGACTGTCCAGGAGTTGGCAGATGCTTTAGTCCAGGTCTGGGAGGAGATCCCTCAGGAGACCGTCTGCCACCTCATCAGGAGCATGCACAGGCGTTGTAGGGAGGTGATACAGGCACATGGAGGCCACACACACTACTGAGCCTCATTTTGACTTGTTTTAAGGACATTACATCAAAGTTGGATCAGCCTGTAGTGTGTTTTTCCACTTTAATTTTGAGGGTGACTCCAAATCCAGACCTCCATGGGTTGAAAAATTTGATTTTCATTTTTTTATTTTTGTGTGATTTTGTTGTCAGCACATTCAACTATGTAAAGAACAAAGTATTTCAGAAGAATATTTAATTAATTCAGATCTAGGATGTGTTATTTTTGTGTTCCCTTTATTTTTTTGAGCAGTGTATATATATATATATATATATATATATATTTTTTTTTTAAGAGAATAGGTTCCAATACTTAACCCTGTGGTACCCCACTAGTGATGGTGATCCAATCTGAGTGTGTACCATTAATAACCACCCTCTGTTTTCTATCACTGAACCTGCTACTTACCCACTTTGGAGAAGTCAATAAATATATCATCTAATTACTCACCCCGTTCCAGTCCAGAACTTACTCCTCATAGAAACTGATTAGATTAGATTGACAAGACTGAACCCTCATGAAGCCATGCTGATATGTCATTATACACTTAATTTTCATTGAGATACTCCAGGATAACATCTCTTAGAAAACAGCTTCTAGCGAGACGGCCCCTTAGTGAAGCATGATTTTACCTATGACAGATGTTAGACTTACCAGCCTAGTTTCCGGGCTCTGATTTTGGCCCTTTTTTGAATATTGGCACCACATTTGCTAAGTGCCAATCTTGATATTATAGAGTCCTTAAATATCACAGATAAGGGTCTGTCTATGACATTACTTAATTCTCTTAGGTTACGGGTAGAGTTGAGCGAACACCTGGATGTTCGGGTTCGACGAGTTCGGCCGAACTTTCGAAAAATGTTCGGGTTCGGGATCCGAACTCGACCCGAACTTCATCCCGAACCCGAACCCCATAGAAGTCAATGGGGACCCGAACTTTTGGGCACTAAAAAGGCTGTAAAACACACCCGGAAAGGGCTAGAGGGCTGCAAAAGACAGCAAAATGTAGTTAAATCCCCTGCAAACAAATGTAGATAGGGAAATGATGAGTTAACATAAAATAAATAAAAATTAAACAATATTAATTGGAGTGAGGTCCCATAGCACAGAATCAGGCTTCAAGTCACCCACCAATGGAGAAGGTCACTTACTATTATTTTGACCACAGCACCCAGACAAAGGAGAGAGGTCCCACAGCAGAGAACCAGGCATCATATCACCCACCACAGGAGTAGGCCACCATTTAGTTACTTTGACCCCTACACCCAGACGGAGGAGAGAGGTTACACAGCAGAGAATCAGGCATTTAGATCACCCACCACAGGAGTAGGCCACCATTGAATCAGACCCCGGCAACCATGTCAGATGGCACAAGCATAAGCTTTATATCAATCAGCACAGGAGAAGGCGACTTTGACAGACTTTGACCCCTACACCCGGACGGAGGAGAGAGGTTTCAAAGCAGAGAATCAGGCATTTAGATCACCCACCACAGGAGTAGGCCCCAATTTAATGGGACCCCGGCAACCATGTCAGATGGCACAACCATCAGCTTTATATCAATCAGCACAGGAGAAGGCGACTTTGAAAGACTTTGACCCCTACACCCAGATGGAGGAGAGAGGTTTCACAGCAGAGAATCAGGCATCATATCAACCACCACAGGAGAAGCCACCATTTAGTTACTTTGACCCCTGCACCCAGGAAGAGGAGAGAGGCACCACAGCACATATTCTGGCATCATATCAGCCACCACAGGAGAAGCCACCATTGAGTTACTTTGACCCCCGCACCCAGGAAGAGGAGAGAGGCACCACAGCACATATTCTGGCATCATATCAGCCACCACAGGAGAAGCCACCATTGAGTTACTTTGACCCCCGCACCCAGGAAGAGGAGAGAGGCACCACAGCACATATTCTGGCATCATATCAGCCACCACAGGAGAAGCCACCATTGAGTTACTTTGACCCCTGCACCCAGGAAGAGGAGAGAGGCCCCACAGCACATATTCTGGCATCATATCAGCCACCACAGGAGAAGCCACCATTTAGTTACTTTGACCCCTTCACCCAAACAGAGGAGAGAGGTTCCACATCAGAGAATCAGGCATCATATCAACCACCACAGGAGTAGGCCACAATTTAATGGGACCCCGGCAACCATGTCAGATGGCACAACCATCAGCTTCATATCAATCAGCACAGGAGAAGGCGACTTTGAAAGACTTTGACCCCTACACCCAGACGGAGGAGAGAGGTTTCACAGCAGAGAATCAGGCATTTAGATCACCCACCACAGGAGTAGGCCCCCATTGAATCAGACCCTGGCAACCATGTCAGATGGCACAACCATCAGCTTTATAATCAATCAGCACAGGAGAAGCCACCATTGAGTTACTTTGACCCCTGCACCCAGGAAGAGGAGAGAGGCCCCACAGCACATATTCTGGCATCATATCAGCCACCACAGGAGAAGCCACCATTGAGTTACTTTGACCCCCGCACCCAGGAAGAGGAGAGAGGCACCACAGCACATATTCTGGCATCATATCAGCCACCACAGGAGAAGCCACCATTGAGTTACTTTGACCCCTGCACCCAGGAAGAGGAGAGAGGCCCCACAGCACATATTCTGGCATCATACTAACCACCACAGGAGAAGCCACCATTGAGTTACTTTGACCCCTGCACCCAGGAAGAGGAGAGAGGCCCCACAGCACATATTCTGGCATCATATCAGCCACCACAGGAGAAGCCACCATTGAGTTACTTTGACCCCCGCACCCAGGAAGAGGAGAGAGGCACCACAGCACATATTCTGGCATCATATCAGCCACCACAGGAGAAGCCACCATTGAGTTACTTTGACCCCCGCACCCAGGAAGAGGAGAGAGGCACCACAGCACATATTCAGGCATCATATCACACACCACAGGAGAAGGCCTCTTTCAGTGATTTAGGCCTTTGGACCCAGACAGAGGAGAGAGGCACCACAGCACATATTCTGGCATCATATCAGCCACCACAGGAGAAGCCACCATTGAGTTACTTTGACCCCTGCACCCAGGAAGAGGAGAGAGGCCCCACAGCACATATTCTGGCATCATATCAGCCACCACAGGAGAAGCCACCATTGAGTTACTTTGACCCCCGCACCCAGGAAGAGGAGAGAGGCACCACAGCACATATTCTGGCATCATATCAGCCACCACAGGAGAAGCCACCATTGAGTTACTTTGACCCCCGCACCCAGGAAGAGGAGAGAGGCACCACAGCACATATTCAGGCATCATATCACACACCACAGGAGAAGGCCTCTTTCAGTGATTTAGGCCTTTGGACCCAGACAGAGGAGAGAGGCACCACAGCACATATTCTGGCATCATATCAGCCACCACAGGAGAAGCCACCATTGAGTTACTTTGACCCCTGCACCCAGGAAGAGGAGAGAGGCCCCACAGCACATATTCTGGCATCATATCACACACCACAGGAGAAGGCCTCTTTCAGTGATTTAGGCCTTTGGACCCAGACAGAGGAGAGAGGTCAGAGATTAGCTTCATATCCCCCAGCACAGCAGAAGACCGCTTTATTTGACTTAGGCCTCAGCACCCAGACAGAAGACAGAGGTAGCATGGCAGAGGTTATGGCTTCATGTCACCCGTTAGTTTAACAGGCCACTTTCATCTGGTTAGGCCCCGGCGCCCAGACGGAGAAGAGTTTCATTCAACTGTGGGTTTCATAGAATTTGTATCAAATAAAGAAGTGGCCCGTAGCACAACAAGACATGTTTTAGGCAGTTAATAAGGACTACTCTGCACAAGGGAGGGACAGGTCCTGTGGGATCCATGCCTGGTTCATCTTTATGAAGGTCAGCTTGTCCACGTTGGCTGTGGACAGGCGGCTGCGCTTGTCAGTAATGACGCCCCCTGCCGTGCTGAATACGCGTTCAGATAAAACGCTGGCCGCCGGGCAGGAAAGCACCTCCAAGGCATAACATGCTAACTCTGGCCACGTGGACAATTTCGAAACCCAGTAGTTGAATGGGGCGGAACCATCCGTCAGGATGTGGAGGGGTGTGCAGACATACTGTTCAACTATGTTAGTGAAATGCTGCCTCCTGCTAACACGTTCGGTATCAGGTGTCGGTGCAGATAGCTGTGGCGTGGAGACAAAACTTTTCCACATTTCTGCCATGCTAACCCTGCCCTCAGATGAGCTGGCCGTGACACAGCTGCGTTGGCGACCTCTTGCCACTCCTCTGCCTTCACCTTCCACCTGTTCCCCTGTGACATGTGGGAATGCTCTCAAGAGCGCCTCTATCAGCGTGCGCTTGTACTCGCGCATCTTACGGTCGCGCTCCAGTTCAGGAATTAAAGTGGGCACATTGTCTTTATACCGGGGATCCAGCAGGGTGGCCACCCAGTAGTCTGCACACGTTAAAACGTGGGCAACTCTGCTGTCGTTGCGCAGGCATTGGAGCATATATTCGCTCATGTGGGCCAGGCTACCCATGGGTAAGGACAAGCTGTCCTCTGTGGGAGGCGTATCGTCATCGTCCACCGTATCCCCCCAGCCACGCACCAGTGATGGGCCTGGGCTGCCACCCCGCTGTGAACTTGCGTCATCCTCGTCCCCCTCCACCTCCTCCTCCTCATCCTCCTCGTCCTCCAGTACAGTGCCTTGGCTGGCGACTTGTGAACCTGTCCTCTGCTGCTTAAACAAACCTCCCTCTGAGCCACTTCGAACAGACTGGCCCGAAAGTGTTAGAAACGAGCCCTCATCCTCCTCCTCCTCCTCCTCCTCCTCCTCCACCTGGGCCACCTCCTCTAACATCATTGCCCTAAGTGTTTTCTCAAGGAGACATAGAAGTGGTATTGTAACGCTGATAACAGTGTCATCGCCACTGGCCATGTTGGTGGAGTACTCGAAACAGCGCAGCAGGGCACACAGGTCTCGCATGGAGGCCCAATCATTGGTGGTGAAGTGGTGCTGTTCGGCAGTACGACTGACGCGAGCGTGCTGCAGCTGAAACTCCACTATGGCCTGCTGCTGCTCGCACAGTCTCTCCAGCATGTGCAAGGTGGAGTTCCACCGGGTGGGCACGTCGCATATGAGGCGGTGAGCGGGAAGGCCGAAGTTCCGCTGTAGCGCAGACAGGCGAGCAGCGGCAGGATGTGAACGGCGGAAGCGCGCACAGACGGCCCGCACTTTATGCAGCAGCTCTGACATGTTGGGGTAGTGGTGAATGAACCCTTTGCACCACCAAGTTCAGCACATGCGCCAGGCAAGGGATGTGCGTCAAACCGGCTAGTCCCAGAGCTGCCACGAGATTTCGCCCATTATCGCATACCACCAGGCCTGGCTTGAGGCCCACCGGCAGAAACCACTCGTCGGTCTGTTGTTCAATACCCCGCCACAACTCCTTTGCGCTGTGGGGCCTGTCCCCCAAACATATGAGTTTCAGAATGGCCTGCTGACGTTTACCCCGGGCTGTGCTGAAGTTTGTGGTGAAGGTGTGTGGCTGACCGGATGAGCTGGTGGAAGCAGTGGAGGAGGAAGCCGAGTAGGAGGAGGAGGCTACAGGAGGCAGAGAATGATGCCCTGCGATCCTAGGGGGCGGAAGGACGTGCGCCAAGGAACTGTCCGCCGGGGGCCCAGCCGCCACTACATTCATCCAGTGTGCAGTTAGTGAGATATAGCGTCCCTGGCCGTGCTTACTGGTCCACGTATCTGTGGTTAGGTGGACCTTGCCACAAATGGCGTTGCGCAGTGCACACTTGATTTTATCGGACACTTGCATGTGCAGGGAAGGCACGGCTGTCTTGGAGAAGTAGTGGCGGCTGGGAACCACATACTGCGGGACAGCCATGGCCATCAGCTGTTTGAAGCTGTCTGTGTCCACCAGCCGGAATGACAGCATTTCAAAGGCCAGCAGTTTAGAAATGCTGGCTTCCAGGCCAAGGGCTCGAGGGTGACTCGGGGGGAATTTGCGCTTCCTCTCTAAGGTTTGAGATATTGAGAGCTGAACGCTGCTGTGTGATATAGTGGAGACGCTAGTTGACGGTGGCGGTGGTGGTGGTGTCGGTGGCACATCCTCTGTTTGCTGCTCGGCAGGTGGCAACATTCCTCTCGAGGCGGAAGCCGAGGCAGCAGCGGTAGAGGGAGCAGGGGGAGCCTCAGCGAGTGCCTGGTTTTTAAGGTGTGTACCCCACTGCAGTTCATGCTTTGCATGTAGATGCCTGGTCATGCAGGTTGTGCTGAGGTTCAGAACGTTAATGCCTCGCCTCAGGCTCTGATGGCAGAGCATGCAAGTCACTCGGGTCTTGTCGGTAGGACATTGTTTAAAGAAGTGCCATGCCAGGGAACTCTTTGAAGCTGCCTTTGTGGGGCTGGGTCCCTGTTGGCGATGTCCAGTAGCAGGCGAACTCTGGGGGCGGCGGCTCGTCTGCTTTGGCCCCCTGCTCCCTCTTTGGCTTCGCTGTTGTCTCGGTCTCACCACTACCTCTTCCTCTGAACTGTGAAAGTCATCGCCACGACCTTCAGTCCATGTGGGGTCTAAGACCTCATCGTCCTCTGCATCGTCTTCCACCCAGTCTCCCTCCCTGACCTCCTCCTGTTCAGTCTGCACACTGCAAAAAGACGCGGCAGTGGGCACCTGTGTTTCGTCATCATCAGAGAGTCGGTGACTCTGCTGTGGTGGTATTCCCATGTCCTCTTCATCTGGAGACATAAGTGGTTGTGCGTCAGTGCATGGTATGTCTTCCTCCACTGGGGAAGGGCTAGGTGGACGCCCCTGGGAAACCCTGGAAGCAGAGTCTTCAAACAGAAGAAGAGACTGCTGCATAACTTGTGGCTCAGACCGTTTCCCTGATATGCTTGGGGGTGATGTGACAGACTGATGGGCTTGGTTTTCAGGTGCCACCTGTGCGCTTTCCGCAGAAGACTGGGTGGAAGACCATGTGGTGAACGTGCTGGAAGCACTGTCGGCCACCCAATCGATTAATGCCTGTACCTGCTCAGGCCTTACCATCCTAAGAGCGGCATTGGGCCCCACGAGATATTGCGGTACATTCTGCCGGCTAGTTGAGGGAGTTCGTTCCCTACTGTGTGCGCCTGGGGCCGAACGGCCACGTCCTCTACCAGCAACAGAGGCTCCACGGACACCACCACGACCGCGTCCTCGTCCCTTAATAGTATTTTTCTTCATTGTTGCGATTCAACTCGCACCACAATGAAATATATTATTTTTTATAAGCAAAATCCCCTCACTGGAATACTTTCAGTTTTTTGACTGTATGGATTACAGATGGAATGACTGTTATATGTGAGTACCGCTTTCTTTGACAGATTCTAGTATGGGTACATATATGTTTTCCCAACCCCAGCACATTAGTTTGCTAATTCCAGATGTATGAAACGCAGGCCTAACTGTATCTAGTATATTGAACGCCAGATAAACTAACTTGGCCTTTTTTAAATAAAAAAAAAATTCCCTCACTGGAATACTTTCAGTCTTTTGACTGTATGGATTACAGATGGAATGACTGTTATATGTGAGTACCGCTTTCTTTGACAGATTCTAGTATGGGTACATATATGTTTTCCCAACCCCAGCACATTAGTTTGCTAATTCCAGATGTATGAAACGCAGGCCTAACTGTATCTAGTATATTGAACGCCAGATAAACTAACTTGGCCTTTTTTAAATAAAAAAAAATTCCCTCACTGGAATACTTTATGGCTTTTCACTGTATGGATTACAGGTGGACTGGTATTAGTAGGGGTGACACAAGCACACCCAAGTCCCTGATGTAGAATTTCTATGGCACAGACCACTATTACAAGTGATTAATGGACGTTGGGAGAGATTGTGCTGCAGCACTAGTCCCAAGATGGCCGCCGCCTATCAGCCCAGTAACATGTGCCACAAAATGGTCTGCACAACCTTTAAAAAATAGCCTTGGACTGTGCTGCTAAATCGCTATTGGTCTGAATCCCAGGTGTAGATGTCTGACTTGTTTGGAGCTTTGGAATGCACACTGTGGCAGCTTCTGCTGCAGCACTACAAGTCGCAAAATGGCGGCCGGCGGTCAGCCCAGGTACATGTGGATGGAAAAATCACTCTGGCCACTCTAAAAATAGCCAATCCCTATCAAAAAAGCAGCTCAGCTGCAGTTGTTCAGATGAATCACAGGTGGAGGAGAGAAATTTGCTTCCAGTTATTCAATTATCCCTGCCTATTCTCGCCCTAGCATCAGCTGTGTCTATCCCTGTTCTATTCACATCGGGAGTGAGCACGTCCCGACGTGCGCACAAGCTTATAAAGAGGCTGAGTCACATGCTGCACTTGGCCAATCACAGCCTTGCCAATAGTAGGCATGGCTGCGATGGCATCTTAGGGCAAGTAGTATGATGCATGTTGATTGGCTGCTTTGCAGCCTTTCAAAATGCGCCAAAATACATGCCGAACGACGAACCCGAACTTTTACGAAAAGGTTCGGGTCCGTGTCACGAACACCCCAAAATTCGGTACGGACCCGAACTATGCTCGAACTGTTCGCTCAACACTAGTTACAGGGGGGGGGGGGGGGGGTATATGCCATCTGGAAGCGGTGATTTGTCTATTATAATATTTTTGAGATGCTGCTGCACTTCTTTCTGTATCAGAAATAGGAAGTTTACATTTACATTCTGCATTTTATTTGAAAGTTTATTTTCCTAAGTGAATACAGTGGAACAAAATAAAATATAGATTTGCTATATCCTCATCGCTTTCTACAACTCCTCCCTCATCACTCTGTAAAAGACCTAGAGGAGAAAAGACAATGCAGCAGCACCCTGCAAATCAGATAAAGTACAATAATGCCATAGTCACAAAAATTATAGTGCTAATGCTACGCTTATTTATAAAGTGAGATGCTTGGCAAATCTATTTTGTACAAAACCATCTGAGCCCTTCTGGCGAATGTCAAGGCGATCTCTGTAAGACGGGTCCTAAAACTAAATATTACCTGTTATACGCCATAATGGCCGCCATAAAGTTCAGGAAGTGTTGGATCCACATGCATGCTGGGTCCACTCTGCCTTTTACCATTTTTGGTGCCAAAATGGCCTCCATTACAAGGGATGCAGGTACCAACATGCATGCTGAGCCCACTCTATACCCTTCCTGGTGCTAGACAGCTTCCAATGAATGTAGTGAGAGCAGGCTACAGCTTTATACTGAAACTAATTAAAATCAGCCATTGTAAATCTGCAAAGAAAAGCATTAGCACTATAATTTTTGTGACTATGGCATTATTGCACTTTGTCTGATTTGCAGGGTGCTGCTGCATTGTCTTTTTTCTCTAGGTCTTTGCCATGGCAGTGTGCACCTGCACACTGGGAGGTGCTGACTAACCCCTATTTCTTTGCAGATTTACAATGCTGGAGATGTGGCACTCCAGCAAGTCGTGCACTCCTGATTAGCCTGTCTGCCCCATAGGCTGGACATACAGAGATAGCTGTCAGTCACTAAGTAGGACAGCCCACTGGACTCCTAAACCCAGAAAGAGAAGGGATTTATACAATTTTAATAAATTACAAGTTATACTGAATCATTTCCCACAAAGCTATATGGTCTATATGTCTATTTAGCTTAATATAGTTGCTGCAGATTGGACTGTATTTTCAATGTGACCGGTTCGCTTTAAGCAATGCTGTCTTCTTTGTCTTCTTTAACCGTTCATTGTACCTTTTTTAAATAAATGCAAGAAATAAAGAATGAACTCAGTTGACCTTCAAGGAATTACAGGCGTCAGTACAGAAGTGCTTCAGTAAAGTCTTACGATGAAAAACGATCAAAACCCATTTTTTAAGCTACAGAGAAATTATGATTTGTATGCTGTACAGCATAACAATGCCTATGTGCATACAGATCAGTGAATACAAATCATAGCTTCTAGTTCTTCAAAGCAAGTAACACATCTAACAATAAGATCAAACAGCCAAGTTTCTAGCACAAAACTACTTTTTAAACTACTTGGAAAGTTTTGAACTGAATTGTTTTAGAGGTCGCATGTGTGATATAAGTGGGTGTAATGTCATGGCTTTTTAACACATAAACACACATAGCTTACAAACACTAAGGGGGAAATGTTACATTTTGCGGTGGTTTTGGTGTCATTTTTAAGTCGGCCTTTGCTTAGTGAGTTTGCGCTAAATCTATGAAGTGGAATGTGGTGTATGGCCATGTCTGTAAAAATACACCTGGGGGTTGCCTGGTGTCAAACATCAGAAATGAAGCTTACAGGTGTTCTTGACCTACTTTTTACTCTACTTCTAAAAGTGGTAAGGATCACCAAAAGTCACAAGAATATGTACGGAATGTCACACACAGGCATCGCTTGCAACTTTTTAACACCATAACATATATCAAAAGGGCACTCTTGGTTGGTGGGGTCCTACAGATGCACTTAATGTATGTATAACGATACCAAACCACAGGGGAAAACATGTGAGGTTCACGGTGGGCCGATGGGTGCAATAGTTCATGTACTCACGGTTAGCAGATGCCTCGCTGGCGTACAGTGGATGGGAAGACAGCACAAAATCCTCCGGGACACTCTCGGTTGCAGGGAACACCAGTCAGATGGAAGTTGAGGTGCCCTTGATGGTAATGAGTGTAAGGTTCTTTTGAGACTGGGCCCCTGGTTCGTGATGCCAGCACCGTTAGATGCAAATGTTCAGAATAGTAGTAAGAATGAGGAGTTGGTTGTTGTAAACCAGTTGAACATTTACTGATGAATCAATAGTCTCTGGACAGTTGGTACAGTTCATCAATGGAAAGCGTTTTGTATAGCAATAATAAGTTAATTTGTACTCCAATTATCAGGCAGTGGCAGTTGTCAATGGAGGGATTCTTCTAATGCTGATACTTTACAGACAAGGATCCCGGTGGTAATCCTAAATTCACTCTGGCACTAAAGGTGCTATTAACTATTTATTTAGGAGTTATCCTTTAAGGGCGTTCCCCTCACTGCAGGCAAACACATCTGCTTCATTATTTGGCAGAAAACTGTTCTAGAAAGGTTTTTGGTTTTCACTACTATCCGGAAGGTTTAGTTAGTGATAAAAACAATTCTGCACATCAATTATCCATTTTTGTTCAGACACACGGAAAGCTACTCCTGGTAGAGATGGCCTTGCGGTTCGCCCGGCGGTCGTTTCGCAGCGAACTTTGCGTTTTCGCGATTCGTCGAACTTGCGAACATATGGAGATATTCGCACCCGCCATATTCTTTTACATTGTGAAGAACTTTGACCCATGACACATCCATCAGGTGGTACAGGACAGCCAATTGAGACATTTCAGCACATGGACATACCCCCTACCTTATAAATAAACCTGATCTGGCTGCGATTTTACAATCAGTGTTTTGCCAGTGTAGGGAGAGGTTGCTGTGTGGAGCAGGCACAGACTGTTAGGGACATCAAACACTAGCTAATAGGGCCACACAAGTTCTTTTAAGGACTGGTATAGGTGTGCATTGATAGGTGTCATACACAGAGGGGTGCGATATACTTATAATATACTTTTATAATGAGTCAAAAACACATAGATCTATATAGTGATCACCTGGAAGTCAGGGGCCTAGGGGCTTACTAGGGCCATTTTTATATAGGTTAAGGTTCTGGACGGGGTCGCTTTTATCAGGGAGGGTGGTCTGTGGTTAGCCATCAGGGCCAGAATAGCACCCCCTTGTAGGGCAATATCAGGGACAGTTCTTTTCCCACTCTGTCCTTCAATACCACATTATCATCTAGCCCATGGATAGATGTTTTTTGCTTTCCCTCCGGGATTCATGGATGTGCACTGGAACCTCCCGGATTGTGGTAGGACATATGGTTTCTGATTTGCTGCCGCCGAGCACCTGATTTAGTGCCGCCGAGCACTTGTTATTGCCTACCACATCTATGCTTTTTGGTTAACTTTTATTTGTGGTCGGATCGGCTATCAGAAAGGTGAACTTAACCTATCTAACCCTATCTACAACAAGCAGTAGAGTTATGCCATGACTGCCGTGGTAGGGCAGCCTAAAGTGGGCCACCCTAATGTGAAGTGACTGTAAGAAGGTGTGGGTGGGTGAAATCAGCTGAATCGGCATCAGTCTGGGCCCACAGGTGCCTATAAATAGCCTAGTAATCAGCCAGCCTGGGCCCACAGGTACGTATGAATAGCCTTGTAATCAGCCTCCCCTCCCACAAATGCAGCAATATCTTGCTTATACTTGTGGTCGGATCGGCTATCAGAAAGGTGAACCTAACCTATCTAACCCTATCTACAACAAGCAGTAGAGTTATGCCATGACTGCCGTGGTAGGGCAGCCTAAAGTGGCCAAAAAGAGCAGACCTTGGTTTAGAGTAAATATATACATACCGTTACGACACCCACTTTTGAACGAAATGTGTAAAACTAAAAACGGAGAAGCCATGCGTGAGGGACCCTAATGGCGGAGTCCTGCGTGAGAGACTAATGGCGGAGTCCTGTGTGAGAGACTAATGGCGGAGTCCTGTGTGAGAGACTAATGGCGGAGTCCTGCGTGAGAGACTAATGGCGGAGTCCTGCGTGAGAGACTAATGGCGGAGTCCTGCGTGAGAGACTAATGGCGGAGTCCTGCGTGAGAGACTAATGGCGGAGTCCTGCGTGAGAGACTAATGGCGGAGTCCTGCGTGAGAGACTAATGGCGGAGTCCTGCGTGAGAGACTAATGGCGGAGTCCTACGTGAGAGACTGTTTTTGTTTTTTGACTCTAATGGCGGATTATAATTATTTTTATTTTTAAATATAAACCACTTATGCAGCACCAGTATGACTTGTGGACTCGCATAACCATGACCCTCTCCGACAACCTAGGACGCTAACCAGCCTACAACCATATTGTACACCTAACAAACATGAAGAATGGTCATCGGGCCCCTGAAGCAATGAGGCCCCCCGAAGCCAAGAGACTGAACTGGATGACCTTACAGTGACGATAAGTAATTACAACGTGAGCCAGACCTAAAGGAAAATGCATAGACATTATTGATCTGAACCACGTGCATAAACGAAACATTAAACCAACCGCAAAATTGAAATAGATGGGAGAAAAACAAGAGCCAGAGGCATTGCAGTTCGCCAAGAGAAGACCCTTGTCGTGACAAACGAATGAACAACTGTGAAAACATAGTAGGAACTTACTCCTATTGGCCCACTGACTGCTAGGGAGCCATTTGGTTAACTGGGCAGGGGACCAATCTGAGTGAATGCGAACCAGAAGTAAAGGAGACCAGTCTAAGTGAATGCATAGCAGGACTAA